>NC_142317.1:14879375-15188750 GCF_054855325.1 Carica papaya
CTTAGGGCTTAGGTCCTATTAGGGTTTAGGGTTTAGGACTAGGGTTTAAGGCTTAGGGTAACATACCTATTGTTTGAGAAAAGAAAAAAAAATGTGTTATAATTTTTTATTTTTTCTCTTCATCCAATCTTTTCAGTTAATTATCCAATTGTTTGTTCTGGAGTTATTACATGTAAGTAGATTGGAAGCTGTAGCTTTTGTGGATAATTTCTATCTATGAATTCTGATGTCAGATACTGTGTTATGCATTTATTTATTAAAAAAGAGGATCTTGCTTTAGTAGTTATAGGTGAAAGACTTTCCTTATTTGATTCTCTTGGTTGTATGACACCTTGTATGTCATAATATAATGATTTTTATTTTATTAACTCTATCTTGAAAATTATTAGTCTTTAAATATTTTGACCTATTATTTTGCTAGTCATATTATCCACTCCCATTTTTAGAGTTTTGTAATTTATTTATTTTGTGAGTACATTTGCTTAAATTATTTGCTTAGTGATAAAAAACAGAATATATACTTCTTTTTCTCATGATTTCTGTTTTGTCATTGCCGATTCAGTTAAATATTTGTTATATGATGAAATTAAATATGAGTATTTTTTTAATGCTGTTGATTAGGTTGCATGTTTAAGAATTATTATATTTCTATTTGATGTTTCTGCAGAGTTCGTGTTACATGCCATCACTCCTTAAAGGTTTTAAGACTCAAGGCTTGCATCCTTTTTTAATTGATTTGTGATGCCAAGAAATTTGTAGAGATATTCAAATCAATAATATTTTTTTACTTTTTCTTTCATTACTTTGTATTATATGTGATGATTATTGGTTTTTTGAAAATTGTGTCAATTTGGCTTTGGTAGATCATTGAAACAACTCTTTAGATATAATATTTTAGGGCTTAGCACTAATGGCTTATGACTTAAGGCTTAGGGTTTAGAGTTTAGAACTTAGGGCTTAGGGCTTAGGATTTAGAAATTAGGGCTTAGTGCTTATGAGGGTTTAGGGCCTAGGGTTTTTAGGATTTAGGGCTTATTTGTGCTTTGGGCTTAATAGGGTATATTAAGGCTTAAGACTTTTTAGGGATTAGGGATTATTAGGACTTATGGCTTATTAGGGATTATGACTTATAGGGCTTAAGGCTTAGAGGTTAGGACTTAAGATCTAGGGTTTAGTAGGGCTTATGGCTTAAGGCTTATAAGGGCTTAGTGTTTAGGGCTTATTAGGTTTTAAAGTTTTTTAGGGATTAAGGCTTGGGCCTTATTAGAGCTTAGGGTTTTTAGGGCTTACAGCTCTGGGCTTGCTAAGGCTTAGGGGTTAGGACTTAAGATCTAAGGTTTAGTAGGGCTTATGGCTTAAGGCTTATAAGGGCTTAGTGGTTAGGGCTTATTAGGTTTTAAAGTTTTTTAGGGATTAAGGCTTGGGGCTTATTAGAGCTTAGGGTTTTTAGGGCTTACAACTTTGAGCTTGCTAAGGCTTAGGGCTTATTAAGCATTGGGGCTTAGGTTTTATTAGAGTTTAAGGCTTAAGGCTTATTTGGGCTCTGAGCTTTGAGCTTATTAGGACATGGAGCTTATTAGGATGTAAGGCTTATAAGGGCTTAGCAATTTTTAAGGTTTAAAGCTTAAGGCTTAGGACTTAGGGCTGATTAAGTCTTAGAGCTTATTAAGGCTTAGAGCTTAGGGCCTAGAACTTAGGGTTTAGGGTTTAGGGGATATTAGGGCTTGGGGTTTAAGGCTTATTAGGTTTAGGATTTAAATGTTAGGGCTCAGGACTTAGGGATTAGGGTATATGGCTTATGAGGGCTTAGGGCTTATTTATGGTTATGTAGTGTTTAGGGCTCATTAGGGCTTAGGACTTAATTACAGCTTGGGCCTTAGGGTTTAGGTCTTAGGGCTTAGGACCTAAGTTTTATTAGGGTTTAGATTTAGGATTTAGGGCCTAAGGCTTAGGGAAACATATCAACAGTTTGAGAAAAGAAAACAAAAAGAGGTACCATGATGTTTGTTTTTTTCTCTTCATCCAATATTTTCAATTAATCATCCAGTTATTTTATTATACAGTTATTCCATGTAAGTAAACGAAAGCTATAGATTTTGTAAATAATTTTTATATGTAAATCCTGATGCCAGATATTCTTTTATGCATTTATTTACTAAAAAATGGACCTTGTTTTAGTAGTTGTAGGTGAAGGACTTTCTTTATTTGCTTCTCTTGGTTATAGGGCACTTTGTATGTTTTGTTATAATGATTTTTATATTGTTGTCTCTATCTTTAAAATAATCCGTGTTTAAATATTTTAACCTATTCTTTTGCTATTCATATTATCCACTCCCATCTTTAGAGTTTTGTAATTTATTCTTTTTGTAAATAGATTTGCTTAAATTATATGCTCAGTGATAAAAAATGAAATATATACTATTTTTTTCATAATTTATGTTGTCATTGGCGATTTAGTTAGATATTTATTTTATGATGAAGGATTAGGGTGTAAGGCTTAATGCTTAGGGCTTCGGGTTTATTAAGGCTTAGGGCTTATTCAGGCTTGGTGCTTGTTAGAACTTAAGGCTTATTAAGACTTGGACTTAGGGCTTAAGGGTTAGGGCTTACAGGTTACGACTTAGAGTTTAGAGCTTAATGGGGCTTAAGGCTTAGAGCTCATTAGGGCTTACGACTTAGGGTTTAGGAGTTATTATGGTTTGGGGCTTATTACATTTTTATTTTATCCATGTTCAAGGATTATTACGTTTTTATTTAATATTTTTGTAGAGGTCGTGTTACATGCAGTCACTAGCTGAAGCTTCTATGAATCAAGTCATGCACCCTTTCTGAAAGTGTTAATGATGTCCAAAAAGTTTTTAGAGATCTTTTAAATCCATAATATTTTATTACTTCTTTTTCGTTAATTTGTGTTGTATATAATGAGTATGAGTTTTCTAAAAGATGTCTTAACTTAGCTATGGTAGATCATGAAAACAACTCTTTAGGTATAACTCTTTGAGGATCAGGGTTTAGGATTTAGGTTTATTAAGGCTTAAGAGTTATTACAGTTTAGGGTTTAAGGCTTTGGGCTTAGAGTTTAGGGCTTAGAAATTAAGATTTAAGGATTATTTGGACTTAAGGCTTAGGGCTTAGGACTTAGAGTTTAGGGTTTAGAACTTGGCTCTTCTTAGGGCTTAGTGCTTTAGACTTAGTGCTTATTAGGGCTTAGTGCTTAGGACTTATTAGGGCTTAGTGCTTAGGACTTATTAGGGCTTAGAGCCTAAGGGTTAGAGCTTAGGACTTAGAGCCTAAGGGTTTAGAATTTAGAGTTATTAGCACTTAGAGCTTAGTAAGGCTTAGAGCTTATTAAGGCTTAGGGTTTAAGGCTTATTAAGGCCTAGGGCATAGGGTTTAAAGTTTAGTGCTTAGAGCTTAAGACTTAGGGCTTATTAGAACTTAGTGCTTCGGGCTTATTAGGGCTTAGGTCTTAGGGCTTAGGTCTTAGGGCTTAGGGCTTAGGACTTATGAGGGCTTAGGGCTTATTAGGGTTTTTTAGGTCTTAAGGTTTTTTAGGACTTAAGACTTAGAGCTTATGGCTTAGGGTTTCTGGCTTATTGGGTTTTAGGTTTTAGAGTTTATTAGGGCTTAGGGTTTAAGATTTAGGGTCTAAGGATTAACATAGGGATTAGGGTTTATGGCTTAGAGCTTAGGTCTTTTTAGGATTAGGGTTTATGGTTTATGGCCCAGTGCTTCATAGGACTTAGGATTTATTGCTTATTAAGGCTTAGCTTAGGGTTTAGGGCTTATTAAGGCTTAGGACTTAGGGCATTAGCACTTACGACTTGTTAGGATTTATTAAGACTTTGAGCTTATTAGGGCTTAGGGCTTATTAGGCTTAAGACTTATTAGATCTTAAGGCGTAAGGTTTACTAGGATTTAAGGCTTATTAGAGCTTACAGCTTATTAGCACTTATGATGTAGGGTTCAGAACTTAAGGCTTAAGACTTAGGACTTAGAGTTTAGGGGGTTAGGGTTTATTAGGGTTTAAGGATTTTTAGGGCTTAAGGCTTGGGGTTTATTAGGGTTTAAGGTGATGCGTGAGGGTATGGGAAGGATCGAATCAACTCCTATAACTCACTCAATGTTATGCAATATTGAACCTTCAACCGACTAAATAAACCTCTTTCTCTAATTGAATATACAATCTTAAAAAAAAATGCAAAAACAAATATTAGGGAAAATAAATAAGAAAAGAAAAAATGTCACGAACTTACCGAATAGTTGATCCTCGCTCCTTGGCTCAACAAGACTTTTGAAGACTCCTGCTCCTCGAAGAAGTTGAAGGAGCTAAATTAGTAAAACTACTAATAGAAGAAAATGTTAAACTTTCAAGAATTCTCTCAAATTGATTGTAATTGGTGTGTTTACAACTTATGAGTAAAGACTTATTTACAGTTTTTTTTCGGGACAATTTAGATGAATTCAAACTCTTGTATAAATAAATAAAATAATATCTTGGATAAAATTTTATTTAATTATAGAATAATTACATAATAAAATATTTATTCTATCCCATCTAAATATAAAAATATTAATTATAGGGATATAATATGTATTAAAAATAATAATTAAAATATGATAAGACTTATCCCATGTGATTTTCATGTAAAACACATGGAAAAATTAATTTAGACATATAGAAATTAATTTAAAAACATGAGAAATTAAAAAGTGGGTTCCAAAAGCCTTAAAATAAAAAAATTAATTAATTTAAAAGGTGGGGGGCTGGTTTTAGACAACTCAGACAAGTTAGGTCGGCCGGTCTGCACTGATCGTGCAAGGTGGGCTCACGGGTTGGGTCACGAGTCGTTCACTGGGCCGGTTGGGATGGCTTCGGGTCCATTTGCGCGGGGTGAGCGTGTTCGGCCCCTTGGGCCTATGTGTGCACTACTGATTCTGCGTGCGAGGCCTGCATGCCTCTTGCGCTGTGTGGGCAGGGCTGCTGCACGGCTTGAACCCGCATGCGTGCGAGCCTTGCAGTGTATATGCACGTATGTGGCCTATTTTCCTCGGACGTGGACTACCCATTGGTGCAGCATCCTTGGGCCGTGGCCCATCTTGACCATAAGGCCTTGAGGCCTTCTCGAGTTGGGCTCAAAGCTTGGGCTTCTTTTGATTCTTCAAGCTTATTAATCTTACTTGGGCATTAAGCCTTTTAGTTTGGACAAACTTGACCTATCTCTTGAAATAATCCCAATTAGGAAAGTAGTTAGGGATGAAATTAATTACCTGTTCTGAACGTTCCCATTTAACAAATTGAAACTTACTTTCTTGCTTGAGTCGAGACCTGTTGAATTCTTCTTTGATGCAGATTGACATCCTTAACACTATATTTGGGTTATCCAAGTTCACATCATCCCTTCCTTCAAAAATATTCGTCATCGAAGCTTGACCTTCATCAAAAGAAGAATGGTTAGTGATAACAATAGAAACCACACCATACTTCCCCGATATGTTTACTTTGTTGATGCATGTCATGACTTGATTCACAATTCCTCTGGGATCTGGATCAAATCTTCATAGTGCACTTGCCAGTATGTGGTCAATGTTAGAATATATGTGTGTGAAGTCTATATATGTATATAAATGTGTTTTTAATAGAAAGTAAGAATGTTTAACATAATCTATACATAGGTTGCAAATATAAACAGTATTGCATGGGGAATAGTTATGAAATTGTATTTTATACTATAAACTTATAAAATTAAGAGAATGTGATATGTACAGGTAGATGTGTATAGATATAAATATAAGGGATGGGTAGGTGTTGTGAATATGTATGTATAGTGTGTAGATATAAGAGAAAACAATAGACTGATGAATTAAAGTAAATAGAAGAATAAAATGTAGAATTTAGGTTAATAAGTATTAACAATTTTTTATTTATTTTTATTTTGAGTGTATATTCATTATGTATAGTTTGTCATGAATATGTGTATGTTATGAGAGTGCCTATGTGGGTATGCAAGTATGTTGCAACTATATGCGTGTGTTGCAACTATGTACTTATGGGGTAAACTTGGTAGTTTGTGATTGGTGGGCATATGACAATGCGCGTGTGTGTAATAGTATACATGTGTATGATGAATGAAAAATGAGGTCAATGAAAATCTAGGATAGAACTACAATGGGAAAAGGAGAATTAAGAATAAGTAAATAAGCAATTTGATTGGGTAAGGAAACAAAGAATTGAGAGAAAAGTCAAATGAGTCCTTTGAAGAACGAGGAAATCAATTTAGCAAGACAAGTAGGTGAACCCTATTATGGATACGATCTTAACTAATCATGGTTTTGGTTATTAGTGCTTCATATGGGTTGGGGTATGAGGATGATTAGAAACTGTGACGCCCATATAGATTGGGGTAAGGGATGACCGATTTTTACAACAATCATATAGGTTAGGGTATGAGGACAGTCGATGACAGTGGCACCTATGTGGTTGGGGCATGTGTATAGTTGATTTCTATGACCCTCATGCGGGTTGGAGTACGAGGAAGGCCAACTTGACACGGGAGGATATGGAAAAAAATCATTTTGACTCCTAAAATCTCAACTTAACGCATGCAATTTGAGAAACTTAACCACCTAGTTAACCAATCCCTCTACTTGAATTTACAACTAAAAATATGGCATCAAAAAACAAGTACTAGGGAAACAAAAACGGGGAAAGAAAGACACCACAGACTTATCCAATAAGTCAATCCCTGCTCCTTGATTCAAAGATATTGGAAAGTTCCTTAGCTTCAAAGAGCTTAAAGAAGAAAAATTATGACAAAGCTAATCTAAATAAAAGCTCACAAATTTATTAATTCTCAAAATTGTGTTTACAAATCTTGAACTTAAGCTTTTATAGAGGTTTTTAATTTTTAATTTTACTTGAAATGAGATTTAGAATTCTTATCCAAACTCTAGGATCTAATTCATTAGAAAACAAACACATAAATATTAAAATAATCAAATCTTATTCTAACATAATTTTAAATAATTAAATCCTTGTCTTAATCCTAAAATAATAATTAATTAATCATATGGATAAATTTGACACTAAAATATTAATAAAAATATTAATAAAATTATTCTCGATAAGCCTTCTCCTTATTGGAATATCTTCCATGTGTCTTAATCTTCATGTAGACTTTAAATTGATAAAAAATTCATCTTGAAAAAATTTACCATAAAATTCACATGTGGAAATAGGATCAAAGATATAAAGGCCCGGAACTAAAAGTGAAATAAATTCATGAATTTAATGTGGAAGCGATTAATAGAGTTAGAGTTTACATTTCTTACACAATAATTTCGAATGCCTAATAGGGCTACGAAAATATCAATTCTAAAAGATAAACGAAAATTAAAGAAATAAAATGAAAAATGAACAACTAAATATCCTAAAACGACCTTCACTAGCACTTAAAGGGAGTCCGGATAGTGAACTACTCACAACCCTCTTATCGATCGGGACTAGATCTTGATCCTCTTGATCTGAAATAGCTAATGAAAGGATGAGTTACACTACCCCAGTAAGAATATCAGACTAATCACAAATATAAAAAATTAAAAATTGGTGAAAAAATCATAAAACAACTAATTGAGCATTTAATTTGAGTAAATTCATTTAGTATAGAGAAGACTGTTTATTCTGCACTTACCATAAACGAGTTTTCCAAAAACAACCTATGACAATCCATATTTATACCATTTTTTATTTTCACGCGTAAGAAAACGAGAAATAATAACTTTCTTTTCTTACCTGTTTACTGGTACCCCTAAGGGTCTATAGGGATATCTCCCTACTCGTGAACCCAATATCTAATTTTAATAATTAATCGGCCGTCCCTATACCCCGTCCAGTAATAGGCGTCAAACATTCCATCGCCTTGATACCCTGTCCGGTATGAGAGTGAATCATATCTCCCAAATCTTTCCGGTAGGGACTTCCCATCCCCATTCGACTGAGGTAACGTTCACGGTAGGATTCCTTATGTACCGAGCCCGTCCGCCCTTTCCCTGGGTACCTAGTAAGTCTTTCACATAAATATTCTCATTAACAAACAACCAATAACGTACACCAATATCTCATTTTATATTCATAGATCAATTAAACTATATTAATGCTGACGGTATATAACCGAATAAGCCAGATGAATCAATAAAGCTATAGAAAATATAACTTAAGAACATGGATCATATACTAACAAGCAAATAGAGCAATACAAGAAAATAAACAAAAAATCAGAACAATCGTGAATTAACCAGTTTCGGCTCCACTAGTGACCTGTAATTATTTTTAGAGTTCTCTAATTTTTTATAAAAATACAAAATTATAAAACATTAAATCTCAATTTACCATAACGGAGAACAGGATAAGGGATCCTTACCCAAATCGGTGTTTCGAGACGTCGTGCTATCTACTACACCTCTTAATGGGTACTGGGTTTCCTAAATTTTTTTGTGGAAATCCAAAACACTCGTCACATATCTAAAGATACTCAAAAAATTCAAAATCGGTGTCCAAAACTCTTTCGGACAAATTTTAGAGTTCCGGCACGGTAGCACCGCCATGTTCCGGTACTGATTCTGCCGGCCACGGTAGGGTTCGCCTCAACCTGGCCAGTTTTGGTCGATTTTGGTCGGTTTTGGCTGGTTTTGGCTGTATCCCTACAGAAAAACACGTTAGGGGCCTTGGTTGCCGAGAAATCACAAAAAAAACTGAACTTACCGGTAGAGGGATCTCCAGGTGTGGCGGCTCTGCCAGTCCTCCTTTGCTGCTGAAGTTTTTTCTTTAGCTACCTTGCACAGAAAAGGACGATGAACAGAATGATCAAAAAATCACGTGAAATGGGAACGAGAAGGGACTCATCTAAGGGGTTTTGGGGTTTTAACCATGGTGGCTCCGCCGGGCTTTGTCCGTGGTTTCTGACTTATCTGCTATCTCTCTTACTCCGATTTGGCCATAGTGATACTCAGAATCGAATTTCGAGTGGGTAGGGAGAATTTTTACCTTTTTTAGTGGTTGGCGGTGGCTCCGGTGCAACAGCGGTCAGTGGTCGACCTCCTTCTCTGCCGTCTGATTTTTCTTCTCCGGTGGGGGCTGGTGGTTAGGGTTTGGGTTCCCATGTGATGCGAAGTATTTATAACTATCCCGCGTTGATCTGGATCGTCCATCGCAATCAATCTCGTCCGTCTGATTGCATTTAAGGAGGAAATGAATTTGGGCTGTTTATTGCGATAAATCTTAACCGTCCGATCGCACCTAAGGGGGAAACAGATCCGGATCCTCTACGCGTGCGGGATCAGTCATGGGTCGTCCGATCATAGGGCATACAGATCGTCAGTGTGGCCTCCCACGTGGCAACGACATCAGCCTGCGTTGCCATGCAGCGCGCTCCAGTTCTTCGAGACAGTTGATTGGGCAGTTTTACGTGGCCGAATTTTCTTTATTTGCACTTTAACTTTCTGTTTCTAATTTTTCGTTGAAAAACACTCACATAACCTAAATTTTCACCCATTTTTTCTAAAATTATTTTCAATCTCGTCCCTAATTTATTTTTTCTCAAAATTTTACTTAAATAAAATAATAAATTATTTTAAATTAATAATTAAAGAATAAAATATTTATGTTGGGTTGTTTTTCGAGACTGAGTATTACAACTCTCTCCCTTTAAGAAAATTTAGTCCCTCAAATTGATCACTCTCTCACTCAGTCGAACAGCTGGGGCTATTGGGCCCTGAAGTTTGATTCTAGTTCTCGAGTGACCTTTTCCTGCGTATAGTTCTGTCATAGGACCTTGATAAATAGAATTTCTCAGTTGCGAAGTACTCTACTCTTCCGGTCTATAATGTCTATCGGTACCTCCTTATATAATAGATTTTTCTAGAGTAATAGAGGCTCGTGGGACAGGATGTGTGAGGGGTTCGGGTTGTATTTGCTAGCATAGATACGTAGAACAAATTATGAACCCTACATAGCTTTGGAGGTAGTTCCAATCTGTTGGCAGTCATATAAATCTGGTTTAAGATGTCAAATGGTCTGATAAATCGGGGATTTAGTTTTTCTGTCACCTTTCTCAAATTCCAAATCCCTCATCCGAGAGTCCATATAATTTTTCTACCTACTATGAGTTATTTTGATTTTTTTCTGATTTTAACTATTTTGGCTATAATCTTCTCCATAAGATCTGAGCCGAATAATTTTCTATCACCCACCTCTTCCCAACAGATCGGCGATTTGCATGGGTGGCCATCGGCAATCTGCATGGGCAGCCATACAATGCCTTGTACGGAACCATGCCGATATTTGCTCAGTAGCTATTATTGTAGGTGAACTCTATCAGAGGTAGGTGATCATCCCAATGACCTCCGAAGTCTAGAACACAAGTTCGGAACATTTCTTCTAGTGTGCGAATCATCATCTCTGATTGTCCATTGGTTTAATGGCGGAATGCGGTGCTAAGGGACAGTTTTGTTCCTATAGCTTACTGAAAACTAGACCAAAATCGAGAAGTGAACTTGAGGTATCTGTCAGATACCATTGACACTAGAACTGCATGTAACCTGACTATCTCTCGGATATAATTTTTACTAGCTTGTATAAGGGGTCGGTCATCTTGATAGCCGAGAAGTGAGAAGATTTGGTGAGCTGGTCGATAATTACCCAAATGACATCATGTCCTAAGCGTGCCTTAGGCAACCCTGCTACAAAATTCATTATGATATGTTCTCACTTTCACTTCGAGATTGGTAATCACTGAAGTTAGCAGCCTGGGCGTTGATGCTCTGTGTTAACCTGTTGGCATAGCAGACACTTGGAAACTAAGTCGACTACCTCTCTTTTTATTTCGCTCCACCAAAACTAGGGTCGCATACTTTGATACATTTTAATACTTTCGGGATGTATGGTGAACTTGGAGCTGTGAGCCTCTGTCATGATGTCCCTTTTTAGTTCATTGCCATCTGGAACACACACTCTGTCATGAAACCTGAGTAATCCATCGGTAGAGACTCAAAATCTTTGATGGACTACTTGTTCTGCATCTTTCTTGAGTAGGGCTATGGTGGAATCGGTTATTTGGACCTCTCTTATTCTCTACATCAATTCGGGTTGGATAGCCAGGTGAGCCAAACATGCAACTCTCTTTGATTCTTGAAGTCGTATCATTGTACAGTCCTTATTACCCATGCATTCAGAAACCATTGTGTGAGTTAACATACCTGCACTTTTTCTACTGAATGCATCAGCCACTATATTGCCCTTGCCCGTGCGATACAATATATTACAGTCATAATCCTTTAGGAGCTGTATCCAACGCCTCTGACGCATGTTCATATCCTTATAAGTGAATATGTGCTTTAAGCTTTTATGGTCAGTAAAAATTTCAAAAGTCTCCCCATACAGGTAGTGGCGCTAGGTCTTTAAGGCATGGATAATGGCGGTAAGTTCCAAGTCATAGATGGGGTAAATTTTTTCATGATACTTCAACTGTGTGGACCTATAGGGTATGCCTTTGCCATGCTGCATCAGAACACAACCTAACCTCAAATAATGAGCATAACTGTACACTGTATATCCACCTGTCCCACTTGGTAAAGCCAACATAGGTGTAGTAGTCAACTGCTTCTTGAGTTATGTAAAGCTCATTTCGCAGTTTATGTTCCATTCAAACTTAACATTTTTCTTTGTAAGCCGGGTAAAAGGAGCAGTTAGGCTGAAAACTGTTTTTACAAACCTGCAGTAATAATCTGTTATTCCTAGAAAGTTACGAATCTCCTTAATCGAGGTCAATTTCTTCCATCCCAGCATTGTCTCAACTTTTTCGGGATTCACTGATACTCCATCTATTGATATAATGTGTCCTAGAAAGATAGTCTGCTCGAGTCAGAACCCACACTTACTCAATTTTACATATAGTTTTTTCTCCCTAAGAACCTGCAAAACCTGAATCAGGTGGTGAACGTGTTCCTCTCTACTATTTGAATAGATAAGGATATCATCGATAAATATAATGATGAACTGATTCAAGAATTATCTGAAAACCCTGTTTACTAAGTCCATAAAAATGGCTGGTGCATTAGTTAGTCCAAAGGGCATGACTAGGAACTCATAATGTTCGTACCTAGTTCTGAAAGCTGTCTTGGGAATGTCCTCTGCCTTGATCTTTACCTGATGGTAAACTGAATGCAAATCGATTTTGGAGAAGATCTAGGCACCCTGCAACTGGTCAAATAGGTCATCAATTCTGGGGATGGTGTACTTGTTTTTTATTGTAGCTCGATTTAATCCCCTGTAGTCAATACACAATCGTAACATCCCATCCCTTTTCCTTGCAAATGTGACTCTAGCACCTCAAAGAGATACACTATGTCAGATGAACCTACTGTCTTACAATTCATTGATCTGTTTCTTCAATTCTTCCATCTCAACACGGCTCATGTGGTAAGGGGCAACAGAGATATACTGGATGTCAGACTAAAGATCTATGGTGAACTCAACTTTTCTGTCTATTGGCAGTCTGGACAGTTCATCAGGAAATACATTCGAGAAGTCTTAGACTATCGAGATCTCTTGAATGTAAACTTCTTTCTTAGTTTTGCCTAATATAGAGAAGACAACAAAGTTAAAGCACTACATAATGAGGAAATTATCATTTAAAATTTTTATTAACTTGTAAATGGCTCTTTGTTAGGAGGGTTGAATACAAGTTTTTTGTGAAAATAATCTACGGTGGTGTGGTAGGCCGCTAACTAGTTTATTCCTAGGATTAGATCAAAGTACCCTGTGTCAATCTCTATCAGGTCCATATTCAATTTTCTACCTACTATGTCTATGATACAAGTTTTGTATATAACCTAACCTAATAGTGTCCTATTTCTAGGAGTAGATACAAAAACATAAAATCAAGTGTTTTCAGTGATACATTTAAGTTTTCTATAAAAGTGTGTGAGACAAACAAATATGAAGCACCAATATCAATCAAAACATGTGCAAGGTGATTACAGATAGCGTACGTACCTTGTATCACGTCCAGACTGACTTCATCATCCTGTTGAGTTAGGTTGTAAGCTTTGCCCTGCATAGGAGGTCTTGTCTGGTTCTGATTCCATGGGTGATCTCTTGCGTAATGTTGGGTACTCCCACATATGCGACAAGTATTATTAAGATGATAACAGCGACTGGTTCCCATGATCCTTGCCACAGTGCTCGCAAGTCCTATCCCATCTTATTACTGGAGATTGAGGAGAAGCCTGAGTCAGTGGTCTAAGCTTTTTGTTCTACTGAATCGATGCAGTAGGTGCTAGTTTACGGTATGAAACTGGCTCTGGGATTCCCCACTGCTGGAGGAAAGATGCGAATGTTCCTCTCAACTAGCTATGCCTTGGCTAGAACGGCTGAGTAGGTACTAAACTCAAATACGTACAGCAGTTGTCTGATCTCAGGGTGGAGGCCCCACTCGAAATTTCTTGCCTTCCTGCCCTCATCTATCATGCTCTCAGGAGAATATCGGTCCAACTCTAGGAACTTTCAAGCATACTCTGACACAGTCATCTCACCTTACTAGTTGTGCAAATTCCATCTCCTTCAAATGTCGGAGGTACTTTACATTGAGGCCATTAGGAATTATTTCCAAGTGATTGGACCGGGCAGGGCGGCCTGCCTATCTTACAAGCATGTAAGTGGCAAGTACAATCTTCTGTTCGAGAATCATCCCAAGAGTCGTGAAGGCCTTCTCTGTCTCAGCCAACCAATGCTCGGCCTCTTAAAAAGATGATGTACCTATAAATGTAGATGAGTTTAGTCTTTTGTACCTTTCAATGTAGTCTGGGTCCATCATGGGTGGAACTAGATCCCATGAAAGAGGAACTGGATTGTGCTGGGGAGGGACCGGCTAACCCTTTGGTGGTGCTGAATGATATGGTGGAGGCACTAGGTTATACTGTGGCGGTACCGGATGATGCGGTGGAGGCACCATATTATACTGTGGTGGCGTCGGATGGTACAGTGGAGGAGCAAGGTTGTACTGGGGTGACTTTAGATCTTCCCGCTGCAATGGTGACTCAAAATATGGCAGCGGGGGAGGGTCAGATAGCTCTCACCTTTCCTCCTGGGCCTGCTGGGCAGAGATGAGTCTCTCAGCATCTCAAAGAGTCGGTCAACATCCTCTCAAAGTGAGCCATTCTGGGCTGCTCGATTTATTGGGGTCTTCCTCTCCTCATTTTCTTGTACGTGCATTTTACAAAAAAAAAGTTAAGTGATAGTTTGTATTTGGTGTTTTTAACTCTTTGTGTGAGGAATGGTTACGAGGAACGTGGCTCTGATATCAACTATGAAGGCTCGGAACTAAAAAGGAAATAAATTCATAAATTTAATGCAGAAGCGATTAATAGAATTAGAGTTTATATTCTTTAATAATAATTTTGAATGCCTATAGGGTTACGAGAATGTTTCTTTCAAAAGACAAACATAAATTAAAGAAATAAAATGAAAAATGAACAACTAAACATCCAAAAACAACCTTCATTAGCACTTGAAGGGAGTCCGGATAGTGAACTACTCACAACCTTCTTGCTGATCGGGACTGGATCTTGATCTTCTTGATCTATGAAAGGGTGAGTTACACTAGCCCAGTAAGAATATCACACTAATCACATATACGAAAAATTAAAAATTGATAAAAAAATCATAAAATAACTAATGGAGCACTTAATTTGAGTAAAATTCATTTAATATAAAGAAGACCGTTTATTTCGTACTTACTATAAATGAGTTTTTCAAAAACAACCTATGAAAATCTATGTTCATACCACTTTTTATTTTCATGCTTAAGAGAACGAAGAATAATAACTTTCATTTCTTACCTGCTTACTGGTACTCCTGGGGGTCCATAAGGATATCCTCCTACTCGTGAACCCAATATCCAACTTTAACAATTAACCAGCCATCTCCATACCCCATCCGGTAATATGCGCCAAACATTCCATCGCTTTGATATCCCGTCCCGTATGAGGATGAATCATATCTCCCAAACCTTTCCGGTAAGAGACTTTCCAGTTCCGTTCGACTGAGATAACGTTCACGGTAGGGTTTCCTATGTATCGGGTCCGTCCGCCCTTTCCCTGGGTACCTAATAAGTTTTTCACATAAATATTCTCATTAACAAACAACCAACCACGTATATCAATATATCATATTATATTCACAGATCCATTAAACTATATTAATGCTGATGGTATATAACCAAATAAGGCAGATGAATCGATAAGGCTATAGAAAATATAAATTAAGAACATTCATCATATAATAATAAGTAAATAGAGCAGTATAAGAAACTAAATAGGAAATCATAACAATCGTGAATTAACCAGTTCTGGTTCCACTAGTGACCTGTAGTCATTTTTAGGGTTCTCTAATTTTTGATAAAAATACAAAATTATACAACGTTAAGCCTCAATTTACCGTAACGGAGAATAGGGTGAAAGATCCTTACCTGAATTGGTGTCTTGAGACATTGCGTTGTCTACTACGCCTCCTAACGGGTACCGAGTTTCCTGAATTTTTTTCGTAGAAATTTAAAACACCCGTCACATACCTAAAATATCCCAAAAATTTAAAATCAGTGTCCAAAACTCTTTTAGGCCAATTTTGGGGTTCTGGCACGGTGGCGTGGCCGTGCTCCGGCGCCAACTCTACTGGCCACGGTAGTGGTTCATTTCAGCCTGGCCGATTTTGGCTATATTCCTCCAGAAAAACACGTTAGGGGCCTCGGTTGGCCGAGAAATCATAAAAAAACCAAACCTACCAGCGGGGGATCTCTGGATATGGTGGCTATCCCGGTCCTCCTTTGCGGCTGAGGTTCTTTCTTTGGCTACCTTGCATAGAAAAAGACGGTGAACATAATGACCGAAAAATCACATGAAATGTAAATCAGGTAGGGGCTCATCGGAGAGATTTTGAGGTTTGAACCGTGGCAGCTTCGCTGAGCTTTACCCATGATTTCCAGCTCACCTGCCATCCCTCCTGCTCCGATTTGGCCACAAGGATACTTAAAATCGATTTTCGAGTGGGTAGGGAGGATTTTTACCTTTTTCGACAGTTGGTAGTGGCTCCGATGCGGCGATAGTCGGCGGTTGGCCTCATTCTACGGCATCTAGCTCTTCTTCTCCGGCAGGAGCTGGCAACTAGGTTTTGGGTTGTCATGTGATGCGAAGTATTTATAATCATCCCTCATTGATCTGGACCGTCCATCATGATCAATCTCGTCCGTCCGATTGCACCTAATAAGAAAATGAATTTGGGCTGTCTATTGTAATTAATCTCAACCGTCCGATTGCACCTAAGGGGGAAACAGATCCAGATCGTCCACGCGTGCAGGATTGATCATGGGCTTTCTGATTGCAGGGCACATGGATTGCCAACATGGCCTCCTGCGTGGCACCGACGTCAGCGCGCCTTGCCATGCGGCGCGCTTCGGTTCATCGAGGCTGATGATTACGGTCTTACGTGGCCGAACTTTCTCTATTTGCACTTTGACTTTCTGTTTTCAATTTTTCGTTCAAAAACACTCTTATAATCTAAATTTTTACCATTTTTTCCTAAAATTATTTTCAATCTCGTCCCTAATTCATTTTTTCTCAAAATTTTACTTAAATAACAATAAAATAAATTAATCAATTATTTTAAATTACTAATTAAAGGAAAAAAAATTATCTCAGGTTGTTTTCAAGTCCGGGTATTATAAATGTAGAACTTTTGGATTAAACTTGCTTCCTGTATGCTACTTTTTATGTTGAATTTACATTGACTTTGAATAGGAATTTGCATATGAATCAGTTTGGAAAAGGAGATGAAGTGACTCCAACTTGGACTCAAAAAAGAGGTTATCGCCGGCTGTCCTACGCGCGCAATCTTGCTGCTGCGAGCGTGTGGCGTGTGCTAGAGGCCTCCTTGTGGGTGCGACTTGCATGCGCAAGCGGCATTAGTTGTCCGCACAAATGAGCCCCTTTGTGCGTTCTACTAGGCATAGGATCTATTCCCCCGCACGCCTGCATGCTATATATCCCCACATGTGTTGGTCTTCCCAAGGCATGGTATGGGCTGACTTTCTTCCTTTGGGCATGATCTTTTTGGGCTATGGCCCAACATGGCCTTAAAGCCATTTAAGGTTGGGCCAAAGTTAGGCCTTTCCTTTCGCCTTGTAATTTCTCCAAGCCCATTAAGCATGTCGCGGCTGGCACCATTTCTTACAGGACGTGTCTGGAGCATACTTACACTTCATACAAAATTAAATAACAAGAATTAACTTTAATTAACATACAAAGTGCCCAAAAGTGTTACATCTCTTGAAATATGTACATAAGATACATATATATGAGGCTCTAAAGTTTTTTTTATCTTATAATATAAAAGTACAAACCGATAACCCGATCTCAGAGTCTAACTTCTCAACTTCTCTTCTGTATCACTTACTATTTTGCAGCAGAATCCTCACTATATAAAAAATGATGGGGGAATGAGATAACTATCTCAGTAAGCAGATATTATGACACACAACTAATACATGCAATATAGATAATTTTCACACACATCAAAATATATATATCTTATATACTTTCTCAAAAACATATTCACTTTCACTGAAAAATAAATGTATAAAATTAAAATTAGAATAACGATTCAGAAAACACATTGCTACGTCATACAATGAGCTATACTCTCCCATGTACCAGATCACTCAACTGGTACAGTGCGCCACATTGGACAACAAGCTATGTGTCTTAGAATCAGAGAACAGATGCACTTCACTACATTGTATAATGAGCTCTATCACTGCTATGGGGGGCCGTTCACATCTTCCTACTATCATACTTGTATAGGTGCACACTTAATACTTAACACTTCTCCATACAACCAGAAACAGAATAGTTATGTATGCATTCACACTTATCATTTTGCCACTACACCTGAAAACAGAACGGTTATATAGGCGTACACTGAAGCTTAACATCATGCAGGTGCTTTTGGAACAGTTCGCCTCGATAATGAGTGATGCACACTTAACACTTAACACTTAACACTTCCCCATACACCCAAAAATAAAACAGTTATGTATGAAGTCTCACTTATCACTTTCTTAGTACACCTGAAAACGGAACGATTATATAGGGGCACAATGAAGCCTAGCATCATACAGGCTTTTGGAACAGTTCACCTCGATAATGAGTGATGCACACTTAACACTTAACACTTAACAATTCCCAATGCACCCAAAAAATAGAACAGTTATGTATGAAGTCACACCTATCACTTTCTTACTACCCCCGAAAACAGAACGATTATATAGGGGCACATTGAAGCCTAGCATCATGCAGGTGTTTTTAGAACAACTCACTTTAATAACGAGTGATGCACACTTATTAAAATCACTTCCCAAAATATATAGGTAAAATAACGCTTAAAACACAATAATACTTTCACAAACACTTGCACTTTATATATGAAAATACGTAAAAACACTGATGAAAACACTTTGAAAACTGCATAGGCCATGCAATCATAATACCCACTTACTCAGGTCCGGTGCAATCAATTTAAGCTCTCTCTCTATTTTGTAAGAGTCTCCCCTTACATTTTTCTTCAAATTTCTTTAGTCACTTTGACAAAGTCTCCCTTTATAAATTTTTCAATTTTCTCTTTTCAATCGAGCAGAATCTCCCCTTATATTTTCATCAATTTCCTACCGATATTTTGGCAGCATCTTTCCTTAGAATTATCATTATTTTACACTCAAAAATATCCTGATGATAGATAAATTAGTTTTTATGAAAAGAAACTTGAAACTGCATACCTTGTCGGACATGCTGCATTAACTCTGACAGAATCTCGACTTAATTTATAAACTTTTTCTCTTGAAAATCTGGCAAAGGTCCGAAATGTTTTTGAGCAATATCTAATATAAAAAATACTAATATCACTTAAAAATCATCCTCAAAATTTCAAGAGAAATGAAATTAAAATGAAAGAGAAAACTCACCTTAAGCTCGCGGGTTCTCCTTTTGTTGGCTGTGAGATTTCGCTCTCCTTTTTCTCTTATTTCTTTGTTTTTCTCCTTTCCTTTTTCCTTCCTCTCTCTTCATCTCACAATTTAGATAAGAGTGTCCTCAAGGAAAAACTCCCAAATTCCATCAATTTCCCTCTCTTTTATTGGATTTCTTCCATTTTCCTCTTCTCTTTCTCTCTCTTCTTTCTCTTTTTAACCTTTTTCAACCCCAGAATGGGTTTCCCATCTTCCCACATCCCTATTTATAAGGGAGTGATGTCCATGCAAGTTGATAAGCATGGGAGAGGTGGCAAAACATGATTGGCCATTTAAACCTCCTCAAACTTGATCCTTATCCATATCTCTTCCTTGCTTAGCCTTTAAGTAATTTTAGAGTACTCTAATCTTATCTAGATCCTTTCACGTCTTATCCTCCTTTCAAGAGCTTCCATACCAAATTTGGTATCCATTCGCCTTAGGTCCACATAATCCCATAAGGCCCAAAATTGCACTTTACGCACATGCCTTCATTTCAAACATCCATAACTCTTCGATTCTTATGAATTTCCAGATAATTTTATCTTCACTTTCTCTTCATGATTTAAGCTACTTATCAACCAAATTTGGGCTCAAAATGACCATATTTGGGCCCCTTAAGGCCCAAAAGGTCCAAATCGCACTTAAAGCTAGGCCCATGCCTATACCGTTACTTCAAAACTCCATAACTTGTTCAATTTTTAATCTTTTTGGGAAAACTTGTGCTTCACATGTTCTTTAAGAAGGCAGCTATCACATAGTTTTTGTTTGGGTTTCATCCTGGCCCATTTGGCCTAGTTATGGCCCCAAATAAGCCCAAAAGGTCAAAATTGTCCTCCATGTGCTTACCTCACGGGTTTGACTTCATTTATCGCACATTTTCTCCTATTGAAAATTTTCTTTTTCCATAAACTTTTTCCTTAATATATTGGCTAGTTCTCAGCCAAAGTTGAGTCTCAAATTCTAAGTAGTTTGGTCTCGGGACACAAATCAAGCCCCAATGGTCAATTAGGGCTTCTGATTTTCTCCCTCACATGGGAGATTTCTCTCCTGATTGTTAATTCAATTACTTTCTCATAGTCTCAAAGCGTCTTCTTACGTTCTACAATGTTGTTCTAGTCTTGAGAAGCGTTCTCAGATGTAGATAACTCGGTTTCCCCTATTGAGGCAAAAGCCCTTCTTAAGGGATTCTAGCTGCTCCAATCTCATAATTTTTCCCTCCATTTGACTCGACACTTAGTTCTTAATCTTATCACATCTCCCTTTATACATATGCACACTTAATCAATCATACCAAACACAAGAGTTCAAATTAGGAAAAATCCAAGCTATACAAAGCATCACTTGGGTCTCAAGTTTCCTTTGGACAAACTTGGTGTACTCTTTGGAATAATACCATTTAGGAAGGTAGTCAAGGTTGAAGTTACTTTTCTATTCAAGATGTTCTCATGTGGGAAATTGGAATTTACTTTCTTGTTCAGGGCATTTCCGTTTAAGAAATTAGAATTTACTTTCTTGTTTGAGTCGATCCCATTTAGGAAACAAATGGATTCTAAACTCACTTGCCTGTTTAGGACGGGATCTGTGGGATTCCTCCTTGATGCAAGATTGTATCATTGGAACTAAATTGGAGTCATTTAGGATCATGTCATCCCCCCTTCTTTAGAAAGATTCACCCTCGAATTTGGTCCATTAAAAGGAGAATGATTAGTGATAAGAAAAGAAAGCTCATTTTGCTTACCTGGCTCATTGACTCCATCATTGATGTGGTTCTTAACTGGAATCACACTTCCTCCTAGATCATGCAAGATATCATCACTCGAAACAAAAGAATTAACAGCTAAACATGACTAATTTTGGTGGCCGACTTTTGTTCCTTCTTTTGTATCTTACGTGATAGGGTGCTCGACCTCTGGAAGAGCATGAATCTATTCTTGACTAGAAAGGCCCTCTGTCACATCATTATGACACAAGCACTTATTTTGATAAGTTTGAATCAACCCGACACTTGGCAAAATGATTGTACACACCTTCTAAAAGAGCACTCACACAATTAGCAAGAGTTAAAAGCAAACTAGAACATTTATTAAATATTGAAATTACAGCTATGATACCAACTGACGTGGGAGGGTATGGGAAAGATCGTTTTGACTCTCAGAACCTCAACCCTACATGTGTAATTTCAGAAACTTAACCATCTAATTAACTCCTCCCTCTGTTTGATTCTACAACCAAGAATATGACATGCAAAAACAAAAATTAGGGAAATGAAAAATGAAGAAAAGAAAAATGTCACGAACTTATCTGATAACTCGATTCCAACTCCTCAGCTTGGCAAGACTTTGGAAAGTTCCTTAGTTTCGAAGAACTTGAAGAAGAAAAATTAGCACAAAACTAATTCTAAATAAAAACTAAAAACTTCAAATTTATTAATTCTCAAAGTTGTGTTTACAAAGCTTGAACTTAAACTTTTCTATAAGCTTTTATTTTCTATTACTGCTTGAAATAGAATTTAAGATTCCTATCCAAACTCTAGGATCTAATTTAATTCGATAAAATACATAAATATTAAAATAATCAAATTTTATCCTAACTTAATTTTAAATAATTTAATCTTTATCTTAATCCTAAAATAATAATTAATTAATCCTATGAATAAATTTGACATTAAAATATTAATAAAATAATATTAGATAAATCTTCTCTTTATCTCCATATCTTCATGTAAACTTTAAGTTGATGAAGAATTCATCTTGAAAAATTTTCCATAAAATTTACATGTAGAAATAGGATCAAATAAGCTTTCTGCATACCTCTTTTTATACTGAATTTTCATTGACTTTGAATAGGAATATGTATATGATCAATCTAGAAAAAGAGGCTAAATAAGAGTCCAAGTCGAACTCAAAAACATATTGTCCTCAGTTGTCCTACCTGCGTAGGCTTGCTGCTGTGAGCATGCAGCGTGCGCTAGAAGTCTCCTCGTGCTCGTACATACGACTTTAGCTGTCCATATAAACGCGCCGCTACGCACATTCTATTGTGCACATAATCTATTCCCCTGCAACCTTTGCGTGCTATATGTCCTTGCATGTGTGGGTCTTCCCAAGGCACACCATGGGCCAACCTTTTTTTGGGTCCGATCTTCTTGGGCCATGGCCCACTTTGGCCATATGGCCTTGAAGCCATTTTGGGTTGGGCCAAAATTAGGTTTTTCTTCTTGCCTTGTAATTGGGCCTCAAGTTTCCTTTGGACAAACTTGACCAAATCCATAA
The DNA here is from genome assembly GCF_054855325.1 of Carica papaya. Taxonomy (NCBI): domain Eukaryota; kingdom Viridiplantae; phylum Streptophyta; class Magnoliopsida; order Brassicales; family Caricaceae; genus Carica; species Carica papaya. The sequence continues at coordinate 14,901,760 of NC_142317.1, forward strand.
AATAATCCTATTCAGGAAAATAGTCAAGGTTGAAGTTACTTTATTGTTCAAGATGTTCCTGTTTAGGAAACTAGAATTTACTTTTCTTTTTAGAGCGTTTCCCATTTAGGAAAGTAGAGTTTACTTTTTCTTTTGAGTCGATCCCGTTTAGGAAACAAAGGGATTCTAGACTCGCTTGCCTATTTGGGACGGGACTGTGGGATTCCTCCTTGATGCAGGATTGCATCACTAGAACTAAATTTGAGTCGTCTACGATCACATCATCCCCCCTTTCATAAAAAAAAATCACCATCGAATCTGATCCTTCATCAAAAGGAGAATGATTAGTGATAACAAAAGAAAGCTCACTATGCTTGCCTGGCTCGTCAACTGCATCATTGATGTGGTTCATAATTGGAATTATACTTCCTCCTGGATCATGTAAGGTATCATCATTGGAAACAAAAGAATTAGTAGCTAAACACGACTCATCTTGGTTGTCGGCTTCCTTTCCTTCTTTTGTATCTTTCGTGATAAGGTGCTTGACTGTTGTAGGAGCATGAAACTATTCTTGACTAGAAAGACCCTCCATCACATCATTACACTACACAAACTTATCTTGATAAATTTGAATTAACCCGACACTCGACAAAATGGTTATAAACATCCTATAAAAGAGCATTCACACAATTAGTAAGAGCTAAAAAAAAAACTAGAAAATTTATTAAATATTGAAATTACAGCTCTAATACCACATGACACGGGAGGGTATGGGAATGATCATTTTGACTCCTAGAATCTCAACCCAACACGTGCAATTTCAAAAACTTAATTCTCTAATGACCCCAACCAATAACAATACAAATATCCCTCCAAGGAAATTAGATGGACTTGATGTAGACTAGACAACTTGGTGAGCTAAGTTTTATTATGCATTTGATTCATTTTGTTTTTAAACACAACTCTTAAGCTATCTTAGACCTAATTCAACCTAACTCTACTGTCTTTTCCCATTTCCCTCTACATTCTTTCCAAAACCTTACATGTCCCTCTAAGCACCCCTAACCATCCATCTACTATTTTTCCTTTCTAATTCATACATTCCATTTCCATTTCAATTCTTTAGTAATTTAACCATTTCAATATAATAATAAAAACCATACAATTTATATTTATATATAACATACATCAGGTAAGAAGAAATAACAAGGATATTAATTTAATTTAATCCTAATGTTTCCTAATTGATCTTTTATCCATTTATTTTAATAATCCTTAAGTCTTCTAACTTAATTCTATTTTATTTTAAGTTTTCTATATAAGTTTACTAATCCTATCTATCTATCTCATAATTTAATTCTTACTTTTTTCTTCAATTTGATTTATTTCCTAATTTTAGTCAAATATTTAATTTTTATTTTAAGTGAATTTACGAAATTCTCTAACTAATTACCTCAAATTTATTATTTATAATTCCTCTATTTGTATTATTTATAATTTCCTATTTCCATTTATTTTTCAATTTTTCTTTTTCTCTTTAATTTAAATTTTCCTTTCTTTTTATTGATTTAATCCTAAACATAAAACATGAAATAGTATCAACAACAAAATCAATCAAGAAAATATCCTTTGATTTAACCAAAACATCATGAACCCACGCACACACCTAAGTTCATTTAAAACCATATCGTTTTCTATTTTATTCAAAATACACCTTTTAGATGCATATAGAAAACTCATTAAAAGTGATCAAGGGAGTATTGCAACTCTTACCACCTAAGGCGCAGTAACGAACTAATTCCAAGGATTCAGTTCCAATCGCAACCTCAAAGTACAAACACCTAGCAAACCATGGTTTGAGTCTTCAACGGAACCCATTTGGCATATTGGGTGAACACACATCACACAAACAACTCTCCTCCGCTTGTGCATATGAGTGGACTGCACACCCAAATACCCTACGAAACTGGAGAGTGCATCACATTTAATGGAAGTATAATTGCATGTTATTTAATTAAATAGCCTATAAATGTGATAGAAAATAACCGGTACAAATAAATGAAGTCAATTTGATGCTCAATCCCTCTCAAATGTGATAAACCTTGAGGTAGATCATCGAGGAAAACATTGCTAAATTCCTGCAAAACTTCAACCACAACACTTGACAAAGAAGGGTCAAGTTCGTTAGTTGAGAAACAAGCTTCCTTGTAGATGAGTACAATCATTGGCCTGTTAGAAAATAAAGCTTTTCTCACATCTCTTATTTCAGCATAAAAGCTCATTTTCTTTCCCTCATTCTTTTCTATGGTCGAATGCACCTCTATTTCTTTTTCCTTTTGATCTTTATTTTTCCACTCTAATTTTCTCTCACTCTCTTTTCTTTTCTCTTTTTCTTTTTCTTTTCTTTTTCTCTCGGTGTCTCTTTGTGCGAATTCATCGTGGGACTTTTCAAGTTACATTTGGTCTTCAAAAACTTGTTCAAGGGTTAAAGGAAGAAGAGTATACTTTTTGCCATCTTTTTCTACCATGTACCTATGGAGATACCCATCATGCATCGCTCTCCTATCCCATTGCCATGGTTTACCCAACAAAATATGACTAGCTTGCATAGGAACTACATCACATGTCACCTCATCACTATACTTCCCAATAGTAAAAAACACCCTCACTTACTTATTAACTCTCACCTCCCCACTATTGATAAGCCATTGCAGTTTCTAGGGTTTAGGATGTTTTGTAGCTTCCAAACCTAGTTATCAACAAACAAGGTACTAGCCACATTTACACAACTACCCCCATCAATAATCATGCTACACAATTTTTCGTTCAATAGACATCTAGAATGAAAAATGTTCTCTCTCTGCAACTTAACCCCCTCATCATCATTCCTTACTTGTGTATTCAAAGCACGCCTAGAAACTAACAATCTACCCTCCATAGGCATTTCCCCATCACTACAATCCTCCAAAGGAGGTATTTAATCCTCCACATCACTCTCATCATCCTTTTCAACATAATCACCACGCATCACCATTACCCTTTTATTTGGGCATTGAGATACCTTTGTTTTTATTATCATTACCATCTTTTGGCTTGATTTTGTCATCTCTTTTGAATTGGACAGCCTTGTTATCTCCCCTACAATTTGACCTCCAATTGGAATTTTGGGTCGAATAAGTGTTGGTTTGCCTTGTGTTCCCCTTTCGCTTTAATTGTCTTTTAATCTTTATAGCCATGTGCACTATATCATCAATCTCCACATAATGTTGAAGCTCTACAGTGTTGGCTATGTCTTTGTTAAGGCCATTTAAGAACCTTGCCATAGTAGCTTCCCTACCTTCTTCAATATTAGTCCTTATCATGGCTCTCCATCTCTTTGTAGTAATATTCTACACTCTTGTTCTCTTGTATAAGGCCTTGCAATCTTTGATGTAAGTCTCTATAGTAGTGAGTAGGAACAAAGCGTCTTCTCATGATAGCCTTCATCTCGGCCCAAGTGGAAATAGGTATCTCTTCATTTCTCCTTTTACTTGTGATGAGTTGATCCCACCACACAATGGCATACTCTCCAAACTCCACGTTACAAGCTTTATCTTTTTCTCCTCCGAATAATTGTGGCACTCAAAAATAAGCTCCACCTTGAACATCCACTCAAGATAAGCATTCAGTTCATTCTTGCCTAGAAACGATGGGATTTTCATTTTGATGCTCCCAATGTTTTTATCAGGATCGTTTCGACCCCTACCATAATCTCGACCTTCATTGACAAAAGTAGCCTTGTCATCAAATTAGTCCTCCACTTCCTCATCAAAAGGTGGTGTTGGAAGTCTTCTTGCCCCTGGATTGGTTTGGGAAGCTTCCCCTCTTATGGAATTTAACTCACGATATTGTTTCTCTAGTTTATCATTCATGTTGCCAATAGCTAGTTGAATCCTCTCAAATTGTTGTTGCATTGCTTTGAGGATGAATTCTTGATAATTTGATGTTCTTTCACTCCCTTATGGCTCCATCTTCAAATATGAAATTTTAATGATAAACAAAATAGATTGCAACCTCACAAATCACTCCCTCACGTGTTTACTATCGTAGTATTGGCACTCGTGTTTCACTCAATTTTCATTTTTACCCTCTTTTGAGCTCACACTCACTTGCTTTTTACCACTCAAGAAATCTTTTATAACTCTATACAAAAGAGTCAATTCAAACAAAAATTAATTATCACTATGTACTCAATTTTAATTAGAGATAACAAAAAATTCCTGAAGAAACAAGATACACTAATTCAACTCTAGAAGCAAACTAGAACATTCTAAACAATGAAGAGCACATAAGTGTATGATGATTTTTATGTTAATTAGGCAACAACAAAACAATATTATTACCTCAAGATGTAATAAGAAGCAAATGGGCAGAAATATTAAATGAAAACTAAATATGCAAGAAAAAAAATAGTGAATCTGGAATTTAATTCACGAAATTTGTAATTCTCTAATAGAACCACAAATTATTACCCAAAACACTCAAATTAAGTGAAACAAACAGTTTTGGATGAAAACAAACTCAATGGAGGTGAGTTGTTTCCAAACAGCCCCAAAAATTGCACAAACAATCTCAACCAAACAAACAGCCTTGAAACGAGTTTTTCTTTTAAATTTTAAATGTACTTGAATGTTATATGAGATAAATAAAAGAGAAATAACAGCAGGTGTTTCAATTACACAAGGTAGAATTGGTTAAAGTATGTTTCGAACAATTAAGCAAAATAGGCTCGTCTGATTTTTTTTTTTACTGAATGCAAATTTGTCTATTTTTTTAACAAGAAATAATGAAAATAAAGACAACAAAATAAGGATAGACTAATTTACTTGGTGACCAATGCTTATTCACCCATTACTAATAAGACTCAAACAAGTCCAAATTATCTCAAATAATTTAAACCCAATTAAAGTTACAAATATAGGTTGTTCAAAAAGCTCATATTTGAACTTTTCACAATTGACCAGCCCATCATCCACATATTTTTGAGTGAAAAATTAGAGCAACTCTTTAAGCTTCTTTGCCTTTGATCTTGTTACTGGTCTGCTGAAACTTTCAAAATTTGAAAGTTTATTTGTGTTCACGTCATTTGAAATTTGCTCCAAGTCACCTTTTGATGCTATTTGAGTATCTTAAGTGTTTTTAGCCTTATTTGCATCAAAATTTGTAGAAAGAGTAGAGATAAGACATTACCTTCTTGAAAGTGCATTAGCTACCACAATTTTCTTTTCCTTGCTTATATTGGATCACATATGGGAAGGACTCTATGAATTTCACCCATTTTGCAGGTCGTTTATTAAGCTTGTCTTGCCCTTTTAAATGCCTCAAAGATTCATGATCGATGTGAATCACAAATTCTTTTGGTAACAAATAATGCTGCCATGTCTCTAATGCTCTTACCAAAACATAAAACTCTTTGTCATAGGTGGAATAATTCAATTGTGCACCATTGAGCTTGATAGCGATCAAATGCACAAAAGCTCAAATGTCGCTAATCAGGAAGCTCAAGTTTGTGAAGATGATAATTTGATCAACAATGCTGGTCCAATGACAAATTCAAGAAGAAAGAAAATTCAAGAAGCCTTGAAGAATTTGATTAGCACAAGTCTTTCACTAGAATGCTCCAAAGCCCACAATGCGAAGTCCAGAATTATGAATTTAATGACCATTTCAGATCATTGGCCAATAAGGGATAATGGATCATATTGGACTGATCAAGACAATCATTTTGGCCCATAATATGGCCTAAAATTCGTGCAAATGCATGGCTGGTTTAAGACTACACTCTTTTATCAATTCTAGTCAACAATAATGGTTTGACTTTGAAGTTGAAGGACATCAATAAATCTAATCATTTATGAATAGGATTGGAGTCTTCAAAAGCATTAAAACTCTTCATTGGATGATGGAAAATCAACATGGAGTAAAGAGAAGTCAGCCTAGGAAAAATGAATTCAAAGAAGACTAGAATCCCAAGTCATTAATTGGTCTTGAATTCTCTTTTTTTATTAGTTTCTATTTCCAAAGTTAATTTTAAGTAATTTACTTTCGAAAGTTCGTGCTTCCTATGACCTGTAAATAGAGGTGCATTCTACTTGTAGAAAACGGATGGAAATTACGTACTTGTTAAGGGTTTTTCTTAATTTGCTAGTCTTTTTGAGGTAGTTTGGGTCTTGCAAGTTACTTGCAAAACTTATTAGGTTTATCAACTAGGATTCTTCCTCCTAGTTGTGGCACCTCGGCCTTTCTTCTTTCTCTTCTGTGATTCAAAGGTGATAGGTTTAATACACCTATTATTGTTGGGTTCATTAGATTTAGGGGTGGGTAACAGTAGTTCAATTTTTCTACCTTTTTGTGATTCAAAGGTGGTAGGTTTAATATACCTACTGTTATTGGGTTCAAATAGGTTGGGTTGGGTTGCTTAAAAGATTTTCATAATTCTTTCTTTTGGTGTAATTCAAAGGTGTTGAGTTTGATATGCTCAATATTGTTGAGTTCATCCAAGATTGAAGATTGGTTGAACTAGATCATCAAGGAACAATCTTAATCAACGGGTAACCGTTGCTATCATTTTATATTAATCAACGGGTTATCGTTGCTTATTATTTTTGGTATCAGAGCTAAGTTTTTCTTGATTCATTTGATCAAAAGTAGCCGTGAAAAAAAATATATATATTGATTCATTTGATCTTTGACAGTACTAACATCATTTGTTTTGAAGGTTTCATCATTGGAAAAATAAAGAGTTACAAAAGTTTTCAACACTTTTGAATCGGTTCTTCCTTTCTTTCTTTTTTTCTTTTTTTTTTCTTTCATTCTTCTTGATTTTCCTTATTCACTTTGTCCTTTTTTTATTCTAGTTGTTTTTGCTTAGTAAGTGTTGTTTTAGCATTTGTAAGACTTGAACGAATTCTTAAAGGCTTGCAACAAGGAAAAGAGTGGTAAGAAACGAGTGAATCTATCCCCCACTATATTAAGCTGAGAGTTACATTTGAGAAGTGACATTTTAGGAAGGGAAACAAGGGTGTGAGGATTTAAACTTTTCATTTCCTATGGATACAACAAAAATGGAGGCACCACAAGAAAGCTTAGAACAAAAGGCTTGGAGACAACAATTGTTGAGACAATTCAATCAAACAATGGAGATGGTGATGGAGCGCCTGGATCAACTCGAAGCAAATTTGCAAAGGAATGCAAGTAGGCATGAATCTGATGAAGAGATTTAATCCGAAATATCCCAAGGAAGTAGGAGGAGATGGAATAGAAGTAGAGTTGTTGACAATCTCAAAAGCATCAAAATGACCATTCCTACATTTCAAGGCAGAAATGATCCCGAATCATACTTGGAATGGGAAGCAAAGGTGGAAAAAGTCTTTTCAATCCACAATTACTCGAAAGAAAAAAAGATAAAACTTGCATCTCTTGAATTCCAAGGTCATGCACTAATTTGGTGGGATAAGTTGAATGTCTCTAGAAGGAGAAATAGGGAACAACCTATTGGCACTTAGGAGGACATGAAGGCAGTAATGAAGAAGAGATTTGTGCCCCCTCATTACTATAGAGACTTGTTCAATAAGTTGCAAGACATAACTCAAGGATCAAGGAGTGTGGAGGAGTACTATCAAGAGTTAGACATGGCTATGACCAGAGCCAATATTGAAGAAGATCCTGAGGCTACTATGGCACATTTCTTGGGTGGTTTGAAAAGGGAGACTGCTGATGTTGTTGAATTGTAGCATGACATGGATTTGGAGGAAATGCTTCATATGGCTGAGAAGGTAGAAAAGCAATTAAAGAGGAAGAGTGGTTCAAGTAAGTTTTCTTCTACTTAATCATCTTGGAAAGGAAATAATGTGAATAAAAAGGATGATGTGAGGAAGGCAGAATCTAAGAAATTTGAGCCAAAGAGTTTTTCAAAGGGTGATTCAAGTAAGAGCTCTTTTATTTCTAAACTCACATATTTTAAATGTTTGGGAAAGGGGCATATTGCTTCTCAATGTCCTAATTCTAGAACCATGGTTATGCTTGATGATGGATCTTATGTGAGTCAAAGTGAAGGGAAAGATGAAAAAGAAGGCAATTCATGTGAAGACGAAGGTGATCAATGTGAATTCAGTGGTGATGAAGTCTTGTTACTATGAGGGCTTTGAATATGTAAGTTCAAGAAGAAGAGGCCCAAAGGCACAACATATTCCATGCAAGATGCAAAGTGCAAGATAAGGTATGCATGCTTATAGTTGATGGTGGAAGTTGTACTAATTGTATAAGCACTTATCTTGTAGACAAGCTGGAGTTGCCAATAATCAAGTATCCTACACCATACTGCTTGCAATGGCTCAATGATAGTAGAGAAATAGGGGTGAATCGGCAAGCTATGGTAAATTTTCCATTGGTAAATATGAGGATGAAGTTCTTTATGATGTAGTACCAATGAGTGTAGGTCATATTCTACTTGGACGACCATGGGAGTTGATCGTGAAGCCAATCATGAAGGCAGATCCAACAAGTACCAAATTGTTCACAAACAAAAGGCTTATACCCTTGTACATTTGACACCCCAGCAAGTACATAAAGATCACATGAGAATGAGGGAAAAAAAGCTCGAATATGAAAATGAGCTAAAAGAAACCTACGAAGTGTGTTAAAAAAGAGCCAAAAACAAGTGAGAAAAAAATGCTAGAATATGAAAGTGAGCTGAAAAAGCCTAAGGAGTGTGTTGAGAAAAAGCAAAAAACAAGTGAGAAAAAAGGTGTTTTCTTTGCTAGCATGAGAGATGTAGATAGGGCCATGAATTCTCACAAACCAGTGATTATACTTTTGTACCATGAAACTTGTTTGGTTACTAATGAGTTACCTAATAATTTGCCTTTAGAAATTTTTGGTGTTTTGAATGATTTTGCAAATGTGCTACCCGAGGAAGTGCCTGATGGATTACCTCCAATTCGAGGTATTAAGCATCAACTTGATTTCCAGCCTGGTGCAACTATTCCAAACCGTTTAGCATATCGAGCAAATCTGGAGGAAACAAAAGAACTCCAAAGGCAAGTTGATGAATTGTTATCTAAATGAAAAATTCGTGAGTCTCTAAGTCCTTTAGCTGTTCCTGTGATTTTAGTTCCAAAAAAAGATTGTACATGGCACATGTGCATTGGCTGTAGGGCTATTAATAAAATCACCATTAAGTATCGTCATCCAATTTCTAGATTATATGATATGCTTGATGAGTTACATGGTGCATGCATTTTTATAAAGATTGATTTGAAATCTGGATATCATCAAATTAGATTAAAAGAAGGTGATGAATGGAAGACGGCCTTCAAAACAAAATTTGGTCTTTATGAGTGGCTTGTTATGCCCTTTGGTTTAATTAATGCCCCAGCACTTTCATGAGATTGATGAATCATGTTTCTAAGCGTTTCATTGGAAAATTTATGGTTTGTTTATTTTGATAATATTCTAATTTATAGAAAGAATATGAGTGATCATATTGAGCATCTTAAGTTTGTTCTTGCTGCTTTGCGTGAAGAAAATTTGTATGCTAATTTGAAGAAATGTACTTTTTGTGTGGTAAAAGTAATTTTCCTTGGCTATGTGGTAAGTTCTAATGGTTTGAGAGTTGATGAAGCAAAGATTGAGGCTATTCTTGACTGGCCAATTCCAACAAGTGTGACTGAGGTAAGATCTTTCCATGGGCTTGCTAGTTTTTATCGAAGGTTTGTTAAAGATTTTTCAGCAAAAGCAGCCCCTCTTAATGAGTTGGTAAAAAAGAATGTAAAGTTTGGATGGGATAATTCACAATAAAAAGCTTTTGGTCAATTGAAGCATGATTTGACTAATACAACCGTTCTAGCTTTGCCTAATTTTTTTAAAACTTTTGAAGTTGAATGTGACGCTTCAGGAATTGGAATAGGTACTGTTTTGCTTCAAGAAGGCCGACCACTTGCTTACTTTAGTGAAAAGTTTAAAGGAGCTCATTTGAATTATCCAACTTATGATAAGAAGCTCTATGCCGTTGTGAGGGCATTGGAAACATGGCAGCATTACCTCATGCCAAAAGAGTTTGTGATCACTGACCATGAATCTCTCAAGTATCTCAGGGGACAAAAGAATTTGCATAAGAGGAATGCTAAGTGGATAACATTCATTGAGACTTTTTCCTATGTTGTGAAGTACAAGAAGGGTAAGGAAAACATTGTTGCTGAGGCACTCTCCCGAAGGTACACACTTCTTGTTACTTTAGATGCAAAAATCATGTTATTTGAGTACATTAAAGAATTGTATGCTAATGATTCTGATTTTTCTCAAATTTTTGAAACATGTGAAAATGGAGCTTTTAACAAGTTTTACAAAAATAATGGTTTCTTGTTTAGAGAAAATAGATTGTGTGTTCCACATTGTTCTTTAAGGGAGTTACTTGTGCGAGAGGCACATAGTGGTGGATTAATGGGACATTTTGGAATTACTAAAACTCTTGATGTCTTGAATGAACATTTCTACTGGCCACACAAGAAAAGAGACGTTGGAAAGCTTTGTGGAGGATGTGTTGAGTGCCAACGAGCAAAATCCAAGTCCCTTCCTCAAGGACTTTACACTCCAATGCCTATACCTCAATCACTTTGGATTGACATATCCATGGATTTCATTCTAGGGCTGCCTAGATCACAACGAGGTATGGATAGTATTTTGTTGTGGTTGATCGTTTTTCTAAAATGGCTCATTTTATTCTTTGTAGGAAATCGAATGATGCAAAGCATGTTGCCAATTTGTTCTTTAGAGAAGTGGTTCGACTACATGGGGTTCCTAGAAGCATAGTGTCCGATAGAGATGTCAAACTCTTGAGTTACTTTTGGAAGACACTTTGGGGAAAATTGGGAACCAAATTGCTATTTTCAACCACAAGTCATCCTCAAACAGATGGACAAACGAATGTGACAAATCGAACTCTTGGTACACTCCTAAGGGCAATCTTAAAAAAGAATCTCAAGAGTTGGGAGGATTGTGTACCAATTGCTGAATTTGCATATAACCGAACTATGCATTCATTCACAGGTTTATCTCCTTTTGAAATTATTTATGGTTTTAATCCACTAACTCCTTCAGATCTTTCTCCTCTACCAATAAAGAAATATTTGAATCTAGATGGGGTTAAGAAGGCTGAGATAGTCAAGAGCTTGCATAAAAAAGTTCAAGAACATTTGAAGCACAAAAGTGAGCTAGTTGCTACAAGGATCAATCGTGGACGAAAGGAAGTTATCTTTGAACCTGGAGATTAGGTTTGGGTTCATATGAGGAAGGAAAGATTTCCCAACAAAAGACAGATAAAGTTACACCCTCATGGAGATGGTCTATTTCAAGTCCTTCAAAGAATCAACAATAATGCATACAAGTTGGACTTGCCCGGTGAGTTTGGAATTAGTAATACTTTCAATGTTTATGATATCTCTCTATTTGAAAATGATGCAGGACACGGTTCGAGGTCGAATCTTTTTAAGGGGGAGGGAACTGATAGCGATCAAATGCACAAAAGCTCAAATGTTGCTAATCAGGAAGCTCAAGTTTGTGAAGATGATAATTTGATCAACATTGTTGGTCCAATGACACGTTCAAGAAGAAAGAAAATTCAAGAAGCCTTGAAGAATTTGATTAGCACAAGTCTTTCACTAGAATGCTCCAAAGCCCACAATGCGAAGTCCATAATTATGATTTTCATGACCATTTCAGATCATGGGCCAATAAGGGATAATGGATCATATTGGACTGATCAAGAGAATCATTTTGGCCCATAATATGGCCTAAAATTCATGCAAAAGCATGGCTGGTTCAAGACTACACTCTTTTATCAATTCTAGTCAACAGCAATGGTTTGGCTTTGAAGTTGAAGGACATCAATAAATCTGATCATTTATGAACAAGATTGGAGTCTTGAAAAGCATTAAAACTCTTCATTGGATGATGGAAAATCAGCATGGAGTAAAGAGAAGTCAGCCTGGGAAAAATGAATTTAAAGAAGACTAGAATCCCAAGTCATTAATTAGTCTTCAATTCTGTTTTTTTATTAGTTTCTATTTCCAAAGTTAATTTTAAGTAATTTACTTTTGAATTTCGTACTTCCTATGACCTATAAATAGGGGTGCATTCTACTTGTAGAAAACGGATGGAAATTACGTACTTGTTAAGAGTTTTCCTTAATTTACTAGTCTCTTTGAGCTAGTTTGGGTCTTGCAAGTTACTTGCAAAACTTATTAGGTTTATCAACTAGGATTCTTCCTCCTAGTTGTGGTACCTTGGCCTTTCTTCTTTCTCTTCTGTGACTCAAAGGTGATAGGTTTAATATACCTATTCTTATTGAGTTTGATATACTCAATGTTGTTGAGTTCATCCAAGATTGAAGACTGGCTGAACTAGATTATCAAGGAACGATCTTAATCAACGGGTAACCATTGCTACCATTTTATCTTAATCAACGGGTAACCGTTGCTTATCGAGCTTCTCACTGAAGGAAGCAATGGGTCTTTTATCCTGTATAAGAGCAGCGCCTATCCCAAGCCCAGAGGCATCACATTTAATTTCAGAAGTTGAATCAAAATTAGGCAATCTTAATAAAGGTGCATTGCATAACTGTTCTTTCAATAAGGAAAACGCATGTTCTTGTTCTTTTCCCCAAACAAACTCCTTATCTTTTTTCATGATTTCAGTTAAAGGGGCAGCAACAATGGTAAAATCTCTTACAAATGTCCTATAGAAACTTTCCAAACCATGAAAACTACTCACCTCACTTACACTTTTAGGTGTCGGCCACTCTTGAAGAGCCTTTACCTTTTCACTATCTACCTCGATTCCTTTTACACTCATGACATATCCTAAGAAAATGATGCGATCAATGCAAAATGTACATTTCTTCATGTTAGCATACAGTTGAATTTGCCAATGTGTCAAACACTTGCCTCAAATGTAAGACATGCTCATTTAAAGATTTGCTATACACAAGAATGTCATCGAAGTAGACAACCACAAACTTTCCAATAAATTCACGTAAAACATAGTTCATTAAATGCATGAAAGTACTTGGTGCATTAGTTAAGCCAAATGGCATAACCAACCACTCATATAACCCTTGTTATGTTTCAAAAGTATTTTTCCATTCATCTCCTGGTTTCATTCTTATTCGGTGATAACCACTTTTAAGATCAATTTTATAAAATACACAAGCACATTGCAACTCATCTAACATATCATCAAGTCGAGGTATTGGGTGTCGATATTTTACCGTTATTTTGTTGACAGCTCTACAATCAACACACATCACCAACTACCATTCTTTTGGGTACTAATAAGACAGGCACTGCGCATGGGCTTAAACTTTCTCGAATGTGCCCTTTTTATAAGAGCTCCTCCAAGTGCCTTTGAAGCTCATTGGTCTCCTCGGAATTGTTCCTATAGGCTAGCCTATTTGGTATTGCAGCCCTAAAAATGAAGTCAATTTGATGCTCAGTCCCTCTCAAAGGTGGTAAACCTTGAGGTAGATAATCGGGAAATACATTGCTAAATTCCTGCAAAACTTCAACCACAACACTTAGCAAAGAAGGGTCAAGGTCGTTAGTTGAGAAACAAGCTTCCTTGTAGATGAGTACAATCATTGACTTGTTAGAAAATAAAGCTTTTCTCACATCTCTTATTTTAGCATAAAAGCTCATTTTTTTTCCATCATTCTTTTCTATGGTCGAATGCACCTCTCTTTCTTTTTCCTTTTGATCTTCATTTTTCCACTCTAATTTTCTCTCACTCTCTTTTCTTTTCTCTTTTTCTTTTTCTTTTCTTTTTCTCTCGGTCTCTCTTTGTGTGAATTCATCATGGGACTTTTCAAGTTGCATTTGATCTTCAAAAACTTGTTTAGGGGTTAAAGGAAGAAGAGTATACTTTTTGCCCTCTTTTTCTACCATGTATATATTGAGATACCCATCATGCATCACTCTCCTATCCCATTGCCATGGTTTACCCAACAAAATATGACTAGCTTACATAGGAACTACATCACATGTCGCCTCATCACTATACTTCCCAATAGTAAAAGGCACCCTCACTTGCTTATTAACTCTCACCTCCCCACTATTGTTAAGCCATTGCAGTTTATAGGGTTTAGGATGTTTTGTAGCTTCCAAACCCAGTTTATCAACAAACAAGGTACTAGCCACACTTACACAACTACCCCCATCAATAATCATGCTACATAATTTTCCGTTCACTAGACATCTAGAATGAAAAATGTTCTCTCTCTGCAACTTAACCCCCTCATCATCATTCCTTACTTGCGTATTCAAAGCACACCTAGAAACCAACAATCTACCTTCCATAGGGGTTTTCCCATCACGACAATCCTCCAAAGGAGGTATTTCATCCTCCACATCACTCTCGTCATCCGTTTCAACACCATCACCACGCATCACCATTACCCTTTTATTTGGGTATTGAGATGCAATATGACATAAATCCAAGGATCTAAAACACTTGATATCTCTATTCCTAGGAGTTTTGGGGTTAGAAATACCTTTGTTTTTATTATCATTACCATTTTTTGGCTTGATTTTGTCATTTCTTTTGAATTGGACAGCCTTGTTATCTCCTATACAATTTGACCTCCAATTGGAATTTTGGGCCGAATAAGTGTTGGCTTGCCTTGTGTTCCCCTTTCGTTTTAATTGTCTTTTAATCTTTATAGCCATGTGCACTATATCATCAATCTCCACATAATGTTGAAACTCTACAATATTGGCTATTTCTTTGTTAAGGCCTTTTAAGAACCTTGCCATAGTAGCTTCCCTATCCTCTTCAATATTAGCCCTTATCATGGCTCTCCATCTCTTTGTACTAATCTTCTACACTCTTGTTCTCTTGTATAAGGCCTTGCAATCTTTGATGTAAGTCCTTATAGTAGTGAGTAGGAACAAAGCCCCTTCTCATGATAGCCTTCATTTCGGCCCAAGTGGAAATAGGTCTCTCTTCATTTCTCCTTTTACTTGTGATGAGTTGATCCCAGCACACAATCGCATACTCTCCAAAGTCCATGACCACAAGCTTTATCTTTTTCTCCTCCGAATAATTGTGGTACTAAAAAATAAGCTCCACCTTGCACTTCCATTCAAGATAAGCATTCGGATCATTCTTGCCTAGAAACGATGGGATTTTCATTTTGATGCTCCCAATGTTTTTATCAGGATCGTTTCGTCCCCTACCATAATCTCGACCTTCATTGACCAAATTAGCCTAGTCATCAAATTCGTCCTCCACTTCCTCATCAAAAGGTGGTGTTGGAAGTCTTCTTACCCCTGGATTGGTTTGGAAGCTTCTCCTCTCATGGAATTTAACTCACATTATTATTTCTCTAATTTCTCATTCATGTTGCCATAGCTAGTTGAATCCTCTCAAATTGTTGTTGCATTGCTTTGAGGACGAATTCTTGATAATTTGATGTTCTTTCACTCTCTTGTGGCTCCATCTTCAAATCTGAAATTTTAATGACAAACAAAATAGATTGCAACCTCACAAATCACTCCCTCGCATGTTTACTCTCATAGTATGGGCACTCGTGTTTCACTCAATTTTTGCTTTTACCCTCTTTTGAGCTCACACTCTCTTGCTTTTTATCACTCAAGCAATCTTTTATGACTCTATACAAAAGAGTCAATTCAAACAAAAATTAATTATCATTATGTACTCAATTTTAATTAGAGATAACAAAGAATTCCTGAAGAAACAAGATACACTAGTTCAACTCTAGAAGCAAACTAGAACATTCTAAACAATGAAGAGCACATAAGTGTATGATGATTTTTATGTTAATTAGGCAACAACAAAACAATATTATTACCTCAAGATGTAATAAGAAGCAAATGGGCAGAAATATTAAATGAAAACTAAAGATGCAAGAACAAAAATAGTGAATCTGGAATTTAATGCACGAAACTTGTAATTCTCTAATAGAACCACAAATTATCACCCAAAATATTCAAATTAAGTGAAACAAATAGTTTTGGATGAAAACAAACTCAATGGAGGTGAGTTGTTTCCAAACAGCTCCAAAAATTACACAAACAATCTCAACCAAACAAACAGCCTTGAAACGAGTTTTTCTTTTAAATTTTAAATGTACTTGAATGTTATATGAGATAAATAAAAGAAAAATAACAGCAGGTGTTTCAATAACACAAGGTAGAATTGGTTGAAGTATGTTTCGAACAATTAAGCAAAATAGGTTAGTCTGATTTTTTTTTTTACTGAATACAAATTTGTCTCTTTTTTTTTAACAAGAAATAATGAAAATAAATACAACAAAATAAGGATAGACTAATTTACTTGGTGACCAATGCTCTAACACCAAATGATGCGGAATCCCAAGACCCTTGCTTGAACTTTAGAACTCTTCAATGGGTGTATAACAGAATTTAGATCACAAGTAAAAAGGAATCAAATTTGTTCAATCACCCAAATGGTAGAAGTTAAATAGAACTCAAGAAAGATAAATGACATCGCTTGAACCCAATCCAAATAAGTACCAAGAACAATTGAAATAGGAAATCAAAATTGAAATACAAGTGATAACAATTGTATTCCAAATCAACACCTTATGCATAAAGTGAAAAGAAAACCAAAACACTCTTTAACTCAATTATGAAATAATTAATTACAACCCTTGATGTCCACAAAGAAGAGTTACTTTGGTATTTATAGCCAAAGAAATCAGTGATAAGTTACAACACAATAACTACAATTGTAACTCCCACAATAACTAGGCTAATTATGTGATAATTACAATTATAACTCCAACAATAACTAGGCTAATTATAGGCCGAAATGTGTAGAAAAGCTTAGGCTTTTGAATCACGTAATTTGGATATCAAAAGCCTATGTCCCATCCAAATAAACTGGTTGAACTTCAAATTGGGCTGGTGTAACTTCGACTTGAGTTAGTGTAACCAAGCTTTGATTTATGTTATTTAGCCCGAGCCCAATACATGCTTCCCTCTTGCATTATTGAATTTTGTTAATGTCATTCCACAAGCCTTGAATAATCCATTTAATGCGTCCTTAAATTTCTTCAACCTCGCTTTTGTAATCAGACTATTAGGTAGTTGAATTGGATCAATGTTCTTGTATCCAACCTTATTTGCATCATTCCCTCCCTCAAAATGATTTGTCCATGAATCTGCCACATCTACATCAAAAAGAGAATACTACCTATTTATGGATGAAACAACCCTCCAAGATAAGTTTTAAGACTTCTAAGAGTCACAACTCCTCATATTGCTAAGTAAATATTTCTATTTAATAAGAAAAAGCAAGAGTCTAGATACAATAAATAAAGACAACTAGATCCAATGTACCTAAGTTAGAATTTATTCTGAAACTTGTGAGCCAATTATCTATATAATAAAATCCAAATTTGATTGGGTTTCTCATGAAAGAAGGCCCAAATGTGCAGATAAGTATTGTGATGTAAAAAAGGCTAAAAACACTCAAGATACTCAAAGAGCAACTTGGAGAAAATTTTAAATGACGTGAACACAAATAGAGTTCCAAACTTGGAAAGTTTCAGCGGACTAGTAACAAGATCAAAGACCAAAAAGCTTAAAGAGTTGCTCCAAGTTTTCACTCAAAAACATGTGGATGATGGGCTGGCCAATTGTGGAAAGCTCAAATATGAGCTTTTTGAACATCCCAAATTTGTAACTTAAATTGTGTTTAAATGATTTGGGATAATTTGGGTTAGTTGAGTTGTTTTAAGTATTTTGGATTGTTTTCTTTTAGTTTGAGTTACGTAAACCCATATAGTCAAGTATAACTCATTTAGGCTTAAGTCTTGGCTTAGTGCTATTACAAGAATGAGCTCATAACTATATGGTGACACAAACAATTAGTAGTGTTAGTTAAGAAGATTGGAGTTACAAGGAGTTACATAACAATTACATACCTATAATTAACCTAGTTATTGTGGGAGTTGTAATTGTAGTTATTGTGTTGTAACTTATCATTAATTTCTTTGACTATAAATACCAAAGGAACTCTTCTTTGTGGACATCAAGAATTGTAATAAAATATTTTAGAATTGAATTAAGAGTGTTTTGGCTTTGTTTTTACTTTATGCACAAGGTGTTGATTTGGAATAAAATTGTTGTCACTTGTATTTCAATTTTGATTTCCTATTTCAATTGTTCTTGGTGCTTGTTTGCATTGAGTTCAAGGGATATCATTTATCTTTCTTGTGTTCTATTTAACTTATACCATTTTGGTGATTGAACAAATTTGATTCCTTTTTACTTGTGATCTAAATTCTGTTCTAAATCAATTGAAGAGTTCTAAGATTCAAGCAAGGGTCTTGGGGTTCCGCATCACGCAGTGAAGGAGAGGAAAGTTAGAAAGAGAGAGAGAGAGAGAGAATAGAAAAAGAGAGAAAAAGGGTGCCTACCTAACAGAAGTGAGGGAATTTGAGGGAACTTGGGTGCTTTTCGTTGAGGAAACTCTGTGCAAGTTCTGAGAAGAAGGGCGAGGAAGGAAGAATCTAAAAGAAAAGGGATAAAAAGAGGGAGAAAGCTCATAACCAGCACAAGGGAACCTGCGAGCTTAAGGTAAGGTTTCTCGATCAATTGTATTATGTTTCTCTTAAATTTTTGAGGTTAGTTTCTAAATGTTGTGAAAGATATTTTTGAGGTTAGAAATAGCTCAAAAGCATCCCGGAACTTTGCCCAATCTTTGGAAAAAAAAGCTCCAAATTAAGCCAAAATTCTACCGGAGTTAAGATTATGAATGATACAAGGTAAGCCCATTTAAACCTTTTTTTCCTTCTTAGAAATGTAAGTTCCATATGAAGGGGGTATTTTTGGATTAAAAATTATCAATATTCCTAAGGGGAGACTATGTCAAAATTTCGGTAGAAAATTGAGATAAACTAAGAGGAGACTCTGTCTGCATTAAAAGAGTAATCTTAAGGTTTTATAAGGGGAAACTCTGCTGGATTAAGTAGAAATCTAAAGGTTTTATAAGAGGAGACTCTGCCTATTTGAAAATAGGAATGTAAAGGGAGGCTCTGCCCTCATTAATAGAGAAATCTAAAGGTTTTATAAGGGGAAACTCTACCGGATTGAGTAGAGTGATTAGAGCTTGTGTAAGAGTCCCCTCTGCCCAAGTCAAGGTTGTGTAGGACCCAAGGTAAGTGAATATTGTGATAACATAGCATACATAGTTTTCAAGTGTTTTTATTGGTGTTTTATATGCACTTTCATATATAAAGTGCAAGTACTTTGTGAAAGTGTGATTGTGTTTTAAGTGTTATTTTGCTCATGTGTTTTGGAAAGTGATTCTAATAAATATGCATTTATCATTATTGAGGTAATCTATTCCGAAAGCACCTGCATCATCTAGGCTTCTGTGTGCCTATTCATAGCCATTTCATTTTTTGGGTGCATAGGGATGTGTTAAGTGTTAAGTATACGCCTATGCATGCATGACAGTAGGAAGATGTGAACGACCCTCCATAACAATGATGTAGCATAGCTCATTATACAATGTAGCCAAGAGAATGGGATGAATTATTTATCTATTTTCTGATTCAGTTATCAATTATATTCAAATGTACAAGATATATGTTTTGATGTATGTGAAAGCTATATATATTACATGTATCATACTGTGTATTATGATATCTGCTTATTGGGATAGTGTATCTCACTCTATTTTCAAATCATTCAGAGACCGCTAAGGAGTGAAGGTAATAGCAGAGAAGTCTTTTGTAAGTTAGGCTCTATAAGAACTCAAGTTACTATTTTGCATTTTCGATTTGTAGTGTAAGAAAGAAAAAACTTTAGAGCCTCGTTTTGCATGTATCTATACATATCAAGGGATGTGACACTTATGCACTTTTTTGTTAATGAAAACTTGTTAGGTTTTATTTAACTAAGTGTGAAGTTACAGTGTGATCCGAACACACCCTATAAGAGAGGGGTGGTTGTGACACATAAAGATTGCCAATTCTCCAAAGCTCGAACTAAAGCATAAAGTTCTTTGTCATAGATAGAATAGTTCAATGAAGCACCAGGGAGCTTTTCACTAAAGTAGGCAATTGGTCTTTTTCCTTGCATAAGAACAGTCCCAATGCCAATGCCTGAAGCGTCACACTCAATTCCAAAGTATTAGTAAAGTAAGGCAAAGAAAGAATAGGTACTGAACAAAGCTTATCTTTTAACAAATTAAATGCAAGGCATAACCAAATAGCATATAAAAACTAGCCAAACCATGAAAACTTCAGAACCTCACTTACCAATTTAGGAATAGGCCAGCTCTTAATAGCACTTAACTTCTCTTCATCAACTTCAACACTTTGCTTACAACAAAACCTGGAACACAATTCGATCTAAACAAAAAGAACACTTCTTGAAATTAGTATACAACCTCTAATTTCTCAAGGTAACTAAAACACTCCTCAAATGTTCTTCATGCTCATTCAAATCTTTAGAATACACAAGGATATCATCAAAGTACGCAACAACAAATTTTTCAATGAAATCTTCCAAAACATGATTCATATATGGCTCGTGATTCATACTTGGTGCATTAGTTAAGTCGAAAGGCATAACCACCATTCATATAATCCATACGTTGTTTTGAAAACAGTGTTCCATTCATCGCCCTCTTTCATTCGAATTTGATGATAACCACTTTTCAAATCAATTTTGCTAAAACTAATAGAGCCATATATAATTCATCGAGAATATCATCTAACCTAGGAATAGGATGACGATACTTTACTGTAATGTTGTTAATCGCACAACAATCAATAAACATACGCCAAGAACCATCTTTTTTAGGCACCAACAATACCGGAACAGCACATGGACTCATACTTTCTCTAACAAATTCCTTACCCAACAACTCCTCAACTTGCATTTAATGCTCTTTTGTCTCCTCGAAATTACTTCTTTAGACTGGTTTGTTTGGAATTGAGGCACTGGGTATGAATTCGATTTGATGGTCAATATCTCTAACGGGTGCCATCAATTAGGTATCTCTTCCAGAAAGACATCTTCATATTCCTGAAAAAAAGAAACAAACACACTAGGGCAAAGAAATATTAAGGTCATTAGTGTTTAGATAAAGTTCCTTATTTAAGCACAAGTATACTTTTCCTTGAAAACCAACCTTCCTTAATATCATTCCTATTTTCATACAATCTCACTTATTTCTTTTTACACTCATTTGAATTCTGTTCCTCTTTTGTCAAACTCACTTTCTTTTGCACTTCATTATTTTTTTTCACTCTTTTCTTTTGAAAGCTCACTCTTGGATGTCTCACATTTGCTTACTCTTTTTCCTTATGATACAGAACCCCATGACCCTTGCTTTAACCTTAGAACTCTTCAATCGGTTTAGAACAGAATTTAGATCACAAGTAAAAAGGAATCAAATTTGTTCAATCACCCAAATGAGTTAAATGAAACCTAAGAAAGATAGATGATATCCCTTGAACCCAATCCAAACAAGCACCAAGAACAATTGAAATAGGAAATCAAAATTGAAATACAAGTGATAACAATTGTATTCCAAATCAACACATTGTGCTTAAGTGAAAAGAAAGCCAAAACGCTCTCAACTCAATTCTGAAATATTTGATTACAACTCCTGATATCCACAAAGAAGAGTTCCTTTCATATTTATAGCCAAAGAAATCAATAATAAGTTACAATACAATAACTACAATTATAACTTCCATAATAACTAAGCTAATTATGTGATAATTACAATTATAACTCCAACAATAACTAGGCTAATTATAAGCATGTAATTGTTATGTAACTCCTTGTAACTCCAATCTTCTTAAGTAACACCGCTAATTGTTTGTGGCACCATATAGTTGTGGGCTCATTCTTGTAATAACACTAAGGCAAGACTTAAGTCAAAATGAGTTACACTTGACTATATGGGCTTAATTAACTCAAACTAAAATAAAACAATCAAAAATATTTAAAACAACTCAACTAATCGAGTCCATACACAAGACTTATTCACCACCAATAAGACTCAAACAAGCCTAAATTATCCCAAATCATTTAAATCCAATTAAAGTTACGAATTTGGGCTATTCAAAAAGCTCATATTTGAACTTTCCACAATTGGCCTACACTTGAAACATTTATTATTTCTTGAATTAGTAGTAGAGTCAAGCTTACCCTTATCTTTGCTAGAACTGGATGCTTTAGAAACTTCGATGCAAATAAGGCAAGATACACGAACATGGATCCAATTCAGCTACCTAATGGTCCGATTACAAGAGTGAGGTTGAAGAAATTCAAGGACGTATTCAACGGAATGATTCAAGGCTTGTGGAATGGCATTGACAAAATTCAAGAATGCAACAAGGAAGCATGTATTGGGCTTGGGCTAAATAACATAAAGCAAAGCTTAGTCACATTAACTCAAGTGTAAGTTACACCAGCCCAATATGAGATTGAACCAACTTTCTTGGATTGACCATAACTTGGGCTTCTGATGTCCAAATAAGGTGATTCAAAAGCCTAAACTTACGTACACATTTGGGCCTACAAATTTCATGGAGAAACCCAATCAAAGTCGGATTTTATCAGATAAATAATTGGTTCACAATTTTAAAATGAATTCTTACTTAAATACTTTGGATCTAGTTTTCTTCATTTATTGTATCTAAACTTTTATTTTTCCTTATTAAATAGAAACATTTACTTACTAATATAAAGATTAATACAATAAATAAAGATGGCTAGATCCAATGTATTTAAGTTGGAAATTTGTTTTGAATTTTAAGAGCTAGTTATCTATCTGATAAAATTCGAATCTGGACTGGGTTTCTTCATGAAAGTTGTAGGTCCACATGTGTAGATAAGCTTAGGCTTTTAAATCACCAAATGTGGGCTTCCGAAGCCTAAGCCCCATTTCATGGAGAAACCAAATCAAAGTCGGATTTTATCAGATAAATAATTGGTTCACAAATTTTAAAATGAATTCTTACTTAAATACTTTGGATCTAGTTGTCTTCATTTATTGTATCTAAACTTTTGTTTTTCCTTATTAAATAGAAACATTTACTTACTAATATAAAGATTAATACAATAAATAAAGATAGCTAGATCCAATGTATTTAAGTTGGAAATTTGTTTTAAATTTTAAGAGCTAGTTATCTATCTGATAAAATTCGAATCTGGACTGGGTTTCTTCATGAAAGTTGTAGGTCCACATGTGTAGATAAGCTTAGGCTTTTAAATCACCAAATGTGGGCATCCGAAGCCTAAGCCCCATCCAAACAAACTGGTTCAAGTACATATCGGGCAGGTGTAACTTTCACTTGAGTTAGTGTGACCAAGCTTTGATTTATGTTATTCAGCCTGAGCCCGATACATGCTTCCCAGTTGCATTCATGAATTTTGTTAATGTCATTCCACAAGCCTTGAATTATCCTGTTTAATGTGTCCTTGAATTCGTTCAACCTCGCTCTTGTAATCAGACCATTAGGTAGTAGAATTGAATCAATGCTCTTGTATCCTGCCTTATTTGCAACTTAAAAGATAAATTCAATTCTTAGAAAGAAATAAAACTTAAAAGAAATTTCAATCTAGGAAAGCAAACTGAAATTTTGTCTTAACTCATTTTTTAATCCTCTTTTTTTTCTTTTTGCCTCTTCATCTTCCTTTTTTTTAATTTTCTTTTCATCTTCTTTCGATTTTTTTTTTTGTTTTTTTCTCTGTTTTTTTACGTAATACAACAAAAATAAACTTATAAGTACTAATTTTTGGATGACAAACAGATTACAAGGAGATGGAGAACAACAAATGATGAAAAATAACAATAGAAAACAAGTTCAATTGAATGGACACTAAACTGATATGCTAGATGCTAAATAATAACAAATGTATATAGAGGATGGAAATGGAAACAAAGACTTAAAACAATGAAACAGAAGTAAAGAGACGCAACACAAAGGATATAACTGAATTTGTCTAAGCTCTGATACCAAACTGATACGAACCAGGGGTATATTAAACCTGAGACCCAATATCTTTACACTTGGAAGCAACCCCTTTGAAAGCTAAATCAGATTTACCAACTCCTTGACCCAATTCAATTTGTGAAAGAGAACTTTGGAATAAATCCGTAACCCTAATTCAACCCTTTAAAAAAACATTGGAATAAACTACTTATAAAACTATTAGCTTTGCTTCAGGAACCCTGATTCAAACAAGAATCAGAATAAGAGAAAAACCTCTCTTAAGAAACCCTGCATTAAGCAAATTCATATATCAACTTGTGTGTCTTTACAAAAGAGAATACTAACTATTTATAGATGGAGCAACCCTCTCCAATATAAGTTTGAAGACTTTTAAGAGTCACAACCCTTCATATTACTAAGTAAATGTTTCTATTTAATAAGAAAAAGCAAAAGTCTAGATACAATAAATAAAGACAACCAGATCCAATGAATCTAAGTTAGAATTCATTCTGAAATTTAAGAGCCAATTATCCATATGATAAAATTCGAATTTTGACGGGGTTTCTTGATAAAAGTTGTAAGCACAAATGTGTAGATAAGCTTAGGTTTTTGAATCACCTAATTTGGACATAAAAAGCCTAAGTTATGACCAATCAAAGCAAACTGGTTCAATTTCATATTAAGCTAGTGTAACTTCCACTTGACTTAATGTGACCAAGCTTTGATTTATGTTATTTAGCCCAAGCCCGATACATGCTTCCTTGTTTCATTCTTGAATTTTATCAATGTCATTCCACAAGCCTTGAACCATCCCATTTAATGAATCCTTAATTTTTTCATCCTCGCTCTTGTAATCGGACCATTAGGTAGCTGAATTGGATCCATGTTCTTGTATCCTGCCTTATTTGCATCACTTAGGACTTAATGGGGCCTAGGGCTTAGTGCTTAATGGGGCCTAGGACTTATAGCTTATTACGACTTACAACTTATAGTTTGGGGCTTATTAAGGCTTAGGGCGTAGCACATAGGGCTTATTAGGGTTTAGAGCTTAAGAAAAAAGAAAAAAGAGGTGTTATAATATTTACTTTTTTCTCTTCATCCAATCTTCTCATGTAATCATCCAGTTATTTTGCTCTATAGCTATTCCATGCAAGCAGATTGGAAGCTAATTTAATGGGTAATTTCTATATTTTTAATCTGGATATGAGGTATTCTTTTTTGCATTTGTTTACTTAAAAAAACAGGACCACACTTTAGTAGCTGTAGGTGAGGGACTTTCCTTAATTTGTTCTTTTGTTTGTTAGGCACCTTATATGTCTTGCTAATGATTTTTATTTGGTTAATTAGATTTACTAAACTATTAATATTTAAATATTTCAAAATATTCTTTTGTTATTCATATTATCCCCTCTTTTTTTTTTAGATTTTTGTGATTTATTCTTTTTGTAAGTATATGTTCTTAAATTATATGCTTAGTGATAAAAAATGAAATATATACTTCTTTTTGGCATGATTTTTGTTGTCATTGACGATTCAACTAAATATTTTTTATATAATAAAACTAAAATATTTGTTGTATAATTAATTAAGTTGCATGTTGAATTAATTTGGGCCACCGTTTTCGGGTTGTTAACATTAAATTGGTTTTAGCTGGCAATGTGAGTAGTGAGTTGTGAGTGGGGGCAGATTTTTGTGAAAAGAAAGGGCATTTATTCCTTATCCTACTTTCTATTTTTTCGGTTATGTGGAAGGAAAGAAATGTGAGAGTTTTTGAAAGTATAGAGACTAATTGTACAAACATTAAAAATTAATCTATTTTGTTTGGTCATGACTTCAAAAATTGTAAAGATTTTAGACTAGTCATGGACGATTTGATTGACTTGTAACTATTTTTATATATAGGCAGTACCCTTTGGTAACTTTGTGCATAATAATACATTTATTTTTTTAAAAAAAACGTTGCATGTTGAAGAATTATTACATTTTTAGTTAATATTCTTGCAGATGTCGTGTTACATACTGTCACTTACTTGAAGGTTCTATGATTCAAGCCTTGCACCCTTTCTGAACAGGTTAGTGAAGCCCAAAATATTTTTAGAGATCTTTAAATCCATACTATTTTATTACTTTTTTTATGTTATTTTGTATTGTATGTGATTATTATGAGCTTTCTGAAAGATGTCTCTACTTGATGATTATTATGAGTTTTCCAAAATTAAGCTTTGCAATCAATTCACCTATCCTAATATTATGTTAAGGTGTTTCAGAGTTCAAATTTCATCAACTAGAACGTCGAATCGTCGAGTAACCCGTTTACCCGGTAACTCGGGTTCATGATCGAAACCTCCTATTTTCTTGCATTTTTCTTAAGCTTTCTTTGCTAATTTAAACTCATGATTTAAGCTATGTGTAGTCTTAATATCATAAATTAACGAAGAATAAATTATTTACCAAATTGCAACCGATTTAATTGGTTAAATGCTACCCAAAGTCTCGGCTTCATCACTGACCTAAAACGTCTGTGTTATTGACAAGTCGTGAAGCTACTTTTGGCACCAATTTGGAGTCGCAAATTGATCCGTTCAGCAAAGAAACTTGTAGGTAAGACAGTAGAAATTCTTAACTTTCATACACATCTTTTAGAATAAAAAACTAACGCTGTCTTCGTTGGTTTTTAACGAGTTAATGTAGGCTCGTGACCATGCAAAAATATTTTCAAAGTGTCCTAAGTGAGTAAGTTGCATGAGAAGGCTTATGGAAAATTCTGAATTTGTATTCGGGTTATTTTCCATCACATTTGTAGGTTGTTTAATTAGAAAATATGTAATTATACTTTCGTTAAATGTGATGCACTCTCTATTTTTCGTAGGGTGTTCGGCTATGCAGTCCGCTCGTATGCATGAGCGAAGGAGAGTTGTTTGTGTGACGTGTGTTCACCTAATACGTCGAACGGGTTTCGTTGAAGACCCGAACCACAGTTTGCGAAGTGTTTGTTCTTTGGGGTTGCAATTGGAACTAAATCCTTGGAATCAGTTCGTTACCATGCCTCAATTGAGTTAAGAATTGCAGTACTCCTTTAATAACTTTTAACGAGTTTTTTATATGCATCTATAAGGTGTATTTTGAATAAAAATAGAAAGCAATATGTTTTAAATGAACTTAGGTGTGTGTGTGTGGGGCTTCATGATGTTTTGGTTAAATCAGAGGATATCTTCTTGATTGATTTTGTTGTTGATGTTATTTTATGTTTTAAGGTTAGGATTATGTCAATAAAGGAAAGGAAAATTTGAATTGGAAAATAAATGAAAATAGGAAATTATAAATACTGCAAATAAGGGAATTATAAATAATGAATTTGAGGCAATTAGTTAGACAATTTTGTAAATTCATTGAAATAGAAATTAAATAGAAACTTACTAAAATTAGGAAATAAATCAAAACAAAGAATGGAATTAGGAGATGGATAGATAGGATTATTAAACTTAAATAGAAAACTTAAAGTAAAATAGAATTAAGCTAGAAGACTTAAGTGTTAGTAAAATAAATGGATAAAAAATTAATTAGGAAACATTAGGATTAAATTAAATTAATATGCTTGTTGTTTCTTCTTACTTGATTTTGGCAAGAATGTGAGAGGGAGAAATGGGAAAAATAGTAGAGTTAGGCTGAATTAGGTCTAGGATAGCTTAGGGGTTGTGTATAAAAAAAAAAGAGTTAAATGTATAATAAAACTTAACTCACTAAGTTGTCTAGTCTAAATTCGGTCTATCTGATTTTCTTGGAGGGGTATTAGTATTATTATTGGTTGGAGCCACTAGGCTATGAGTGCTAGTTATTAGGTTTCGTATTGGAACTGTGGTATAGTTTTCCTTGGGAATCTATATGATTGCTATTCATGCTCATGGGCCTATGGGAATGAATGATGGCGACCGGAGAAAAAGTGTGATTGCATGATTTTTCGAGTAATGTATTATTATTATTATTGATTCCGCACCCATCCATAGCTAGTCGGTATCCGTATTGCCCTCCTTAGAAATAGATGGTAGCAGCTGCGTGTATAGGTTTGTAAATAGTGAAACCTAAACTAAGATAATAAATTGTATTAAAATTGTGTCAGAAAATGAGTCAAAGTCAGTTTTGGGTGTGTGTGTGACGTAGATATAAAGGCAAATCAAGATGGTTGTCAAACATTGAGGCCTGGTACAATTACTAGAAGTATTTCCAAATAATTGAAGACCAACATTCAGAGCTATGTGCAAAAGATGCTTTCTAATTATCCTGGACCGAGTTATGGAGATAATATCCAATAATCAAATTTGGTGCATTTAATTGGGCCTTTGGGCCATGACCTTGCTTAAGTCGAATTGGATTACAAGCTCATTCTATGTGTTTGAACTTCAAGAAGATAATGGGCTTGCACAATACATTAACAACAACTATAGAAGTAGTTCAGCCTCAATGGAGCCCAAGTAATCACAATGATGACGTTGAACTACTTGTATAGTTGTTGTGATTACTTTGGCTCCAAAAAGCTTATTTTCATTATGACAAGCCCATGTATATTGCTTGGGACTTAAGTAGCTTTTTTTTTTAGCCTACATTCAAGTTGCTTACTGATCAAGAAGCTTCCCTAGAGTCTTGGACGAATATATGCCTATTTTTAAGGGATTTGTTTCCTACATTCAAGTTGCTTGCTAACCAAGAAGCGTTCCTAGAGTTTTGGATGAATTTATACCTGTTTTAAACTATTTGTTTCCTTTTTTTTTATTTTGTATTTTCTATTTTAATAAGGAGTTCGATTTTAAAGGGAAACATTGTCTTTGATCGGATATTAATTCTATTTAGGTTAGGATTTCTTTTTTTTTTTTTCAATTAGGAATTTGTTATTTAGGAATTACCATAGCTTGACTAAATCTTACCCCTATATATATTGGTCTTCGGATTATTCATGGTAGAAAAAATTTTTTAAAAAAATTATCTTTGATTTAAGTGAGCTTTGTCTTTCTTAATCATGTGCTAAGGTGTTTTAACCTGTTTAATTAAGCTTTAAACTTAATAAACAAAATTGATTTCTTCCTATTCAAAACGTCTTGGAAAGTTTTGCCAATTACGTTTAGGTTTCTGTTCTAAGTTCAATTGAAAAGGTGGTTAAAGTTTGTCTTGACAAACCCTTTTGATTACTTGAGTTTAGCAGGAGTTGGAAGCACCTTGGTGACCAAAAAGTTGAGGAAAAGATCCTTGGCATGTCCATTGTAATTAATCTCAACCGTCTGATTGTACCTAAGTGGGAAACGAATCTGGATTGTCCATGCGTGCGGGATTGATCATGGGCCGTCCGATTGCAGGGCATGTGGATTGCCAGCATGGCCTCCCGCGTGGCACCGACGTCATCGGGCCTTGCCATGCAGCGCGCTCCGGTTCATCGAGGCTGATGATTGCAGTCCTACGCGGCCGAACTTTCTCTATTTGCACTTTGACTTTCTGTTTTCAATTTTTCTTTCAAAAACACTCTTAGAATCTAAATTTTCACCATTTTTTCCAAAATTGTTTTCAATCTCGTCCCTAATTCATTTTTTCTCAAAATTTTACTTAAATAACAATAAAATAAATTAATCAATTATTTTAAATTAATAATTAAAGGAAAACAAATTATCTCAAGTTGTTTTTCAGGTCTGGGTATTATAAATGTAGACCTTTTTGATTAAACTTGCTTCCTGCATGCTACTTTTTGTGTTGAATTTGCATTGACTTTGAATAGGAATCTGCATATGAATCAGTTTGGAAAAAGAAGATGAAGTGACTCCAACTTGGACTCAAAAAAGAGGTTATCCCCAGCTGTCCTACACCCGTAAGCTTGCTGCTGCGAGCGTGTGGCGTGTGATAGAGGCCTCCTTGTGGGTGCGACTTGCGTGTGCGAGCGGCATTAGTTGTCAGCAAATGAGCCCCTTTGTGCATTCTACTAGGCATAGGATCTATTCCCCCACACGCCTGCATGCTATATATATGTGTTGGTCTTCCCAAGGCATGGTATGGCCTGACTTTCTTCCTTTGGGCACGATCTTTTTGGGCTATGGCCCACTTTGGCAACATGGCCTTGAAGCCATTTAGGGTTGGGCCAAAGTTAGGCCTTTCCTTTTGCCTTGTAATTTCTCCAAGCCCATTAAGCATGTCGTGGCTGGCACCATTTCTTACAAGACGTCTCTAGAGCATACTTACACTTCATACAAAATTAAATAACAAGAATTAACTTTAATTAACATACAGAGTGCCCAGAAGTGTTACATCTCTTGAAATATGTATATAAGATACATATATATGAGGCTCTAAAGTTTTTTTTTATCTTATAATATAAAAGTACAAACCGATAACCCGATCTCAGAGTCTAACTTCTCAACTTCTCTTCCGTATCACTTACTATTTTGTAGCAGAATCCTCACTATATGAAAAATGATGGGGGAGTGAGATAACTATCTCAGTAAGTAGATATTATGACACACAACTAATACATGTAATGTAGATAATTTTCACACACATTAAGATATATATATCTTATATACTTTCTCAAAAACATATTCACTTTCACTGAAAAACAAATATCACGATCCAAAAAACACATTGCTACGTTATACAATGAGTTATACTCTCCAATGTACCAGATCACTCAACTGGTACAGTGCGCCACATTGGATAACAAGCTACGTGTCTTAGAATTAGAGAACAGATGCACTTCACTACATTGTATAATGAGCTCTATCACTATTATGGGGGGCTGTTCACATCTTCCTACTACCATACTTGTATAGGTGCACACTTAATACTTAACACTTCTCCATACCCCCAAAAACATAATAGTTATGTATGCATTCACACTTATCATTTTGCCACTACACTTGAAAACGGAACGGTTATATAAGCGTACATTGAAGCCTAATATCATGCAAGTGCTTTTGGAACAGTTTGCCTCGATAATGAGTGATGCACACTTAACACTTAACACTTCCCCAAACACCAAAAAATCCGAACAGTTATGTATGAAGTCAAACTTATCAATTTCTTACTACACCCGAAAACGGAAGGATTATGTAGGGGCACACTGAAGCCTACCATCATGCAAGTGCTTTTGGAACAGTTCGCCTTGATAATGAGTGATGCACACTTAACACTTAACACTTAACACTTCCCCATACACCCAAAAACAGAACAGTTATGTATGAAGTCACACTTATCACTTTCTTACTACACCCGAAAACAGAATGATTATGTAGGGGCACACTGAAGCCTAG
The DNA here is from genome assembly GCF_054855325.1 of Carica papaya. NCBI lineage: Eukaryota > Viridiplantae > Streptophyta > Magnoliopsida > Brassicales > Caricaceae > Carica > Carica papaya. The sequence goes on from NC_142317.1 coordinate 14,933,062, forward strand.
CATCATGCAGGTGTTTTTAGAACAACTCACTTCAATAACGAGTGATGCACACTTACTAAAATCACTTCTGAAGATATATAGGAAAAATAACGCTTAAAACACAATAATACTTTCACAAACACTTGCACTTTATATATGAAAATACGTAGAAAAAACTGATGAAAACACTTGAAAACTACATAGGTCATGAAATCATAATATCCACTTACTATACTAAAAATACTTTGAAAACACTTTGAAAAATACATAGGTCATGCAATCACAATACCCACATACTCAGGTCCGGTGCAATCAACTTAAGCTCTCTCTCTATTTTAGAAGAGTCTCCCCTTACATTTTTCTTCAAATTTCTCTAGTGACTTTGGCATAGTCTCCCTTTATAAATACTTCAATTTTCTCTTTTCAATCGAGCAGAATCTCCCCTTATATTTTCATCAATTTTCTACCGATATTTTTGCAGCATCTTTCCTTAGAATTATCATTATTTTACACTTAAAAATATCATGATGATAGATAAATTAGTTTTCATGAAAAAAAACTTGAAACTGCATACCTTGTCGAACATGCTGCTTTAACTCTGACAGAATCTCGACTCAATTTATAAACTTTTTCTCTTGAAAATTTGGTAGAGTTCCGGAATGTTTTTGAGCAATATCTAATATAAAAATACTAATATCAATTAAAAATCATCCTTAAAATTTCAAGAGAAACGAAATTAAAACGAAAGAGAAAACTCACCTTAAGGTCGCGGGTTCTCCCTTCGTTGGCTGTGAGATTTCGCTCTCCTTTTCTCTTATTTCTTTGTTTTTCTCCTTTCTTTCTTCCTTCCTCTCTCTTCCTCTCACAATTTAGATAAGAGTGTCCTCAAGGAAAAACTCCCAAATTCCATCAATTTCCCTCACTTTTATTGGATTTCTTCCCTTTTCCTCTTCTCTTTCTCTCTCTTCTTTCTCTTTTTAACCTTTTTCAACCCTATAATGGGTTTCCCTTCTTCCCACATCCCTATTTATATGGGAGTGATGTCCATGGAAGTTGATAAGCATGGGAGAGGTGGCAAAACGTGATTGGCTGTTTAAACCTCCTCAAGCTTCATCTTTATCCATATCTCTTCCTTTCTTAGCCTTTAAGTAATTTTAGAGTATTCTAATCTTATCTAGATCCTTTCACGTCTTATCCTCCTTCCAGGAGCTTCCATACCAAATTTGGGCTCCATTCGATATGGTTTGGGCCGCCTTAGGTCCACATAATCCCATAAGGCCCAAAATTGCACTTTACGCACATGCCTTCATTTCAAACAGCCATAACTCCTCGATTCTTATGAATTTCCAGCTCATTTTATCTTCACTTTCTCGTCATGATTTCAGCTACTTACCGACCAAATTTGGGCTCAAAACGACCATATTTGGGCCACTTAAGGCCCCAAAGGTCCAAATCGCACATAAAGCTAGGCCCATGCCTATCCGTTACTTCAAAACTCCAAAACTTGTTCAATTTTTAATCTTTTTGGGAAAACTTGTGCTTCACATGTTCTTCAAGAAGGTAGCTATCACATAGTTTTTGTTTGGGCTTAATCCTGGTCCATTTGGCCCAGTTATGACCCAAATAAACCCAATAGGTCATAATTGTCCTCCATGTGCTTGCTTCACGGGTTTGACTTCATTTATTGCACATTTTCTTCTATGGACATTTTTTTCCTTAAACTTTTTCCTTAATATATGGCTAGTTCTCAGCCAAATTTGAGTCTCAAATTCCAAGTAGTTTGGTCTTGGGACACAAATCAAGCCCAAAGGGTCAATTAGGGCTTCTAATTTTCTCCCTCACATGTGAGATTTCTCTCCTGATTGTTAATTCAATTACTTTCTCATAGTCTCGAAGCATCTTCTTACCTTCTACAATGTTGTTCTAGTCTTGAGAAGCGTTCTTAGATGTAGATAACTTGGTTTCCCCTATTGAGGCAAAAGCTCTTCTTAAGGGATTCTAGCTACTCCAATCTCATAATTTTTCCTCCATTTGACTCGAAACTTAGTTCTTAATCTTATCACATCTCCCTTTATACATATGCACACTTAATCAATCATACAAAACACAAGAGTTCAAATTGGGAAAAATCTAAGCTATTACAAAGCATCAATTGGGTCTCAAGTTTCCTTTGGACAAACTTGGTCTAATCTTTGGAATAATACCATTTAGAAAGGTAGTCAAGGTTGAAATTACTTTTCTATTCAAGATGTTCTCGTGTGGGAAATTGAAATTTACTTTCTTGTTTAGGGCGTTTTCATTTAAGAAATTAGAATTTACTTTCCCATTTGAGTTGATCCCATTTAGGAAACAAATGGATTCTAAACTCACTTGCCTGTTTAGGACGGGATCTGTAGGAATCCTCCTTGATGCAGGATTGTATCATTGGAACTAAATTTGAGTCGTCTACGATCACATCATCCCCCCTTTCATTAAAAAAATTCACCCTCGAATCTGGTCCTTCATCAAAAGGAGAATGATTAGTGATAACAAAAGAAAGCTCACTATGTTTGCCTGGCTCGTCAACTTCATCATTGGTGTGGTTCATAATTGGAATTACACTTCCTTCTGGATCATGCAAGGTATCATCACTGGAAACAAAATAATTAATAGCTAAACACGACTCATCTTGGTTGTCGGCTTCCTTTCCTTCTTTTGTATCTTTCGTGATAGGGTGCTTGACTGTTGTAGGAGCATGAATCTATTCTTGACTAGAAAGACCCTCGTCACATCATTACACTACACAAACTTATCTTGATAAATTTGAATTAACCCGACACTCGACAAAATGGTTGTAAACACCCTCTAAAAGAGCATTCACACAATTAGTAAGAGCTAAAAACAAACTAGAAAATTTATTAAATATTGAAGAGTATACTTTTTGCCTTCTTTTTTTACCATGTACCTATTGAGATACCCATCATGCATCACTCTCCTATCCCATTGCCATGGTTTACCCAACAAAATATGACTAGCTTGCATAGGAACTACATCACATGTCACCTCATCACTAAACTTCCCAATAGTAAAAGGCACCCTCACTTGCTTATTAACTCTCACCTCCCCACTATTGTTAAGCCATTGCAGTTTATAGGGTTTAGCATGTTTTGTAGCTTCCAAACCCAGTTTATCAACAAACAAGGTACTAGACACATTTATACAACTACCCCCATCAATAATCATGCTTCACAATTTTTCGTTCATTAGACATCTAGAATGAAAAATGTTCTCTCTTTGCAACTTAACCCCCTCATCATCATTCCTTACTTGCGTATTCAAAGCACGCCTAGAAACCAACAATCTACCTTCCATAGGCGTTTCTCCATCACTACAATCCTCCAAAGGAGGCATTTCATCCTGCACATCATTTTCATCATCCGTTTCAACATCATCACCACGCATCACCATTACCCTTTTATTTGGGCATTGAGATTCAATATGACCAAAACCCAAGCATCTGAAACACTTGATATCTCTATTCCTAGGAGTTTGGGAGTTAGAAATACCTTTGTTTTTTATTCTCATTAGCATCTTTTGGCTTGGTTTTGTCATCTCTTTTGAATTGGACAGCCTTGTTATCTCACCTCCAATTCGGTCTCCAATTAGAATTTTGGGCCGAGTAAGTGTTGGCTTGCCTTGTGTTCCCCTTTCTCTTTAATTGTCTTTCAATCTTTGTAGGCATGTACACCATATCATCAATCTCCACATAATGTTGAAGCTTTGCAATATTGGCTATGTCTTTGTTAAGGCCATTTAAGAACCTTGCCATAGTAGCTTTCCTATCCTCTTAAATATTAGCCCTTATTATGGCTCTCCATCTCTTTGTAGTAATCTTCTACACTCTTGTTCTCTTGTATAAGCCCTTGCAATCTTTGATGTAAGTTCCTATAGTAGTGAGTAGGAACAAAGCACCTTCTCATGATAGCCTTCATTTCAGCCCAAGTGGAAATAGGTCTCTCTTCATTTCTCCTTTTACTTGTGATGAGTTGATCCCACCACACAATGGCATCTCTCCAAACTCCACGGCCGTAAGCTTTATCTTTTTCCCCTACGAATAATTGTGGCACTCAAAAATAAGCTCCACCTTGTGCTTCCATTCAAGATAAGCATTCGGATCATTCTTGCCTAGAAATGATGGGATTTTCATTTTGATGCTCCCAATGTTTTATCAGGATCGTTTCGACCGCTACCATAATCTCAACCTTCATTGACCAAAGTAACCTTTTCATCAAATTCGTCCTCCACTTCCTCATCAACTCTAGAAGCAAACTAGAACATTATAAACAATGAAGAGCACACACTTGATATAGAAATAAGTGTATGATGATTTTTATGTTAATTAGGCATCAACAAAATAATATTATTACCTCAAGATGTAATAAGAAGCAAATGGGCAGAAATATTAAATGAAAACTAAATATGCAAGGAAAAAAATAGTGAATCTGGAATTTAATGCACGAAACTTATAATTCTCTAATAGAACCACAAATTATCACCCAAAACACTCAAATTAAATGAAACAAATAGTTTTGGATGAAAGCAAACTCAATAGAGGTGAGTTGTTTCCAAAGAGCCCCAAAAATTACACAAACAATCTCAACTAAACAAACAGCCTTGAAACGAGTTTCTCTTTTAAATTTTAAATGCACTTGAATGTTATATGAGATAAATAAAAGAGAAATAACAGCAGGTGTTTCAATTACATAAGGTAGAATTGGTTGAAGTATGTTTTGAACAATTAAGCAAATTAGGCTAGTCTAATTTTTTTTTTTTTTGCTGAATGCAAATTTGTCTCTTTTTTTTAACAAGAAATAATGAAGATAAAGACAACAAAATAAGGATAGACTAATTTACTTGGTGAACTAATACTCTGATACCAAATGATGCGGAACCCCAAGACCCTTGCTTGAACCTTAGAACTCTTCAATCGCTTTAAAACAGAATTTAGATCACAAGTAAAAAGGAATCAAATTTATTCAATCACCCAAATGGTAGAAGTTAAATAGAACCCAAGAAAGATAAGTGACATCGCTTGAACCCAATCCAAACAAGTATCAAGAACAATTGAAATAGGAAATCAAAATTGAAATACAAGTGATAACAATTTATTACAAATCAACATCTTGTGCATAAAGTGAAAAGAAAGTCAAAACACTCTTAACTCAATTCTGAAATATTTGATTACAACTCTTGATGTCCACAAAGAAGAGTTCTTTTGATATTTATAGCTAAAGAAATCAATGATAAGTTACAACACAATAACTACAATTGTAACTCCCACAATAACTAGACTAATTATGTGATAATTACAATTATAACTCTGACAATAACTAAACTAATTATAGGCATGTAATTTTTATGTAACTTCTTGTAACTCTAATCTTCTTAACCAACACCACTAATTTTTTGTGGCACCATATAATTATGTGCTCATTTTTGTAATAACACTAAGACAAGACTTAAGCCCAAATGAGTTACACTTGACTATATGGGCTTAATTAACTCAAACTAAAATAATACAATCTAAAATACTTAAAACAACTCAACTAATCTAACCCCTACACAATGCTTATTCACCCATTACCAATAAGACTCAAACAAGCCCAAATTATCTCAAATAATTTAAACCCAATTAAAGTTACGAATTTAGGCTATTTAAAAAGCTCATATTTGAACTTTCCACAATTGGCCAGCCCATCATCCACATGTTTTTGAGTAAAAACTTGGAGCAACTCTTTAAGCTTCTTTGCCTTTGATCTTGTTACTGGTTCACTGAAACTTTCAAGGTTTGAAACTGTATTTATGTTTACATCATTTGAAATTTGCTCCAAGTCACTTTCTGATGCTCTTTGAGTATCTTGAGTGTTTTTAGCCTTATTTGCACCATTCCCCCTCTCCTCGAAAGGATTCGTTCTCGAATCAATTCCTGCATCAATTTCAAAAGGGGATAAATTAGATATGTTAAATGTAGCTGAAACACTATACTCACCTGGTAGGTCCACTTTGTAGGCATTTTCATTGATTTTGGCTATGATTTGAAATGGACCATCCCCGCGAGCATCCAACTTAGATTTTTGTTTTGATGGAAATCGTTCCTTGCGCATATGAACCCACACCCAATCTCCGGGTTCAAATGAAATCTTGCGCCTTCCTTTATTGACATGGGATGCTACTTGTTCATTTTTCTTTTCAATGTTCTGCCTTGTTTTTTCATGAATTGCTTCAACCATTTTTGCTTTCTTATGTCCATCCAAATTAGAAATGTCACTTATAGGAATAGGCAACAAATCAAGTGGAGTTAAGGAATTAAAACCATACACAATTTCAAAAGGAGAAAACCCAGTAGAAGAATGTATACTCCGATTATAAGCAAATTCAACAAATGGTAGCATATCTTTCCAAGTTTTAACATTCCTTCTAATTAAAGCACGTAATAATGTACCAAGTGTTCTATTTACTACTTCAGTTTGACCACCCGTTTGTGGATGTGAAGTAATAGAAAATAAAAGTTTAGTCCCAAGTTTGGACCACAAAACTCGCCAAAAGTAGCTTAAAAACTTAACATCCCTATCGGACACAATGGTTTTAACCCTATAAACTGCAATGGCTTATCAATAGTGGGGAGGTGAGAGTTAATAAGTAAGTGAGGGTGCTTTTTACTATTGGGAAGTATAGTGATGAGGTGACATGTGATGTAGTTCCTATGCAAGCTAGTCATATTTTGTTGGGTAAACCATGGCAATGGGATAGGAGAATGATGCATGATGGGTATCTCAATAGGTACATGGTAGAAAAAGAGGGCAAAAAGTATACTCTTCTTCCTTTAACCCCTGAACAAGTTTTTGAAGAACAAATGCAACTTGAAAAGTCCCATGATGAATTCGCACAAAGAGAGACCGAGAGAAAAAGAAAAGAAAAAGAAAAAGAGAAAAGAAAAGAGAGTGAGAGAAAATTAGAGTGGAAAAATGAAGATCAAAAGGAAAAAGAAAGAGAGGTGCATTCGACCATAGAAAAGAATGAGGGAAAGAAAATGAGCTTTTATGCTAAAATAAGAGATGTGAGAAAAGCTTTATTTTCTAACAAGCCAATGATTGTACTCATCTACAAGGAAGCTCGTTTCTCAACTAACGAACTTGACCCTTCTTTGCCAAGTGTTGTGGTTGAAGTTTTGTAGGAATTTAGCAATGTCTTTCACGATGATCTACCTCAAGGTTTATCACATTTGAGAGGGATTGAGCATCAAATTGACTTCATTTATTTGTACCGGTTATTTTCTATCACATTTATAGGCTATTTAATTAAAAAACATGCAATTATACTTCCGTTAAATGTGATGCACTCTCCAGTTTCGTAGGGTGTTTGGGTGTGCAGTCCACTCATATGCACAAGCGGAGGAGAGTTGTTTGTGTGATGGGTGTTCACCCAATATGCCAAATGGGTTCCGTTGAAGACTCAAACCATGGTTTGCTAGGTGTTTATACTTTGAGGTTGCGATTGGAACTGAATCCTTGGAATTAGTTCGTTACTGCGCCTTAGATGGTAAGAATTGCAATACTCCCTTGATCACTTTTAATGAGTTTTCTATATGCATCTAAAAGGTGTATTTTGAATAAAATAGAAAACGATATGGTTTTAAATGAACTTAGGTGTGTGTGTGGGTTCATGATGTTTTGGTTAAATCAAAGGATATTTTCTTGATTGATTTTGTTGTTGATGCTATTTCATGTTTTATGTTTAGGATTAAATCAATAAAAAGAAAGGAAAATTTAAATTAAAGAGAAAAAGAAAAATTGAAAAATAAATGGAAATAGGAAATTATAAATAATACAAATAGGGGAATTATAAATAATAAATTTGAGGTAATTAGTTAGAGAATTTCGTAAATTCACTTAAAATAAAAATTAAATATTTGACTAAAATTAGGAAATAAATCAAATTGAAGAAACAAGTAAGAATTAAATTATGAGATAGATAGATAGGATTAGTAAACTTATATAGAAAACTTAAAATAAAATAGAATTAAGTTAGAAGACTTAACGATTATTAAAATAAATGGATAAAAGATCAATTAGGAAACATTAGGATTAAATTAAATTAATATCCTTGTTATTTCTTCTTACGTGATGTATGTTATATATAAATATAAATTGTATGGTTTTTATTATTATATTGAAATGGTTAAATTACTAAAGAATTGAAATGGAAATGGCATGCATGAATTAGAAAGGAAAAATAGTAGATGGATGGTTAGGGGTGCTTAGAGGGACATGTAAGGTTTTGGAAAGAATGTAGAGGGAAATGGGAAAAAACAGTAGAGTTAGGTTGAATTAGGTCTAAGATAGCTTAAGAGTTGTGTTTAAAAACAAAATGAATCAAATGCATAATAAAACTTAGCTCACTAAGTTGTCTAGTCTAAATCAAGTCCATCTAATTTCCTTGGAGGGATATTTGTATTGTTATTGGTTGGGTCATTAGAGAATTAAGTTTTTGAAATTGCATGTGTTGGGTTGAGATTTTAGAAGTCAAAATGATCATTCCCATACCCTCCCGTGTCATGTGGTATTAGAGCTGTAATTTCAATATTTAATAAATTTTCTAGTTTGTGTTTAACTCTTACTAATTGTGTGAATGCTTTTTTAGAGGATGTTTATAACCATTTTGTCGAGTGTCGGGGTAATTCAAATTTATCAAGATAAGTTTGTGTAGTGTAATGATGTGACGGAGGGTCTTTCTAGTCAAGAATAGATTCATGCTCCTACAACAGTCAAGCACCCTATCACGAAATATACAAAAGAAGGAAAGGAAGCTGACAACCAAGATGAGTCGTGTTTAGCTACTAATCCTTTTGTTTCCAATGATGATACCTTACATGATCCAGGAGGAAGTGTAATTCCAATTATGAACCACATCAATGATGGAGTTGACGAGCCAGGCAAGCATAATGAGCTTTCTTTTGTTATCACTAATCATTCTCCTTTTGATGAAGGACCAGATTCGAGGGTGAATTTTTTTTATGAAAAGGGGGATGATGTGATCGTAGACGACTCAAATTTAGTTCTAGTGATGCAATCCTGCATCAAGGAGGAATCCCACAGTCCCGTCCCAAATAGGCAAGCGAGTCTAGAATCCCTTTGTTTCCTAAACAGGATCGACTCAAAAGAAAAAGTAAACTCTACTTTCCTAAATGGGAAACGCTCTGAAAAGAAAAGTAAATTCTAGTTTCCTAAACAGGAACATCTTAAATAATAAAGTAACTTCAACCTTGACTATTTGCCTAAATAGGATTATTTTATGGATTGGGTCAAGTTTGTCCAAAGGAAACTTGAGACCCAATTACAAGGCAAGAAGAAAAACCTAACTTTGGCCCAACCCAAAATGGCTTCAAGGCCTTGTGGCCAAAGTGGGCCACGGCCCAAGAAGATCGCACCCAAAAAAAGGTTGGCCCATGGTGTGCCTTGGGAAGACCCACACATGCAAGGACATATAGCACGCAAAGGGTGCAGGGGAATAGATTATGTGCACAATAGAATGTGCGCAGGGGCGCGTTTGTGTGGACAGCTAAAGTCGCATGTACAAGCACGAGGAGACTTCTAGTGCACGCTGCATGCTCACAGCAGCAAGCCTACGCGAGCAAGACAACTGAGGACAATATGTTTTTGAGTTCGACTTGGACTCTTATTTAGCCTCCTTTTTCTAGATTAATCATATCCATATTCCTATTCAAAGTTAATGAAAATTCAGAATAAAAAGAGGTATGCAGAAAGCTTATTTGATCCTATTTCTACATGTAAATTTTATGGAAAATTTTTCAAGATGAATTCTTCATCAACTTAAAGTTTACATGAAGATATGGAGATAAAGAGAAGATTTATCTAATATTATTTTATTAATATTTTAATGTCAAATTTATTCATAGGATTAATTAATTATTATTTTAGGATTAGGATAAAGATTAAATTATTTAAAATTAAGTTAGGATAAAATTTGATTATTTTAATAGTTATGTATTTTTATCGAATTAAATTAGATCCTAGAGTTTGGATAGGAATCTTAAAATCTATTTCAAGCAGTAATAGAAAATAAAAGCTTATAGAAAAGTTTAAGTTCAAGCTTTGTAAACACAACTTTGAGAATTAATAAATTTGAAGTTTTGAGTTTTTATTTAGAATTAGTTTTGTGCTAATTTTTCTTCTTCAAGTTCTTCAAAACTAAGGAACTTTCCAAAGTCTTGCCAAGCTGAGGAGTTGGAATCGAGTTATCGGATAAGTTCGTGACGTTTTTCTTTTCTTCGTTTTTCATTTCCCTAGTTTTTGTTTTTGCATGTCATATTCTTGGTTGTAGAATCAAACAGAGGGAGGAGATAATTAGATGGTTAAGTTTCTGAAATTACACATGTAGGGTTGAGGTTCTGAGAGTCAAAACTATCTTTCCCATACCCTCCCACGTCAGTTGGTATCATACCTGTAATTTTAATATTTAATAAATGTTCTAGTTTGCTTTTAACTCTTGCTAATTGTGTGAGTGCTCTTTTAGAGGGTGTGTACAATCATTTTGCCAAGTGTCGGGTTGATTCAAACTTATCAAAATAAGCGCTTGTGACATAATGATGTGACAAAGGGCCTTTCTTGTCAAGAATAGATTCATGCTCTTCCAAAGGTCGAGCACCCTATCACGTAAGATACAAAAGATGGAAAAAAAGTCAGCCACCAAAATTAGTCGTGTTTAGCTGTTAATTCTTTTGTTTCAAGTGATGATATCTTGCATGATCTAGGAAGAAGTGTGATTCCAGTTAAGAACCACATCAATGATGGAGTTAATGAGCCAGGTAAGCAAAATGAGCTTTCTTTTCTTATCATTAATCATTCTCCTTTTAATGGACCAGATTCGAGGGTGAATCTTTCTAAAGAAGGGGGGATGACATGATCCTAAATGACTCCAATTTAGTTCCAATGATACAATCCTACATCAAGGAGGAATCCCGCAGATCCCCTCCTAAACAGGCAAGTGAGTTTAGAATCCATTTGTTTCCTAAATGGGATCGACTCAAACAGGAAAGTAAATTCTAATTTCTTAAATGGAAACGCCCTGAACAAGAAAGTAAATTCCAATTTCCCACACGAGAACATCTTGAATAGAGAAGTAACTTCAACCTTGACTACCTTCCTAAATGGTATTATTCCAAAGAGTAGACCAAGTTTGTCCAAAGGAAACTTGAGACCCAAGTGATGCTTTGTAATAGCTTGGATTTTTCCTAATTTGAACTCTTGTGTTTGATATGATTGATTAAGTATGCATATGTATAAAGGGAGATGTGATAGGATTAAGAACTAAGTTTCGAGTCAAATGGAGGGAAAATTATGAGATTGGAGCAACTAGAATCCCTTAAGAAGAGCTTTTGCCTCAGTAGGGGATACCGAGTTATCGACATCTAAGAACGCTTCTCAAGACTAGAACAACATTGTAGAACGTAAGAAGACGCTTCGAGACTATGAGAAAGTAATTGAATTAACAATCAGGAGAGAAATCTCCCATGTGAGGGAGAAAATCAGAAGCCCTAATTGACCATTGGGGCTTGATTTGTGTCCCGAGACCAAACTACTTGGAATTTGAGACTCAACTTTGGCTGAGAACTAGCCAATATATTAAGGAAAAAGTTTATGGAAAAAGAAAATTTTCAATAGAAGAAAATGTGCGATAAATGAAGTCAAACCCGTGAGGTAAGCACATGGAGGACAATTTTGACCTTTTGGGTTTATTTGGGGTCATAACTAGGCCAAATGTGCCAGGATGAAGCCCAAACAAAAACTATATGATAGCTGACTTCTTGAAGAACATGTGAAGCACAAGTTTTCCCAAAAAGATTAGAAATTGAACAAGTTATGGAGTTTTGAAGTAACGGTATAGGCATGGGCCTAGCTTTATGTGCGGTTTGGACCTTTTAGGCCTTAAGGGGACCAAATATGGTCGTTTTGAGCCCAAATTTGGTTGATAAGTAGCTTAAATCATGAAGAGAAAGTGAAAATAAAATAAGCAGGAAATTCATAAGAATCGAGGAGTTATGGATGTTTGAAATGAAGGCATGTGTGTAAAGTGCAATTTTGGGCCTTATGGGATTATGTGGACCTAAGGCAACCCAAACCATATCGAATGGATCCCAAATTTGGTATGGAAGCTCCTGAAAGGAGGATAAGACATGAAAGGATCTAGATAAGATTAGAATACTCTAAAATTACTTAAAGGCTAAGCAAGGAAGAGATATGGATAAGGATGAAGTTTGAGGAGGTTTAAATGGCCAATCACGTTTTGCCACCTCTCCCATGCTTGTCAACTTGCATGGACATCAGTCCCTTATAAATAGGGATGTGGGAAGATGGGAAACCCATTCTGGGGTTGAAAAAGGTTAAAAAGAGAAAGAAGAGAGAGAAAGAGAAGAGGAAAATGGAAGAAATCCAATAAAAGTCAGGGAAATTGATGGAATTTGGGAGTTTTTCCTTGAGGACACTCTTATCTAAATTGTGAGATGAAGAGAGAGGAAGGAGAAGGAAAGGAGAAAAACAAAGAAATAAGAGAAAAGGAGAGCGAAATCTCACAGCCAACGAAGGGAGAACCCACGAGCTTAAGGTGAGTTTTCTCTTTCATTTTAATTTCGTTTCTCTTGAAATTTTGAGGATGATTTTTAAGTGAAATTAGTATTTTTTATATTAGATATTGCTCAAAAACATTTCGGACCTTTGCTAGATTTTCAAGAGAAAAAGTTTATAAATTAAGTCGAGATTCTGTCAGAGTTAATGCAGCATGTCCGACAAGGTATGCAGTTTCAAGTTTCTTTTCATAAAAACTAATTTATCTATCATCAGGATATTTTTGAGTGTAAAATAATGATAATTCTAAGGAAAGATGCTGCCAAAATATTGGTAGGAAATTGATGAAAATATAAGGGGAGATTCTGTTTGATTGAAAAGAGAAAATTGAAGTATTTATAAAGGGAGACTCTGTCAAAGTGACTAGAGAAATTTGAAGAAAAATGTAAGGGGAGACTCTTACAAAATAAAGAGAGAGCTTAAGTTGATTGCACCAGACCTGAGTAAGTGGGTATTATGATTGCATGGCCTATGTAGTTTTCAAAGTGTTTTCAAAGTATTTTTAGTATAGTAAGTGGATATTGTGATTTCATGACCTATGTAGTTTTCAAGTGTTTTCATCAGTGTTTTTACGTATTTTCATATATAAAGTTCAAGTGTTTGTGAAAGTATTATTGTGTTTTAAGCATTATTTTACCTATATATTTTGGGAAGTGATTTTAATAAGTGTGCATCACTCGTTATTGAAGTGAGTTGCTCTAAAAACACCTGCATGATGCTAGGCTTCAGTGTGCCCCTATATAATCGTTCCGTTTTCGGGGGTAGTAAGAAAGTGATAAGTGTGACTTCATACATAACTGTTCTATTTTTTGGGTGCATGGGGAATTGTTAAGTGTTAAGTGTGCATTACTCATTATCGAGGTGAACTGTTCCAAAAGCACCTGTATGATGCTAGGCTTCAGGGTGCCCCTATATAATTGTTCCGTTTTCAGGTGTAGTAAGAAAGTGATAAGTGAGACTTCATACATAACTGTTCTATTTTTGGGTGTATGGGGAAGTGTTAAGTGTTAAGTGTGCATCACTCATTATCGAGGCGAACTGTTCCAAAAGCACCTGCATGATGTTAGGCTTCAGTGTACGCCTATATAAACATTCCGTTTTCAGGTGTAGTGGCAAAATGATAAGTGTGAATGTATACATAACTATTCTATTTTTGGGTGTATGGAGAAGTGTTAAGTATTAAGTGTGCACCTATACAAGTATGGTAGTAGGAAGATGTGAACGACCCCCCATAGTAGTGATAGAGCTCATTATACAATGTAGTGAAGTGCATTTGTTCTCTGATTCTAAGACACGTAGCTTGTTTTCCAATGTGGCGCACTGTACCAGTTGAGTGATCTGGTACATGGGAGAGTATAGCTCATTGTATAATGTAGCAATGTGTTTTCTGAATCGTGATTCTAATTTTAATTTTATACATTTGTTTTTTAGTGAAAGTGAATATGTTTTTGAGAAAATATATAAGATATATATATTTTGATGTGTGTGAAAATTATCTATATTGCATGTATTAGTTGTGTGTCATAATATCTACTTACTGAGATAGTTATCTCATTCCCCCATCATTTTTCATATAGTGAGGATTCTGCTGCAAAATAGTAAGTGATACAGAAGAGAAGTTGAGAAGTTAGACTATGAGATTGGGTTATCGGTTTGTACTTTTATATTATAAGATAAAAAAAACTTTAGAGCCTCATATATATGTATCTTATGTACATATTTCAAGAGATGTAACACTTTTGGGCACTCTGTATGTTAATTAAAGTTAATTCTTGTTATTTAATTTTGTATGAAGTGTAAGTATGCTCCAGACACGTCCTGTAAGAAATGGTGCCAGCCGCGACATGCTTAATGGGCTTGGAGAAATTACAAGGCAAAAGGAAAGGCCTAACTTTGGCCCAACCCTAAATGGCTTTAAGGCCATGTTGCCAAAGATCATGCCCAAAGGAAGAAAGTCAGCCCATACCATGCCTTGGGAAGACTAACACATGTGGGGATATATAGCATGCAGGCGTGCAGGGGAATAGATCCTATGCCTAGTAGAACGCACAAAGGGGCTCATTTGTGCGGACAACTAATGCTGCTTGCGCATGCAAGTCGCACCCACAAGGAGGCCTCTAGCACACGCCACACGCTCGCAGCAGCAAGATTGCGCGCGTAGGACAGCCGGGGATAACTTCTTTTTTGAGTCCAAGTTGGAGTCACTTCATCTCCTTTTTCCAAATTGATTCATATGCAGATTCCTATTCAAAGTCAATGCAAATTCAACATAAAAAGTAGCATGCAGGAAGCAAGTTTAATCCAAAAGGTCTACATTTATAATACCCGGACCTGAAAACAACCTGAGATAATTTTTTTTCCTTTAATTAGTAATTTAAAATAATTGATTAATTTATTTTATTGTTATTTAAGTAAAATTTTGAGAAAAAATGAATTAGGGACGAGATTGAAAATAATTTTGGGAAAAAATGGTAAAAATTTAGATTCTAAGAGTGTTTTTGAACGAAAAATTAGAAACAGAAAGTCAAAGTGCAAATAGAGAAAGTTCGGCCACGTAAGACCGCAATCATCAACCTCGATGAACCGGAGCGCGCTGCATGGCAAGGCGCGCTGACGTCGGTGCCACGCAGGAGGCCATGTTGGCAATCCATGTCCTCGCAATCGAACAGCCCATGATCAAACTCGCATGCGTGGACGATCTGGATCTGTTTTTCTCTTAGGTGCAATCGGACGGTTGAGATTAATTACAATAGATAGCCCAAATTCGTTTTCTCATTAGGTGCAATCGGACGGACGACATTGATCACGATGGACGGTCCAGATCCATGAGGGATGATTATAAATACTTCACATCACGTGGGAACCCAAACCCTAGCTGCCAGCTCCTGTCGGAGAAGAAGAGCTAGATGCCATAGAATGAGGCCAACCGCCGACTATCGCCGCACCGGAGCCACTACCAACTGTCGAAAAAGGTAAAAATCCCCCCTACCCACTCGAAAATCGATTTTAAGTATCCTTGTGGCCAAATCGAAGCAAGAGAGATGGCGGGTGAGCTGGAAATCGTGGGTAAAGCTCAGCGAAGCTGCCACGATTCAAACCTCAAAATCTCTCCGATGAGCCCCTACCCGATTTCCCTTTCATGTGATTTTTCGGTCATTGTGTTCACCGTCTTTTTCTGTGCAAGGTAGCCAAAGAAATAACCTCAACCGCGAAGGAGGACCGGGATAGCCGCCATGTCCAGAGGCCCCCCGCTGGTAGGTTTGGCTTTTTTATGATTTCTCGGCCAACCGAGGCCCCTAACGTGTTTTTCTGAAGGAATATAGCCAAAATCGGCTAGGCTGAAATGAACCACTATCGTGGCCAGCAGAGTTGGCACCAGAGCACGGCCACGCCGCTGTGCCAGAACCCCAAAATTGGCCGAAAAGAGTTTTGGACACTGATTTTAAATTTTTGAGATATTTTTAGGTATGTGACGAGTGTTTTAAATTTCTACGAAAAAAATTCAGGAAACTCGGTACCCTTTAGGAGGCGTAGTAGACAACGCAATGTCTCAAGACACCAATTCAGGTAAGGATCTTTCACCCTATTTTCCGTTACGGTAAATTGAGGCTTAACGTTGTATAATTTTGTATTTTTATCAAAAATTAGAGAACCCTAAAAATGACTACAGGTCACTAGTGGAACCAGAACTGGTTAATTCACGATTATTCTGATTTCCTATTTATTTTCTTATACTACTCTATTTACTTGTTATTATATGATGAATGTTCTTAATTTATATTTTCTATAGCCTTATCGATTCATCTACCTTATTTGGTTATATACCATCAGCATTAATATAGTTTAATTGATCTGTGAATATAATATGATATATTGATATACGTGGTTGGTTGTTTGTTAATGAGAATATTTATGTGAAAAACTTTTAGGTACCCAGAGAAAGGGCAGACGGACCCGATACATAGGAAACCCTACCGTGAACGTTATCTCAGTCGAACGGAACTGGAAAGTCTCTTACCGGAAAGGTTTGGGAGATATGATTCATCCTTATACTGGACAGGATATCAAAGCGATGGAATGTTTGGCGCATATTACCGGACGGGGTATAGAGATGGCTGGTTAATTGTTAAAGTTGGATATTGGGTTCACGAGTAGGAGGATATCCTTATGGACCCCCAGGAGTACCAGTAAGCAGGTAAGAAATGAAAATTATTATTTCTCGTTCTCTTAAGCATGAAAATAAAAAGTGGTATGAACATAGATTTTCATAGGTTGTTTTTGAAAAACTCATTTATAGTAAGTACGAAATAAAGGGGCTTCTTTATATTAAATGAATTTTACTCAAATTAAGTGCTCCATTAGTTATTTTATGATTTTTTATCAATTTTTAATTTTCTGTATCTGTGATTAGTATGATATTCTTACTGGGCTAGTGTAACTCACCCTTTCATTAACTATTTCAGATCAAGAAGATCAAGATCCAGTCCTGATCAGCAAGAAGGTTATCAGTAGTTCACTATCCGGACTCCCTTCAAGTGCTAATGAAGATTGTTTTTGGATGTTTAGTTGTTCATTTTTCATTTTATTTCTTTAATTTATGTTTGTCTTTTAAAAGAAACATTCTCGTAACCCTATAGGCATTCAAAATTATTATTAAAGAATATAAACTCTAATTCTATTAATCGCTTCTGCATTAAATTTATGAATTTATTTCCTTTTTAGTTCCGAGCTTTCATAGTTGATATCAGAGCCATGTTCCTCGTAACCATTCCTCACACAAAGAGTTAAAAACACCAAATACAAACTATCACTCAATTTTTTTTTGGTAAAATGCAGGTAGAAGAAAATGAGGAGAGGAAGACCCCAATAAATCGAGCAGCTCAGAATGGCTCACTTTGAGAGGATGTTGACCGACTCTTTGAGATGTTGAGAGACTCATCTCTGCCCAGCAGGCCCAGGAGGAAAGGTGAGAGCTGTCTGACCCTCCCCCGCTGCCATAATTTGAGTCACCCTTGCAGCGAGAAGATCTAAAGTCACCCCAGTACAACCTTGCTCCTCCACTGTACCATCCGACGCCACCACAGTACAATATGGTGCTTCCACCGCATCATCCGGTACTGCCACAATATAACCTAGTGCCTCCACCATATCATTCAACACCACCACAGGGTCAGCCGGTCCCTCCCCAGCACAATCCAGTTCCTCTTTCATGGGATCTAGTTCCACCCATGATGGACCCATACTAAATTGAAAGGTACAAAAGACTAAACTCATCTACATTTGTAGGTACATCATCTTTTTAAGAGGCCGAGTAATGGTTGGCTGAGACAAAGAATGCCTTCACGACTCTTGGGATGATTCTCGAACAAAAGATTGTACTTACCACTTACATGCTTGTAAGAGAGGCAGGCCGCTGGTGGCATCTCAAACAGGCCGCCCTGCCCAGTCCAATCACTTGGGAATAATTCCTAATGGCCTTCAATGTAAAGTACCTCCGAGAGCACCTCCGACATTTGAAGAAGATGGAATTTGCACAACTAGTAAGGTGAGATGACTGTGTCAGAGTATGTTTGAAAGTTCCTAGAGTTGGACCGATATTCTCCTGAGAGCATGATAGATGAGGGCAGGAAGGCAAGAAATTTCGAGCGGGGCCTCCACCCTGAGATCAGACAACAGTTGTACGTATTTGAGTTTAGTACCTACTCAGCCGTTCTGGCCAAGGCATAGCTAGTTGAGAGGAACATTCGCATCTTTCCTCAAGCAGTGGGGAATCCCAGAGCCGGTTTCATACCGTAAACTAGCACCTACTGCATCGATTCAGTAGAACAAAAAGCTTAGACCAGTGACTCAGGCTTCTCCTCAATCTCCAGTAATAAGACGGGATAGGACTTGCGAGCACTGTGGCATGGATCATGGGAACCAGTCGTTGTTATCATCTTAATAATACTTGTCGCATATGTGGGAGTACCCAACATTACGTGAGAGAGTGCCCATGGAATCAGAACCAGACAAGACCTCCTATGCAGGGCAGAGCTTATAACCTAACTCAACAGGATGATGAAGTCAGTCCGGACGTGATACAAGGTACGTACACTATCTGTAATCACCTTGCACATGTTTTGATTAATATTGGTGCTTCACATTTGTTTGTCTCACACACTTTTACAGAAAACTTAAATGTATCACTGGAAATACTTGATTTTATGTTTTTGTATCTACTCCTAGAAATAGGACACTATTAGGTTAGGTTATATACAAAACTTGTATTATAGACATAGTAGGTAGAAAATTGAATATGGACCTTATAGAGATTGACACAGGGTACTTTGATGTAATCCTAGGAATAAACTGGTTAGCGGCCTACCACACCACCGTAGATTATTTTCACAAAAAACTTGTATTCAACCCTCCTAACAAAGAGCCATTTACAAGTTAATAAAAATTTTAAATGATAATTTCCTCATTATGTAGTGCTTTAACTTTGTTGTCTTCTCTATATTAGGCAAAACTAAGAAAGAAGTTTACATTCAAGAGATCTCGATAGTCTAAGACTTCTCGAATGTATTTCCTGATGAACTGTCCAGACTGCCAATAGACAGAAAAGTTGAGTTCACCATAGATCTTTAGTCTGACATCCAGTATATCTCTGTTGCCCCTTACCACATGAGCCGTGTTGAGATGGAAGAATTGAAGAAACAGATCAATGAATTGTAAGACAGTAGGTTCATCTGACATAGTGTATCTCTTTGAGGTGCTAGAGTCACATTTGCAAGGAAAAGGGATGGGATGTTACGATTGTGTATTGACTACAGGGGATTAAATCGAGCTACAATAAAAAACAAGTACACCATCCCCAGAATTGATGACCTATTTGACCAGTTGCAGGGTGCCTAGATCTTCTCCAAAATCGATTTGCATTCAGTTTACCATCAGGTAAAGATCAAGGCAGAGGACATTCCCAAGACAGCTTTCAGAACTAGGTACGAACATTATGAGTTCCTAGTCATGCCCTTTGGACTAACTAATGCACCAGCCATTTTTATGGACTTAGTAAACAGGGTTTTCAGATAATTCTTGAATCAGTTCATCATTATATTTATCGATGATATCCTTATCTATTCAAATAGTAGAGAGGAACACGTTCACCACCTGACTCAGGTTTTGCAGGTTCTTAGGGAGAAAAAACTATATGTAAAATTGAGTAAGTGTGGGTTCTGACTCGAGCAGACTATCTTTCTAGGACACATTATATCAATAGATGGAGTATCAGTGAATCCCGAAAAAGTTGATACAATGCTGGGATGGGAGAAATTGACCTCGATTAAGGAGATTCGTAACTTTCTAGGAATAACAGATTATTACTGCAGGTTTGTAAAAACAGTTCTCAGCCTAGCCGCTCCTTTTACCCAGCTTACAAAGAAAAATGTTAAGTTTGAATGGAACATAAACTGCGAAATAAGCTTTACATAACTCAAGAAGCAGTTGACTACTACACCTATGTTGGCCTTACCAAGTGGGACAGGTGGATATAAGTGTACAGTTATGCTCATTATTTGAGGTTAGGTTGTGTTCTGATGCAGCATGGCAAAGTCATACGCTATAGGTCCACACAGTTGAAGTATCATGAAAAAAATTACCCCATCCACGACTTGGAACTTACCACCATTATCCATGCCTTAAAGACCTAGCGCCACTACCTGTATGGGGAGACTTTTGAAATTTTTACTGACCATAAGAGCTTGAAGCACATATTCACTTATAAGGATCTGAACATGCGTCAGAGGCGTTGGATACAGCTCTTAAAGGATTATGATTGTAATATATTGTATCGTACGGGCAAGGGCAATATAGTGGCTGATGCACTCAGTAGAAAAAGTGCAGGTATGTTAACTCACACAATGGTTTCTAAATGCATGGGTAATAAGGACTGTACAATGATACGACTTCAAGAATCAAAGAGAGTTGCATGTTTGGCTCACCTGGCTGTCCAACCTGAATTGATGTAGAGAATAAGAGAGGTCCATTTAACCGATTCCACCATAGCCCTACTCAAGAAAGATGCAGAATAAGTAGTCCATCAAAATTTCGAGTCTCTACCGATGGATTACTCAGGTTTCATGACAGAGTGTGTGTTCCAGATGACAATGAACTAAAAAGGGACATCATAACAGAGGCTCACAGCTCCAAGTTCACCATACATCCCGAAAGTATTAAAATGTATCAAAGTATGCGACCCCAGTTTTGGTGGAGCGAAATAAAAAGAGAGGTAGCCGACTTTGTTTTCAAGTGTCTGCTATGCCAACAGGTTAACACAGAGCATCAACACCCAGGCTGGTAACTTCAGTGATTACCAATCTCGGAGTGAAAGTGAGAACATATCACAATGAATTTCGCAGCAGGGTTGCCTAAGGCACGCTTAGGACATGATGTCATTTGGGTAATTATCGACCAGCTCACCAAATCTTCTCACTTCTCGGCTATCAAGATGACCGACCCCTTATACAAGCTAGCAAAAATTATATCCGAGAGATAGTCAGGTTACATGGAGTTCCAGTGTCAATGGTATCTGACAGATACCTCAAGTTCACTTCTCGATTTTGGTCTAGTTTTCAGTAAGCTATAGGAACAAAACTGTCCCTCAGCATCGCATTCCGCCCTTAAACCAATGGACAATTAGAGATGATGATTCGCACACTAGAAGAAATGTTCCGAACTTGTGTTAGACATTGGGATGATCACCTACCTCTGATAGAGTTCACCTACAATAATAGCTACTGGGCAAATATTGGCATGGTTCCGTACAAGGCATTGTATGGCTGCCCATGCAGATTGCCGATGACCACCCATGCAAATCGCCGATCTGTTGGGAAGAGGTGGGTGATAGAAAATTATTCGGCCCTGATCTTATGGAGAAGATTACAGCCAAGATAGTTAAAATAAGAAAAAACATCAAAACAACTCATAGTAGGTAGAAAAATTATACGGACTCTCGGATGAGGGATTTGGAATTTGAGAAAGGTGACTGAGTATTTCTTAAGATCACTCCTTTCAAAGGGATTAGTATGTTTAGTAAGAGCAGAAAACTAAATCCCTGGTTCATCGGACCATTTGACATCTTAAACCAGATTTATATGACTGCCAACAGACTGGCACTACCTCCAAAACTATGTAGGGTTCATAATTTGTTCTACGTATCTATGCTAACAAATACAACCCGAACCCCTCACACATCCTGTCCCACGAGCCTCTATTACTCTAGGAAAATCTATTCTATAAGGAGGTACCGGTAGACATTATAGACCGGAAGAGTAGAGTACTTCGCAACCGAGAAATTCTATTTATCAAGGTCCTATGGCAGAACTATACGCAGGAAAAGGTCACTTGAGAACTAGAATCAAACTTCAGGGCCCAATAGCCCCAGCTGTTCGACTGAGTGAGAGAGTGATCAATTTGAGGGACTAAATTTTCTTAAAGGGAGAGAGTTGTAATACTCAGTCTCGAAAAACAACCCAACATAAATATTTTATTCTTTAATTATTAATTTAAAATAACTGATTATTTTATTTTATTTTTATTTAAGTAAAATTTTGAGAAAAAATAAATTAGGGATGAGATTGAAAATAATTTTAGAAAAAATGGGTGAAAATTTAGGTTATGTGAGTGTTTTTCAACGAAAAATTGGAAATAGAAAGTCAAAGTGCAAATAAAGAAAATTCGGCCATGTAAAACTGCCCAATCAACTGTCTCGAAGAACTGGAGCGCACTGCATGGTAAGGCAGGCTGATGTCGGTGCCACGCGGGAGGCCACGCTGACGATCTGCATGCCCTATGATCGAACGACCCATGACCGATCCCGCACGCGTAGAGGATCCGGATCTGTTTCCCCCTTAGGTGCGATCGGACGGTTGAGATTAATCGCAATAAACAGCCCAAATTCGTTTCCTCCTCAAATGCAATCAGACGGACGAGATTGATCACGAAGGATGGTCCAGATCAACGCGGGATAGTTATAAATACTTCGCATCACACAGGAACCCAAACCCTAACCACCAGCCCCCACCGGAGAAGAAAAATCAGACGCCAGATGGAGGTCGACCACTGACCGCCGTTGCACCAGAGCCACTGCCAACCACTAATAAAGGTAAAAATTCTCCCTACCCGCTCCAAATTCGATTCCGAGTATCACTATGGCCAAATCGGAGCAAGAGAGATAGCAGATAAGTCAGAAACCACAGACAAAGCCCGGCGGAGCCGCCATGGTTAAAACCCCAAAACCCCTTAGATGAGTCCCTTCTCGTTCCCGTTTCACGTGATTTTTTGATCATTCTGTTCATTGTCCTTTTATGTGCAAGGTAGCTAAAGAAAAAACTTCAGCAGAAAAGGAGGACTGGCAGAGCCGCCACACCTGGAGATCCCTCTACCGGTAAGTTCGGTTTTTTTTGTGATTTCTCGGCAACCGAGGCCCCTAACGTGTTTTTCTATAGGGATACAGCCAAAACCAGCCAAAACTGACCAAAATCGACCAAAACTGGCCAAGCTAAGGCGAACCCTGCCGTGGCCGGCAGAATCAGTTTCGGAACATGGCGGTGCTACCGTACCGGAACTCTAAAATTTTCCTGAAAGAGTTTTGGACACCGATTTTGAATTTTTGGAGTATTTTTAGATATGTGACGAGTGTTTTGGATTTTCACAAAAAAATTTAGGAAACCCAGTACCCATTAAGAGGTGTAGTAGATAGCACAACGTCTCGAAACACCGATTTGTGTAAGGATCCCTTATCCTATTCTCCGTTATGGTAAATTGAAACTTAACGTTTTATAATTTTGTATTTTTATAAAAAATTAGAGAACTCTAAAAATAATTAGAGGTCACTAGTGGAGCCGAAACTGGTTAATTCACGATTATTCTGATTTTCTGTTTATTTTCTTGTATTGCTCTATTTGCTTGTTATTATATGATCCATGTTCTTAAGTTATATTTTCTATAGCTTTATTGATTCATCTGGCTTATTCGGTTATATACCGTCAGCATTAATATAGTTTAATTGATATGTGAATATAAAATGAGATATTGGCGTACTTAATTGGTTGTTTGTTAATGAGAATATTTATGTGAAAGACTTACTAGGTACCCAGGGAAAGGGCGGACGGGCTCGGTACATAAGGAATCCTACCGTGAACGTTACCTCAGTCGAATGGGGATGGGAAGTCCCCTACCGGAAAGATTTGGAAGATATGATTCACCCTCATACCGGACAAGGTATCAAGGAGATGGAATGTTTGACGCCTATTACTGGACAGGGTATAGGGACGGCCGGTTAATTATTAAAATTAGATATTGGGTTCACGAGTAGGGAGATATCCCTATAGATCCTCAGGGGTACCAGTAAACAGGTAAGAAAAGAAAGTTATTATTTCTCGTTTTCTTACGCGTGAAAATAAAAAGTGGTATAAATTTGAATTGTCATAGGTTATTTTTGGAAAACTCGTTTATGGTAAGTACAGAATAAACAGTCTTCTCTATACTAAATGAATTTACTCAAATTAAATGCTCCATTAGTTGTTTTATGATTTTTTCACCAATTTTTAATTTTTTATATATGTGATTAGTCTGATATTCTTACTGGGGTAGTGTAACTCATCCTTTCATTAGCTATTTCAGATCAAGAGGATCAAGATGTAGTCCCGATTAACAAGAGGGTTGTGAGTAGTTCACTATCCGAATTCCCTTTAAGTGCTAGTGAAGGTCGTCTTAGGATATTTAGTTGTTCATTTCTCATTTTATTTCTTTAATTTTCGTTTATCTTTTAGAATTAACATTTTCGTAGCCCTATTGGGCATTCAAAATTATTGTGTAAGAAATATAAACTCTAACTCTATTAATCGCTTCCGCATTAAATTTATGAATTTATTTCCCTTTTAGTTCCGGGCCCTTATATCTTTGATCCTATTTCCACATGTGAATTTTATGGTAAATTTTTTCAAGATGAATTTTTTATCAATTTAAAGTCTACATGAAGATTAAGCCACATGGAAGATATTCCAATAAGGAGAAGGCTTATCGAGAATAATTTTATTAATATTTTTATTAATATTTTAGTGTCAAATTGATCCATATGATTAATTAATTATTATTTTAGGATTAAGACAAGGATTTAATTATTTAAAATTATGTTAGAATAAGATTTGATTATTTTAATATTTATGTGTTTGTTTTCTAATGAATTAGATCCTAGAGTTTGGATAAGAATTCTAAATCTCATTCCAAGTAAAAATAAAAATTAAAAACCTCTATAAAAGCTTAAGTTCAAGATTTGTAAACACAATTTTGAGAATTAATAAATTTTTGAGCTTTTATTTAGATTAGCTTTGTCATAATTTTTCTTCTTTAAGCTCTTTGAAGCTAAGTAACCTTCCAATATCTTTGAATCAAGGAGTAGGGATTGACTTATTGGATAAGTCTGTGGCGTCTTTCTTTCCCCGTTTTTGTTTCCCTAGTACTTGTTTTTTGATGCCATATTTTTAGTTGTAAATTCAAGTAGAGGGATTAGTTAACTAGGTGGTTAAGTTTCTCAAATTGCATGCGTTAAGTTGAGATTTTAGGAGTCAAAATGATTTTTTTCCATACCCTCCCGTGTCAAGTTGGCCTTCCTCGTACTCCAACCCGCATGAGCGTCATAGAAATCAACTATACACATGCCCCAACCACATAGGTGCCACTATCATCGACTGTCCTCATACCCTAACCTATATGATCGTTGTAAAAATCGGTCATCCCTTACCCCAATCTATATTGGCGTCACAGTTTCTAATCATCCTCATACCCCAACCCATATGAAGCACTAATAACCAAAACCATGATTAGTTAAGATCGTATCCATAATAGGGTTCACCTACTTGTCTTGCTAAATTGATTTCCTCGTCCTTCAAAGGACTCATTTGACTTTTCTCTCAATTCTTTGTTTCCTTACCCAATCAAATTGCTTATTTACTTATTCTTAATTCTCCTTTTCCCATTGTAGTTCTATCCTAGATTTTCATTCACCTCATTTTTCATTCATCATACACATGTATACTATTACACACACGCGCATTGTCATATGCCCACCAATCACAAACTACCAAGTTTACCCCATAAGTACATAGTTGCAACACACGCATATAGTTGCAACATACTTGCATGCTCACATAGGCACTCTCACAACATACACATATTCATGACAAACTATACATAATGAATATACACTCAAAATAAAAATAAATAAAATAGCAGTTCATAATGAACATATAGAAATAAAAAATTGTTAATACTTATTAACCTAAATTCCACATTTTATTCTTCTATTTACATTTATTCATCAGTCTATTGTTTTCTCTTATATCTACACACTATACATACATATTCACAACACCTACCCATCCCTTATATTTATATCTATACACATCTACCTGTACATATCACATTCTCTTAATTTTATAAGTTTATAGTATAAAATACAATTTCATAACTATTCCCCATGCAATACTGTTTATATTAGCAACCTATGTATAGATTATGTTAAACATTTTTACTTTCTATTAAAAACATATATACATATATAGACTTCACACACATATATTCTAACATTGACCACATACTGGCAAGTGCACTATGAAGATTTGATCCAGATCCCAGAGGAATTGTGAATCAAGTCATGACATGCATCAACAAAGTAAACATATCGGGGAAGTATGGTGTGGTTTCTATTGTTATCACTAACCATTCTTCTTTTGATGAAGGTCAAGCTTCGATGACGAATATTTTTGAAGGAGGGGATGATGTGAACTTGGATAACCCAAATTTAGTGTTAAGGATGTCAAACTGCATCAAAGAAGAATCCAACAGGTCTCGACTCAAGCAAGAAAGTAAGTTTCAATTTGTTAAATGGGAACATTCAGAATAGAAAATTAATTTCATCCCTAACTACTTTCCTAATTGGGATTATTTCAAGAGATAGGTCAAGTTTGTCCAAACTAAAAGGCTTAATGCCCAAGTAAGATTAATAAGCTTGAAGAATCAAAAGAAGCCCAAGCTTTGAGCCCAACTCGAGAAGGCCTCAAGGCCTTATGGTCAAGATGGGCCACTGCCCAAGGATGCTGCACCAATGGGTAGTCCACGCCCGAGGAAAATAGGCCACATACGTGCATATACACTGCAAGGCCCGCACGTATGCGGGTTCAAGCCGTGCAGCAGCCCTGCCCACGCAGCACAAGAGGCATGCAGGCCTCGCACGCAGAATCAGTAGTGCACACATAGGCCCAAGGGGCCGAACACGCTCACCCCGCGCAAGTGGACCCGAAGCCATCCCAACCGGCCCAGTGGACGACTCGTGACCCAACCCGTGAGCCCACCTTGCACGATCAGTGCAGACCGGCCGACTTAACTTGTCTGAGTTGTCTAAAACCAGCCCACCACCTTTTAAATTAATTAATTTTTTTATTTTTTTATTTTAAGGCTTTTGGAACCCACTTTTTAATTTCTCATGTTTTTAAATTAATTTCTATATGTCTAAATTAATTTTTCTGTGTGTTTTACATGAAAATCACATGGGATAAGTCTTATCATATTTTAATTATTATTTTTAATACATATTATATCCCTATAATTAATTTTTTTATATTTAGATGGGATAGAATAAATATTTTATTATGTAATTATTCTATAATTAAATAAAATTTTATTCAAGATATTATTTTATTTATTTATACAAGAGTTTGAACTCATCTAAATTGTCCCGAAAAAAAACTGTAAATAAGTCTATACTCATAAGTTGTAAACACACCAATTACAATCAATTTGAGAGAATTCTTGAAAGTTTAACATTTTCTTCTATTAGTAGTTTTACTAATTTAGCTCCTTCAACTTCTTCGAGGAGTAGGAGTCTTCAAAAGTCTTGTTGAGCCAAGGAGCGAGGATCAACTATTCGGTAAGTTCGTGACATTTTTTCTTTTCTTATTTATTTTCCCTAATATTTGTTTTTGCATTTTTTTTTAAGATTGTAGATTCAATTAGAGAAAGAGGTTTATTTAGTCGATTGAAGGTTCAATATTGCATAACATTGAGTGAGTTATAGGAGTTGATTCGATCCTTCCCATACCCTCACGCATCACCTTAAACCCTAATAAACCCCAAGCCTTAAGCCCTAAAAATCCTTAAACCCTAATAAACCTTAAGTACTAAACATTTATAAACCCTAACCCCCTAAACTCTAAGTCCTAAGTCTTAAGCCTTAAGTTCTGAACCCTACGCCATAAGTGCTAATAAGCCGTAAGCTCTAATAAGCCTTAAATCCTAGTAAACCTTACGCCTTAAGATCTAATAAGTCTTAAGCCTAATAAGCCCTAAGCCCTAATAAGCTCAAAGTCTTAATAAATCCTAACAAGTTGTAAGTGCTAATGCCCTAAGTCCTAAGCCTTAATAAGCCCTAAACCCTAAGCTAAGCCTTAATAAGCAATAAATCCTAAGTCCTATGAAGCACTGGGCCCTAAACTTTACCAAAATCCTAAAAAGACCTAAGCTCTAAGCCATAAACCCTAATCCCTATGTTAATCCTTAGACCCTAAATCTTAAACCCTAAGCCCTAATAAACTCTAAAACTTAAAACCCAATAAGCCAGAAACCCTAAGCCATAAGCTCTAAGTCTTAAGTCCTAAAAAACCTTAAGACCTAAAAAACCTCTAATAAGCCCTAAGCCCTCATAAGTCCTAAGCCCTAAGCCCTAAGACCTAAGCCCTAAGACCTAAGCCCTAATAAGCCCGAAGCACTAAGTTCTAATAAGCCCTAAGTCTTAAGCTCTAAGCACTAAACTTTAAACCCTATGCCCTAGGCCTTAATAAGCCTTAAACCCTAAGCCTTAATAAGCTCTAAGCCTTACTAAGCTCTAAGCTCTAATAACTCTAAATTCTAAACCCTTAGGCTCTAAGTCCTAAGCTCTAACCCTTAGGCTCTAAGCCCTAATAAGTCCTAAGCACTAAGCCCTAATAAGCACTAAGTCTAAAGCACTAAGCCCTAAGAAGAGCCAAGTTCTAAACCCTAAACTCTAAGTCCTAAGCCCTAAGCCTTAAGTCCAAATAATCCTTAAATCTTAATTTATAAGCCCTAAACTCTAAGCCCAAAGCCTTAAACCCTAAACCGTAATAACTCTTAAGCCTTAATAAACCTAAATCCTAAACCCTGATCCTCAAAGAGTTATACCTAAAGAGTTGTTTTCATGATCTACCATAGCTAAGTTAAGACATCTTTTAGAAAACTCATACTCATTATATACAACACAAATTAACGAAAAAGAAGTAATAAAATATTATGGATTTAAAAGATCTCTAAAAACTTTTTGGACATCATTAACACTTTCAGAAAGGGTGCATGACTTGATTCATAGTAGCTTCAGCTAGTGACTGCATGTAACACGACCTCTGCAAAAATATTAAATAAAAAAGTAATAATCCTTGAACATGGATAAAATAAAAATGTAATAAGCCCCAAACCATAATAACTCCTAAACCCTAAGTCGTAAGCCCTAATGAGCTCTAAGCCTTAAGCCCCATTAAGCTCTAAACTCTAAGTCGTAAGCTGTAAGCCCTAACCCTTAAGCCCTAAGTCCAAGTCTTAATAAGCCTTAAGTTCTAACAAGCACCAAGCCCGAATAAGCCCTAAGCCTTAATAAACCCGAAGCCCTAAGCATTAAGCCTTACACCCTAATCCTTCATCATAAAATAAATATCTAACTAAATCGCCAATGACAACATAAATTATGAAAAAAATAGTATATATTTCATTTTTTATCACTGAGCATATAATTTAAGCAAATCTATTTACAAAAAGAATAAATTACAAAACTCTAAAGATGGGAGTGGATAATATGAATAGCAAAAGAATAGGTTAAAATATTTAAACACGGATTATTTTAAAGATAGAGACAACAATATAAAAATCATTATAACAAAACATACAAAGTGCCCTATAACCAAGAGAAGTAAATAAAGAAAGTCCTTCACCTACAACTACTAAAACAAGGTCCATTTTTTAGTAAATAAATGCATAAAAGAATATCTGGCATCAGGATTTACATGTAAAAATTATTTACAAAATCTATAGCTTTCATCTACTTACATGGAATAACTGTATAATAAAATAACTGGATGATTAATTGAAAATATTGGATGAAGAGAAAAAAACAAACATCATGGTACCTCTTTTTGTTTTCTTTTCTCAAACTGTTGATATGTTTCCCTAAGCCTTAGGCCCTAAATCCTAAATCTAAACCCTAATAAAACTTAGGTCCTAAGCCCTAAGACCTAAACCCTAAGGCCCAAGCTGTAATTAAGTCCTAAGCCCTAATGAGCCATAAACACTACTTAACCATAAATAAGCCCTAAGCCCTCATAAGCCATATACCCTAATCCCTAAGTCCTGAGCCCTAACATTTAAATCCTAAACCTAATAAGCCTTAAACCCCAAGCCCTAATATCCCCTAAACCCTAAACCCTAAGTTCTAGGCCCTAAGCTCTAAGCCTTAATAAGCTCTAAGACTTAATCAGCCCTAAGTCCTAAGCCTTAAGCTTTAAACCTTAAAAATTGCTAAGCCCTTATAAGCCTTACATCCTAATAAGATCCATGTCCTAATAAGCTCTAAGCTCAGAGCCCAAATAAGCCTTAAGCCTTAAACTCTAATAAGACCTAAGCCCCAATGCTTAATAAGCCCTAAGCCTTAGCAAG
This sequence comes from Carica papaya, assembly GCF_054855325.1. NCBI lineage: Eukaryota > Viridiplantae > Streptophyta > Magnoliopsida > Brassicales > Caricaceae > Carica > Carica papaya. The sequence continues at coordinate 14,963,475 of NC_142317.1, forward strand.
CTCAAAGCTGTAAGCCCTAAAAACCCTAAGCTCTAATAAGCCCCAAGCCATAATCCCTAAAAAACTTTAAAACCTAATAAGCCCTAACCACTAAGCCCTTATAAGCCTTAAGTCATAAGCCCTACTAAACCTTAGATCTTAAGTCCTAACCCTTAAGCCTTAGCAAGCCCAGAGCTGTAAGCCCTAAAAACCCTAAGCTCTAATAAGCCCCAAGCCTTAATCCCTAAAAAACTTTAAAACCTAATAAGCCCTAAGCACTAAGCCCTTATAAGCCTTAAGCCATAAGCCCTACTAAACCCTAGATCTTAAGTCCTAACCCCTAAGCCTTAAGCCCTATAAGTCATAATCCCTAATAAGCCATAAGTCCTAATAATCCCTAATCCCTAAAAAGCCCTAAGCCTTAATATACCCTATTAAGCCCAAAGCACAAATAAGCCCTAAATCCTAAAAACCCTAGGCCCTAAACCCTCATAAGCACTAAGCCCTAATTTCTAAATCCTAAGCCCTAAGCCCTAAGTTCTAAACTCTAAACCCTAAGCCTTAAGTCATAAGCCATTAGTGCTAAGCCCTAAAATATTATATCTAAAGAGTTGTTTCAATGATCTACCAAAGCCAAATTGACACAATTTTCAAAAAACCAATAATCATCACATATAATACAAAGTAATGAAAGAAAAAGTAAAAAAATATTATTGATTTGAATATCTCTACAAATTTCTTGGCATCACAAATCTATTAAAAAAGGATGCAAGCCTTGAGTCTTAAAACCTTTAAGGAGTGATGGCATGTAACACGAACTCTGCAGAAACATCAAATAGAAATATAATAATTCTTAAACATGCAACCTAATCAACAGCATTAAAAAAATACTCATATTTAATTTCATCATATAACAAATATTTAACTGAATCGGCAATGACAAAACAGAAATCATGAGAAAAAGAAGTATATATTCTGTTTTTTATCACTAAGCAAATAATTTAAGCAAATGTACTCACAAAATAAATAAATTACAAAACTCTAAAAATGGGAGTGGATAATATGACTAGCAAAATAATAGGTCAAAATATTTAAAGACTAATAATTTTCAAGATAGAGTTAATAAAATCATTATAGTATGACATACAAGGTGTCATACAACCAAGAGAATCAAATAAGGAAAGTCTTTCACCTATAACTACTAAAGCAAGATCCTCTTTTTTAATAAATAAATGCATAACACAGTATCTGACATCAGAATTCATAGATAGAAATTATCCACGAAAGCTACAACTTCCAATCTACTTACATGTAATAACTCCAGAACAAAAAATTGGATAATTAACTAAAAAGATTGGATGAAGAGAAAAAATAAAAAATTATAACACATTTTTTTTTTCTTTTCTCAAACAATAGGTATGTTACCCTAAGCCTTAAACCCTAGTCCTAAACCCTAAACCTTAATAGGACCTAAGCCCTAAGCCCTAATACCTGAACCCTAAGCCCCAATCCCTAATAAACCCTAAGCTTTAATAAGCCCTAAGCCCTAATGCCTAAACCCTAAGCTCCAATCCCTAATAAACCCTAAGCTTTAATAAGCCCTAAGCCCTAATAAGTCTTGAACACTAAAAAGTCTTTAGCACTAGTAAGCCCTAAACCTTAAAACCTAAGTCCTAAATCATAACCTTTAATCCCTAAAAAGCCCTAATGTGACATCCCAATCCTGGTACCAAAGGGTAAGGCCCTAAGCATTTGTACCACAACAAAGTGATCAAAAACAATTATTAAATGCAGCAGACTACATCCCTCAAAATGAATTCATGAGTGAAATCATATTACATGAGACAATTTAAACTACAAAATTTTTTTAAAAAAAACTTACATCAATATCTACCATCTTAATTCTACCCAAAAGCTAAAGAACTCTCCTCGCACCTCATCTGGCTACTGACCTAATTCAGGTTCCCTAACCTGAAAGAAAGTATGGATTGGGTGAGTTTAAGTCGATTCAGTAAGAAGAGCAGTACTAGCGCGTCACAATTAACGTTTAAAAGTCCTACTTAATGCATACAGTAAAAAAAATATTTATAGTGCATACAATACAATTCTTTTGAAAACCTTTTCAATAATATTACCAATACAATACAGTTCCCAAATTATCAATTTCGTACTAATTTCTATTCATTCCTATACCAATAATCATTTCCATGCTAAAATAATACATATCAAACCAAATTCACATCACATGCAATCAATCCTCTAACACACTGACACGGAAACCAAGGATCTTTTTCTCAACTTTTTGGTCACCAAGGTACTGCCAATTCCTGCTGAACTCAAGTAATCAAAAGGGTTTGTCAAGACACCCTTGAAACATTTTTTCAATTGAACTTAGAACAGAAACCCAAACGCAATTGACAAAACTTTCAAAGACGTTTTGAATAAGAAGAAATCAATTCTGTTTATTAAGTTTAAAGCTTAATTAAACAGGTTAAAATACCTTGGCACATGATTAAGAAAGACAAAGCTCACTTAAATCAAAGATAATTTTTTTAAAAAAATTTTTCTACCATGAATAATCCAAACACCCATATATATAGGGGTAAGATTTAGTCAAGCTATGGTAATTCCTAAATAACAAATTCCTAATTAAAAAAAAAAGAAATTTTAACCTAAATAGAAATAATATCCGGTCAAAGACAATGTTTCCCTTTGAAATCGAACTCCTTATTAAAATAGAAAATACAAAATAAAAAAAGGAAACAAATAATTTAAAATAGGTATAAATTCATCCAAAACTCTAGGGTCACTTCTTGGTCAGCAAGCAACTTGAATGTAGGAGACAAATCCCTTAAAAATAGGCATAAATTTGTCCAAGACTCTAGGGAAGCTTCTTGGTCAGCAAGCAACTTGAATGCATGCTAAAAAAAGAAGCTACTTAAGGCCCAAGCAATATACATGGGCTTGTCATAATGAAAATAAGCTTTTTGGAGCCCAAGTAATCACAACAACTATACAAGTAGTTCAACGTCATCATTGTGATTACTTGGGCTAGAATGAGGCTGAACTACTTGTATAGTTGTTGTTAATGTATTGTGCAAGCCCATTATCTTCTTGAAGTTCAAAACACATAGAATGAGCTAGTAATCTAATTCGACTTAAGCAAGGTCATGGCCCAAAGGCCTAATTAAATGCACCAAATTGGATTCTTGGATATTGTCTCCATAACTCAGTCCAGGATAATTAGAAAGCATCTTTTGCACATAGCTCTGAATGTTGGTATTCAATTGTTTGGAAATACTTCTAGTAATTGGACCAGGCCTCAATGTTGGACAATCCTCTTGATTTGCCTTGATATCTGCATCACACACACACCCAAAACTAACTTTGACTCATTTTCTGACACAATTTTAATACAATTATTATCTTAGTTTAGGTTTCACTGTTTACAAACCTATGCACGTAGCTGCTACCATCTATTTGTAAGGAGGTAATACAGATACCAACTAGCTATGGATGGGTGCAGAATCAATAATAATAATAATATATTACTCAAAAAATCATGCAATCACACTTTTTCTCCGGTCGCCATCATTCATTCCCATAGGCCCATGAGCATGAATAGCAACATATAAATTCCCAAGGAAAACTATACCACAGTTCCAATACAGAATCTAATAACCAGCACTCATAGCCTAGTGGCTCTAACCAATAACAAAACCAATACCCCTCCAAGAAAATTAGATAGACCGAATTTAGACTAGACAACTTAGTGAGTTAAGTTTTATTATGCACTTAACTCATTTTTTTTTATACATAACCCCTAAGCTATCCTAGACCTAATTCAGCCTAACTCTATTAATTTTTCCCATTTCTCCCTCTCACATTCTTTCCAAAACCTTACTTGTCCCTCTACGCACCCCAACCATCCATCTACTATTTTCCCTTTTTAATTCATTCATTCCACTTCCTTTTCAATTCTTTAGTAATTTAACCATTTCAATATAATAATACAAATCATACAATTTATATATATAACATACATCAAGTAAGAAAAACAACAAGCATACTAATTTAATTTAATCCTAATGTTGCCTAATTAATTTTTTATCCATTTATTTTACTAACACTTAAGTCTTCTAGCATAGTTCTATTTTACTTTAAGTTTTCTATTTAAGTTTACTAATCCTATCTATCTATCTCCTAATTCCATTCTTTGTTTTGATTTATTTCCTAATTTTAGTAAGTTTCTATTTAATTTCTATTTCAATGAATTTACAAAATTGTCTAACTAATTACCTCAAATTTATTATTTATAATTCCCTTATTTGCAGTATTTATAATTTCCTATTTTCATTTATTTTCCAACTTTCTTTTTTTATTTAATTCAAATCTTCCTTTCCTTTATTGACATAATCCTAACCTTAAAACATAAAATAGCATCAACAACAAAATCAATCAAGAAGATATCCTTTGATGTAACCAAAACGTCATGAACTCCCACAAACACACACCTAAGTTCATTTAAAACCATATTGCTTTCTATTTTTATTCAAAATACACCTTCTAGATGTATATAAAAAACTCGTTAAAAATGATTAAAGGAGTACTGCAATTCTTACCTCAATTGAGGCATGGTAACGAACTGATTCCAAGGATTTAGTTCCAATTGCAACCCCAAAGAACAAACACCTCGCAAACTGTGGTTCGAGTCTTCAACGAAACCCATTCGACGTATTAGGTGAACACACGTCACACAAACAACTCTCCTTCGCTCATGCATATGAGCGAACTGCATAACCGAACACCCTACGGAAAATGGAGAGTGCATCACATTTAAGGAAAGTATAATTGCATATTTTCTAATTAAACAACCTACAAATGTGATGGAAAATAACTCGAATACAAATTCAGAATTTTTCATAAGCCTTCTCATGCAACTTACTCACTTAGGACACTTTGAAAATATTTTTGCATGGTCACGAGCCTACATTAGCTCGTTAAAAACCAACGAAGACAATGTTAGTTTTTTATTCTAAAAGATGCGTATGAAAGTTAAGAATTTCTACTGTCTTACCTACAAGTTTCTTTGCTGAATGGATCAATTTGCGACTCCAAATTGGTGCCAAAAGTAGCTTCGCGACTTGTCAATAACACAGACATTTCGGGTCAATGATGAAGCTGAGACTTTGGGTAGCATTTAACCAATTGCAATTTGGTAAATAATTTATTCTTCGTTAATTTATGATATTCAGACTACACATAGCTTAAATCATGAGTTTAAATTAGCAAAGAAAGCTTAAGAAAAATGCAAGAAAATAGGAGGGTTCAACCACGAACTAGAGTTACCGGGTAAACGGGTTACTCGACGATTCAACGTTCTGGTTAATGTAACTTGAACTCTGAAAACACCTTAATATAATAATAGGATAGGTGAATCGATTGCAAAGCTTAATTTTGGATTTAGGATAGAAAAATCTTACCACATCGAAGATTCGTGTCATGCGCGACTCGACTTGAATTTTACTAGAATTTGGAGTCGATTCTGGCCTCCCTGAGTAGCTCAAAGTGCGGTAGGGCAGCCCGCACCACCTCCTGAGAGAGTTCGGTGAAAACCCAAACATTTTCACCCTTTCTCTCCCCTCGAATCCTCTCTCTCTCTCTTTGGCAAGTCTGAAGAAGAAGGAACCCGATTACCAAAAAGGGCAACCGGGCCCGATGCATCTGGGCCATCGACACGCATGCAAACCTTCTGGGTCGTGTGATGCATTTAGGCGGGAGTGGTAAAAGGGTAATTGCACATGGGATTTGATCATGGTCGTTGGATCCGGCCCCGTGCGATCCTAACCATCGGTCATGCGCAGACACAGGTGTGAACAGATTTGGGTCGTTGAAGATGAACCCGCGACATGTGGTCCCATCCTTACCGTTCGATCACGCTTGACTCATCCTGCTGCCTACCCACTTGGTGTTCGCGTGGCGCGCAGCGACTGGCCTATGTGCACTGTCAGAACGATGCGTTTTTGGCTTTCAGATGCCCGCGTAGTGTTCGGGTGGCACGCAGTGGTTGGTCACTGCGTACACATCGGAACGACGTGTTTTGATTTCTAGAAATTGCATTTGGACCCCAAATGCATGGATTTATTTCATTTATGCCCTTGGGTCCCATTTTAACCCAAAAAGGCCCCTAAAATATCAGTTTTTTCTCGTTTTGGTCTCTAAACGTTTTGTTTTACATTTTTAAGTGTTTTAAATTATTTTTTAATCTTATCAGAAAATAAATATCAAATTAATTAACTACTTAATTTTTAGTTTTTATTAAATTAATTTTAATTAGCAAAAATGTCTATTTGTCGTTTTTTTATTTATTCTTATTTTTCTTAAATTTTATTTTAAATTATACAAAATTAAGCATGGTTTAATATTTCAAGCCATTACACCCAAAGCCTAATAAACTATAAACTCAAAACCTTAGGCTTAAGGCATAAATTCTAAACCCTCAACTTTAAGCCTTAATAAGTCCTAAGACCTAATAAATTTTAAGTCCTGAGCTTTAAGCCCTAAAAAGCTCTAAGTCTCTAATAAGTGCAAATAAGTCCTTAATTCTTAATAATCCCTAAGCTCTAATAAGTCATGAGCCCTAATAAACTCTAAGTCCTAAGCTCTAATAAACCGTAAACCCTAAATTTTAAATCATAAGCCTAAACCCTAGTAAGTTCTAATACTCAATATATCATAAGTCCCAATAAGTTATAAGTCCTACTCCCTAATACCTAAGTTATAAGCATTAAACCTCAATATTCCTTAAACCCTAATTTCTAAGCGCTATACCCTATATGCCCTAAGCCCTATATTATAAGTCCTAATAACTTTTAAACGCTAATAAGTCCTAAGTCCTAAGTCTTAATAAGTCTTAAGTCTCAATAAGCCATAAGACCTAAACTCTTATCCTTAAAAAGTTATACCTAAAGAGTTGTTTCAATAATCTACTCATAGTAATCACATGCATTTAAAGTAACAAAAAAGAAGTAAAAAAGATCATCGATTTGAATATCTCTAAAAAAATTTTAGTCATCACTAACCTGTTCAAAAAGGGTGCAAGGCTCAAATCTTAGGGAATTTAAAGAGTGATAGCATGTAACACGACCTCTGCAGAAATATTAAATAAAAATGTAATAATTCTTGAACATGCAACTTAATCAATAGTGTTTAAAAAAAAAGAAAAAATTCATACCTATCTTTATCATATAACAAATATTTGGTTGAATCGCCAATGATAAAACAATAATCATGAGAAAAAGAAGTATAATTTAAATTCATGTATTTACAAAAAGAATAAATTACAAAAATCTAAAGATAGGAGTTGATAATATGAATTATACAAAAATATGTTGAAATGCTTAAGTCTGATAATTTTGTAGATTGAGTTAACAAAATAAAAACTATTATAACAAGGCATATAAGGTGCTCTATGACAAGAGAACTAAATCAATAAAATCCTTTATTAACAACCTCGAAACCAAAGTTTTTTTTTAGTAAGCAAATGCTAAAAAGAATATCTGGCATTAGGATTCATATATAGAAATTATATACGAAATCTATAGGTTTTAATCTACTTATACGGAATAACTGCATACCAAAATAACTAAATGACTAACTGAGAAGATTGAATGAAAAGAAAAGAAAAGAAAAACATACATTATAACACCTTTTTTTTTCTTTTCTCAAACTGTACGTATGTTATCCTAATGCCTAAACCCTAATAAGACCTATGCCCCAAGCCTTAGTATTCCAAGCCTAATAAGCCTTAAACCCTAAGCCTTATGTTAATCCTTAAACCCTAATTTCTAAGTCCTAAGCCCTAATAAACCCTAAACTCTAAGTCTTAAGCCGTAAGCTCTAGCCCCTAAACCCTAACAAGTCATAAACTCTAAATCCTAAGCCTTAAGCCCTAAAAAGTCTTAGAATGTAAAAAGCTTTAAGCAAGAATATGTCCAAAACCCTAAGCCATAAGCCCTAAGTCCTAAATTCTAAGCCCTAATAAACCCTAAGCCTTAAGCCTTAAGCCCTAAGCCCTGAATCTTAATAAGCCTTAAGCCCTAATATGACCTAAATCTTGATAAGTCCTAAGCCCTACCAAAAGCCCTAAGCCTTAGGCTTTAAGCCATAATAAGTCATGAGCCCTAAGCTCCAATAAGTACTAAGCCTTAAGTACTAAGCCCTAAGAAGAGTTAAGTTTTAAACCCTAAACCCTAAACCCTAAACCCTAAACCCTAAAACCCAAGCCCTAAGGCTTAAGTCTAAAGTTCTAATAATCTTTGAAACCTAATTTCTAATAATCCTAAACTCTAAACTCTGAACACTAAACTCTAATAGGTCTTAAACCCTAATAAACCCTAAATCTTAAACTCTAAACCTTAAACCTCGAGCCTTAAAGAGTTATACCTAAAGAGTTGTTTTAATATCTACCTTGATCCTTAAAGAACCTAAAGAGTTATTTCGGTGATCTATAGCCAAGTTGAGACGTCTTTCAAAAACTCATAATAATCACATGCAATATAAAGTAACAAAAAAAAAGTAATAAAATAGTATGGATTTGAATATCTCAAAAATTTTTTGGGTTTCACTATCCTATTCAGAAAGAATGCAAGGCTTGAGTAATAAAACCTTCAAGTAGTGACGACGTGTAACACGACATCTGCAAAAATATTAAATAAAAATATAATAATTCTTCAACATGCAACTTTCTTTTTGAAATAAAAGAAAAGTATTATTATGCACAAATGTACAATGAGAGTACCGTCTGTAAACAAAAATAGTTACAAGTCAATTAAATGGTCCATGACTAGTCCAAAGTCTTTCCAATTTTTGATATCATGACCCAACAAAAAAGAGACAAAAGTGTGAATCCATTTATCCTTAATGTTTGTAAAATTAGCCTCTATATCCTCAAAAGCTCTGGTATTTGTTTTCTTCCACATAATCCAAAAAATAATAAGTTGGATAAGGAATAAATGCCTTTTCATTTCACAAAAACCCGCCCATGCCCACAAATCATTACTCACATTGCCAGCCATAACCCAATTTAACCCTAACAACCCGAAAACAGTGGCTCAAATGAATTCTTCAAATTACAACTTAATCAATTGTGTTTTAAAAAATGAAATAAACAGAAAAACCTCATATGTTAGTTTCATTATACAACAAATATTTAGTTGAATTGCGACTAACAACAAAAATCATGCAAAAAAGAAGTATGTATTTCGTTTTTCATCACTCTGCATATAATTTAAGCTCATGTACTTACAAAAAGAATAAATCACAAAAATCTAGAAATGGGAATGGATAATATGAATAACAAAAGAATATGTTGAAATATTTAAACACATAATTTTGTAGACAGATTTAACAAAATAAAAACTATTATAGCAAGCAATACAAGGTTCCCTGCGATCAAGAGAACCAAATTAAAAAGTCCTTACTAACAGCCATGAAACCAAAGTCCTTTTAGTAAGCAAATGAAAAAAAGAATACCTGACATAGGATTCATAGATAGAAATTATCCACGAAATCAACAGCTTTCAATCTACTTATATGAAATAATTGCATAATAAAATAATTAGCTGATTAACTAAGAAGATTGAATGAAAAAACAAAAAAAACAAACAAACATTATAACACATATTTTTTTTTCTTATCTCAAACTGTACATATTTTATCCTAATCCCTAAAATCTAATAAAATATGTTCCAAACCTAATAAGCCCTAAACCAAAATAAGCCCTAAGCCCTATGCCCTATTCCCTAAACCAAGATATTAAGGAAGAAGTGCGTGATAAAATAAAAATGTCCGTAGGAGAAACATTGTGAGAAATGATGCCAAACTCGAGAGATATGCACATGAAGGACAATTTTGACCTTTTGGGATTATTTGGGCCATAAGTGGGACAAATGGGCCCGGATGAAGCCCAAACTAAACCGATGTGATAGCTTTCTGCTTGAGGAACACTTCAAGCACATGTGTCCCCAAAAAGATTAATAATTGAGCAAGTTAAAGAGTTTTGAAGTAAGGGCCAAACATTGGCCTAACTTTGAGTGTGGTTTGGACCTTTTGGGACATAGGCCAAATGTTGTCGTTTTGAGCCCAAATTTGGTTGGTAAGTAGCTGACACGAAGGTAAAATGGGCCAAAAATAATAAGAATCGAGGGAGTTATGGCTGTTTGAAGTAAAGGCATGTGCATGGAGTGCATTTTTTGGCCTTATGGGTTTAGGTGGGCCTAAGGCGGCCCAAAACATATCGAATGGAGCCCAAATTTGGTATGGAAGCTCCTAGAAGGTGGATAAGACATGGGAGGAATTTGGATAATATTAGAATACTCTAGAATTACTTAAAGGCTAAGGAAAGTAAGAGATAAGGATAAGGATGAAGCTTGAGGAGGTTTAAGTAGCCAATCACATTTTGCCACCTCTCCCATGCTTATCAACTTGCATGGACGTCCCTCCCCTATAAATAGGGGTGTGGGAAGAAGGAAAAAACATTATGGAGTTGAGAGAAAGTAAGGTAGAGAGAGAAAGAAGAGAGAGAAAGAGAAGAGGAAAAAACGAGAGGAAAAGAGAAGAAACCCAATAAAAGTGAGGGAAATTGATGGAATTTATGAGTTTTTCCTTGAGGAAACTGTACCTAATTGTGAGAGGAAGAAAGAGGAGGGAAGGAGAGGAGAAAAATAAAGAGAAAAGAAAGGAGAGCGAAAGCACATAACCAACGAAAGGAGAATCCACGAGCTTAAGATATTGCTTAAAACGGAATATTGTCGGATTTTTGAGAGAAAAAGCTTAGAAATTAAGCCGAGACTCTACCGAAGTTAAACAGCATGTCCTACAAGGTATAGAGTTTCAAGTTTCTTTCCAAGGAGATAAATTTAATTATCATGAGAATATTTTTTAGTGTAAAATAATGATAACTCTAAGGAAAGATGCTACCGAAACTTCGGTAGAAAATTGATGCAAATATAAGGGGATACTCTGCTCGAGTGAAAAGAGAAAATTGAAGTATTTTTATGGAAAGACTTTGATGGAGTGACCAGAGAAAACTGAGGAAAATATAAAGGGAGACTCTGTCATAATAGAGAAAGCTTAAATTGATTGCATTAGACTTTAGATAAGTAGGTGTTGTAATGTCATGGCATATGTAGTTTTTGAAATGTTTTGAAAGTATTTTCAATATATTAAGTGGATATTGTGATTGCATAGCGTATGTAGTTTTCAAAATATTTTCAAAGTATTTTTAGTATAGTAAATGGATATTGTGATCGCATAGCATCCAAAGTTTCAAGTGTTTTCATTAGGGTTTTATATGTACTTTCATATATAAAATGAAAATTTTTGGTGAAAGCACTATTGTGTTTTAAGTGTTATTTTCGTCCATGTGTTTTAGAAAGTGATAAGTGTGCATCTAATTCTGGGATATATGCCTTGTTGTACACTGTGGCACACTGTACTTACTGAGTAATCTAGTACATATAAGAATGTAGTGCATTGTACAATGCAACAATGTGTTTTCTGAGTCGTGTGTCTGATTTTAGTTTTGACTGTGCATCTATTTTTAGTAAAAGTGAACATGTTTTTGAGAAAAGTATATCAAGTATATATGTTTTGGTGTGTGTGAAAGCGATATATATTGCATGTATTAGTTGTGTTGTCATAATATTTGCTTACTGGGATAATATATGTCACTCCCTTATCATTTTAAGATGATGAGGATTCCGTTGCAGAGTAGAATGTGATAAGAAGAGAAATTGAGAAACTAGAGATTAGGTTACTATTTTTTAGGTTGTAAGAAAAGAAAAAAATTTAGAGCTTCGTATTGTATTGTAGCTGATGTACATTAATGAAAGTTAATTTTTGTTATTTAATTAAGTGTAAAGTGTAAGTGTGCTCCGTACACGCCCCAGAAGAAGTAGGGGTGGGCTGCGACACCTAAACCTTGATATGCCATAAGTACTACCCTAAGCTCTAAAAGCCGTAGGCCCTAAGCCATAATAAGTCCTAAGCCCTATGCCCCAATAAGCACTAAGTCTTAAGTACTAAGCCCCAAGAAGAGCTAAGCATTAAGCTCTAAACCCTAAGGCTTAAGCTTTAAGTCCTAATAATCCTTAAACACTAATTTCTAAACCCTAAACCCTAAACCCTAAACTTTGAACCCTAACTCTAATAGGTATTAAAACCTAATAAACTCTACACCCTAAATCTCAATCCTTAAAGAGTTGTTTTTAAAGAATTGTTTCAATGATCTACGATAACTAAGTAGAGACATCTTTCAGAAAACTCATAATCATCACATACAATACAAAATAACATAAAAAAGTAATAAAATAGTATGGATTTGAAGATCTCTAAAAATATTTTGGGCTTCACTAACCTATTCAGAAAGGGTGCAAGGCTTGAATCATAGAACCTTCAAGTAAGTGACAGTGTGTAACACGACATCTGCAAGAACATTAACTAAAAATGTAATAATTCTTCAACATGCAACCTTTTTTAAAAAAATAAATAAATGTATTGTTATGCACAAAGTTACCAAAGGGTACCGCCTATATATAAAAATAGTTACAAGTCAATCAAATCGTCCATGACTATTCCAAAATCTTTACAACTCACTACTCACATTGCTAGCTAAAAACAAATTTAATGCTAACATTCCGAAAACAGTGGCCCAAATGAATTCTTCAACATGCAACTTAATTAATTATACAACAAATATTTTAGTTTCATTATACAACAAATATTTAGTTGAATCGCCAATGAAAACAAAAATCATGCCAAAAAGAAGTATATATTTCATTTTTTATTATTAAGCATATAATTTAAGAACATATACTTATAAAAAGAATAAATCACAAAAATCTAAAAAACAGAGAGGGGATAATATGAATAACAAAAGAATATCTTGAAATATTTAAATATTAATAATTTAGTAAATCGAATTATCCAAATAAAAATCATTAGCAAAACATATTAGGTGCCTAACAAACAAGAGAACCAATTAAGGAAAGCCCTTCACCTACAGCCACTAAAGTGTGGTCCTGTTTTTTTAAAGTAAACAAATGCAGAAAAGAATACCTGATATCTGGATTAAAAAATAGAAATTACCCATTAAATCAGCTTCCAATCTACTTGCATGTAATAACTATACAGAAAAATAACTGGATGATTACATGAGAAGATTGGATGAAGAGAAAAAACAAATATTATAACACCTCTTTTTTTTTTCTTAAGCTCTAAACCCTAATAAGCCCTATGTGCTATGCCCTAAGCCTTAATAAGCCCCAAACTCTAAGTCATAAGCCCTAAACCGTAAGCCCTAATAAGCTATAAGTCCTAGGCCCCATTAAGCACTAAGCCCTAGGCCCCATTAAGTCCTAAGTGATGCAAATAAGGCAGGATACAAGAACATGAATCCAATTCAGCTACCTAATGGTCCGATTATAAGAGCGAGGATGAAGAAATTAAGGATGCATTAAATGGGATGGTTCAAGGCTTGTGGAATGACATTGACAAAATTTAAGAATGCAACAAGGAAGCATGTATCGAGCTTGGGCTGAATAACATAAATCAAAGCTTGGTCACATTAACTCAAGTGGAAGTTACACCAGCCTAATATGAAATTGAACCAGTTTGCTTTGATGGGTCATAACTTGGGCTTCTGATGTCCAAATTAGGTGATTCAAAAGCCTAAACTTATCTACACATTTGTTCTTACAAATTTTATGAAAAAACCTCGTCCAAATTCGGATTTTATCATATGGATAATTGGCTCTTAAATTTCAGAATGAATTCTGACTTAGATTCATTGGATCTGGTTGTCTTTATTTATTGTATCTAGACTTTTGCTTTTTCTTATTAAATAGAAACATTTACTTAGTAATATGAAGAGTTGTGACTCTTAAAAGTCTTGAAACTTACATTGAAGAGGGTTGCTCCATCTATAAATAGTTAGTATTCTCTTTTGTAAAGACACACAAGTTGATATATGAATTTGCTTAATGCTGGGTTTCTTAAGAGAGGTTTTTCTCTCTTTCTGATTCTTGTTTGAATCAGGGTTCCTAAAGCAAAGCTAATAATTTTATAAATAGTTTATTCCAATGTTTTTTTAAAGGATTGAATTAGGGTTACGAATTTATTCCAAAGTTCTCTTTCACAAATTGAATTGGGTCAAGGAGTTGGTAAATCTGATTTAGCTTTCCAAGGGGTTGCTTCCAAGCGTAAAGATATTGGGTCTCGGGTTTAATATACCCCTGGTTCGTATCAGTTTGGTATCAGAGCTTAGACAAATCAGGTTATATCCTTTGTGTTGCATCTCTTTACTTCTGTTTCATCGTTCCAAGTCTTTGTTTCCATTTCTATCCTCCATATACATTTGTTATTATTTAGCATCTAGCATATCAGTTTAGTGTCCATTCAATTCAACTTGTTTTCTATTGTTATTTTTCATCATTTGTTGTTCTCCATCTCCTTGTAATCTGTTTGTCATCCAAAAATTAGTACTTGCAAGTTTATTTCTGTTGTATTACGTAAAAAAACAGAGAAAAAAACAAAAAAAAATTGAAAGAAGATGAAGAGAAAATTAAAAAAAAGGAAGATGAAGAGGCAAAAAGAAAAAAAAGAGGATTAAAAAATGAGTTAAGACAAATTTTTAGTTTGCTTTCTTAGATTGAAATTTCTTTTAAGTTTTATTTCTTTCTAAGAATCGAATTTATCTTTTAAGTTTCAAATAAGGCAGGATACAAGAGCATTGATTCAATTCAGCTACCTAATGGTCTGATTACAAGAGCGAGGTTGAAGGAATTCAAGGACACATTAAACGGGATAATTCAAGGCTTGTGGAATGAAATTAACAAAATTAATGAATGCAACTGGGAAACATATATCGGGCTCGGGCTGAATAACATAAATCAAAGTTCGGTCACACTAACTCAAGTGAAAGTTACACCAGGTCGATATGAACTTGAACCAGTTTGTTTGGATGGGGCTTAGGCTTCGGATGCCCACATTTGGTGATTTAAAAGCCTAAGCTTATCTACACATGTGAACCTACAACTTTCATGAAGAAACCTAGTCCAAATTCGAATTTTATCAGATAGATAACTTGCTTTTAAAATTCAAAACAAATTTCCAACTTAGATACATTAGATCTAGCTATCTTTATTTATTGTATTAATCTTTATATTAGTAAGTAAATGTTTCTATTTAATAAGGAAAAACAAAAGTTTAGATACAATAAATGAAGACAACTAGTTCCAAAGTATTTAAGTAAGTTTATTTTGAAATTTGTGAGCCAATTATTTATCTGATAAAATCCGACTTTGATTGGGTTTCTCCATGAAATTTGTAGGCCCAAATGTGTAGATAAGTTTAGGCTTTTGAATCACCTAATTTGGACATCAGAAGCCCAAGTTATGGTCCATCCAAGCAAGTTGGTTCAATTTCATATTGGGCTGGTGTAACTTACACTTGAGTTAATGTGACCATGCTTTGCTTTATGTTATTCAGCTCAAGCCTAATATATGCTTCCTTGTTGCATTCTTGAATTTTGTCAATGCCATTCCACAAGCCTTGAATCATTCCGTTGAATGCATGTTCTTGTATCCTGCCTTATTTGCATCGAAGTTTCTAAAGCATCCAGTTCTAACAAAGATAAGGGTAAGCTTGACTCTACTACTAATTCAAGAAATATAAATGTTTCAAGTGTCAAGGTGTAGGTCATTACAAGTAGGACTGTTCAAATCAAAGAACTATATTTATGCTTGATGGAGAGTATTATTCAGCTAGTGAAGAAGAGAATGAAGGAGAAATACCATCAAAGAGAGAACTTGTTTCAACTAGATGTCTTGTGAAGGATTGCGTATGTGATGTGATAATTGATGGTGGCAGCGTGACAAATGTTGTTAGTACTAATGTAGGGAAGTTGGGGTTGTCTACTACAAAACATCCACATCCTTACAAATTGAAGTAGCTCAATGATTGCGGGGATATAAGGGTGACAAAGTAAGTTCTTGTGGCATTTAAAATAGGCAAGTATAAGGATGAATTTTTATTCAATGTAGTGCTTATGCATGCTGGTCATCTTTTGTTGGGACATCCTTGGAAATTTGATCAAAGTGTGATGCATAACAGTTTCACAAATCACTACACTTTTGAGAAAGACAGAAAGAAAATTACTCTTGTACCACTTTCACCAAAAGAAAAACGTTTATGAGGGTGAGCTTAGAAGAATAGAAAGTGAGAGAGAAAACAAGAGTCAAGGTGATGCAAACAAGGCTAAAACACTCAAGATACTCAAAGAGCATTAAAAGGTGACTTAGAGCAAATTCCAAATGATGTAAACACAAATAGAGTTCCAAACCTGGAAAGTTTCAGCGGACCAGTAACAAGATCAAAGGCAAAGAAACTTAAAGAGTTGCTCTAAGATTTCACTCAAAAACATATGGATGATGGGCTGGCCAATTGTGGAAACTTCAAATATGAGCTTTTTGAACAGCCCAAATTCGTAACTTTAATTGGGTTTAAATGATTTGGAATAATTTGGGCATGTTTGAGTCTTATTGGTGGTGAATAAGCCTTGCGTATGGGCTTGATTAGTTGAGTTGTTTTAAATATTTTGGATTGTTTTATTTTAGTTTGAGTTAATTAAGCCCATATAGTCAAGTGTAACTCATTTTGGCTTAAGTCTTGCCTTAGTGTTATTACAAGAATGAGCCCACAACTATATGGTGCCACAAACAATTAGTGGTGTTGGTTAAGAAGATTGGAGTTACAAGGAGTTACATAATAATTATATGCCTATAAGTAGCCTAGTTATTGTTGGAGTTACAATTATAATTATCACATAATTAGCTTAGTTATCGTGAAATTTATAATGGTAGTTATTGTATTGTGTAACTTATCATTGATTTTTATGGCTATAAATACCAAAGGAACTCTTCTTTGTGGACATCAGGAGTTGTAATCAAATATTTCATAATTGAGTAGAGAGTGTTTTGGATATCTTTTCACTTAAGCACAAGGTGTTGATTTGGAATACAATTGTTATCACTTGTATTTCAATTTTGATTTCCTATTTCCATTGTTCTTGGTGCTTGTTTGGATTGGATTCAAGGGATATCATTTATCTTTCTTTGGTTTCATTTAGCTCATTTGGGTGATTGAACAAATTTGATTCCTTTTTACTTGTGATCTAAATTATGTTCTAAATCGATTGAAGAGTTCTAAGGTTCAAGCAAGGGTCATGGGGTTCCGCATCATAAAGAAAAAGAGTAAGCGAATGTGAGACATCCAAGAGTGAGTTTTCAAAAGAAAAGAGTGAAAAAAAATAACGAAGTGCAAAAGAAAGTGAGTTTGACAAAAAAGAGGAACATAATTCAAATGAGTGTAAAAAGAAATAAGTGAGATTGTATGCAAAAAGGAGCGATATTAAAGAAGGTTGGTTTTCAAGGAAAAGTATACTTGTGCTTAAATAAGGAACTTTATCTAAACACTAATGACCTTAATATTTCTTTGCCTAGTGTGTTTGTTTCTTTTTTTCAGGAATATAAAGAAGACTTTTCGGAAGAGATACCTAATTGATGGCACCTGTTAGAGGTATTGACCATTAAATCGAATTCATACCTAGTGCCTCAATTCCAAACAAACCAGTCTATAAAAGTAATCCTGAGGAGACAAAAGAGCTTTAAAGGCAAGTTGAGGAGTTGTTGGGTAAGGAATTTGTTAGAGAAAGTATTATTGGTACCTAAGAAAGATGGTTCTTGGCATATGTATATTGATTGTTGTGCGATTAACAACATTACGGTAAAGTATCATCATCCTATTCCTAGGTTAGATGATATTCTTGACGAATTATATATGGCTCTACTAGTTTTAGCAAAATTGATTTGAAAAGTGGTTATCATCAAATTCGAATGAAAGAGGGCGATGAATGGAACACTGCTTTCAAAACAACATATGGATTATATGAATGGTTTGTTATGCCTTTCGGTTTAACTAATGCACCAAGTAGGAATCATTAGCCATATAAGAATCATGTTTTGGAAGATTTCATTGGAAAATTTGTTGTTGCGTACTTTGATGATATCCTTGTGTATTCTAGAGATTTGAATTAGGATGAAGAACATTTAAGTAGTGTTTTAGTTACCTTGAGAAATGAGAGGTTGTATACTAATTTCAAGAAGTGTTCTTTTTGTTTAGATCGAATTATGTTTTAGGTTTTGTTTTAAGCAAAGTGTTGAAGTTGATGAAGAGAAGTTAAGTGCTATTAAGAGCTGGTCTATTCCTAAATTGGTAAGTGAGGTTCTGAAGTTTTCATGGTTTGGCTAGTTTTTATGTGCTATTTGGTTATGCCTTGCATTTAATTTGTTAAAAGATAAGCTTTTTTCAGTACCTATTCTTGCTTTGCCTAACTTTGCTAATATTTTTGGAATAGAGTGTGACGCTTCAGGCATTGGCTTTGGGACTGTTCTTATGCAAGGAGAAAGACCAATTACCTACTTTAGTGAAAAGGTCCCTAGTGCTTCATTGAACTATTCTATCTATGACACTTTATGCTTTGGTTCGAGTTTTAGAGAATTGGCAATCTTTGTGTGTCACGACCACCCCTCTCTTATAGGGTGTGTTCGGATCACACTGTAACTTCACACTTAGTTAAATAAAACCTAACAAGTTTTCATTAATAAAAAAGTGCATAAGTGTCACATCCCTTGATATGTATAGATACATGCAAAACAAGGCTCTAAAATTTTTTCTTTCTTACACTACAAAGCGAAAATACAAAATAGTAGCTTGAGTTCTTATAGAGCCTAACTTACAAAAGACTTCTCTGCTATTACCTTCACTCCTTAGCGGTCTCTGAATGATTTGAAAATGATGAAGGAGTGAGATACACTATCTCAATAAGCAGATATCATGATACACAATATGATACATGCAATATATATAGCTTTCACATACATCAAAACATATATCTTGTACATTTGAATATAATTGATAACTGAATCAGAGAACAGATTAATAATTCATCCCATTCTCTTGGCTGTATTGTATAATGGGCAATGCTACATCATTGTTATGGAGGGTTGTTCACATCTTCCTACTGTTATGCATGCATCCCCATGATGCCCATGCACCCAAAAAACAGAATGGTTATGAATAGGCACACAGAAGCCTAGATGATGCAGGTGCTTTCGGAATAGATTACCTCAATAATTATAAATGCATATTTATTATAATCACTTTCCAAAACACATGAGCAAAATAACACTTAAAACACAATCGCACTTTCAAAAAGTACCTGCACTTTATATATAAAAGTACATATAAAACACCAATGAAAACACTTGAAAACTATGTATGCTATGCTATCACAATATTCACTTACCTTGGGTCCTACACAACCTTGACTTGGGCAGAGGGGACTCTTACACAAGCTCTAATCACTCTACTCAATCCGGCAGAGCTTCCCCTTATAAAACCTTTAGATTTCTCTATTAATGAGGGAAGAGCCTCCCCTTACATTCCTATATTCAAATAGGCAGAGTCTCCTCTTATAAAACCTTTATATTTCTACTCAATCCAACAGAGTTTCCCCTTATAAAACCTTTAGATTTCTCTTTTAATGCGGACATAGTCTCTTCTTAGTTTATCTCAATTTTCTACCAAAATTTTGACATAGTCTCCCCTTAGGAATATTGATAATTTTTAATCCAAAAATACCCCCTTCATATGGAACTTACATTTCTAAGAAGGAAAAAAAAGGTTTAAATGGGCTTACCTTGTATCATTCGTAATCTTAACTCCGGTAGAATTCTGGCTTAATTTGGAGCTTTTTTTCTTCAAAGATTGGGCAAAGTTCCGGGATGCTTTTGAGCTATTTCTAACCTCAAAAATATCTTTCACAACATTTAAAAACTAACCTCAAAATTTTAAGAGAAACATAATACAATTGATCAAGAAACCTTACCTTAAGCTCGCAGGTTCCCTTGTGCTCGTTATGAGCTTTCTCCCTCCTTTTATCCCTTTTTTTTTATTCTTCCTTCCTCGCCCTTCTTCTCACAATTTGCACAGAGTTTCCTCAAGGAAAAGCACCCAAGTTCCCTCAAATTCTGTCACTTCTGTTAGGTAGGCACCCTTTTTCTCTGTTTTTCTATTCTCTCTCTCTCTCTCTTTCTCTCTCTCTCTTTCTAACTTTCCTCTCCTTCATTGCGTGATGCAGAACCCCAAGACCTTTGCTTGAACCTTAGAACTCTTCAATCAGTTTAGAACAGAATTTAGATCACAAGTAAAAAAGAATCAAATTTGTTCAATCACCTAAATTGTAGAAGTTAAATATAACCCAAGAAAGATAAATGATATCCCTTGAACTTAATCCAAACAAGCACCAAGAACAATTGAAATAGGAAATCAAAATTGAAATACAAATGATAACAATTATATTCCAAATCAACACCTTGTGGATAAAGTGAAAACAAAGCCAAAATGCTCTTAATTCAATTCTACAATATTTGATTACAATTCTTGATGTCCACAAAGAAGAGTTTTTTTGGTATTTATAGCCAAAGAAATCAATGATAAGTTACAACACAATAACTACAATTGTAACTCCCACAATAACTAGGTTAATTATAGGCATGTAATTGTTATGTAACTACTTCTAACTCCAATCTTCTTAACCAACACTATTAAAGGTTTGTGGCACCATATAGTTATGGGCTCATTCTTGTAATAGCACTAAGACAATACTTAAGCCCAAATGAGTTACACTTGGCTATATGGGTTTACGTAACTCAAACTAAAATAAAACAATCCAAAATACTTAAAACAATCCAAAATACTTAAAACAATTCAACTAATCCAACCCATACACAAGGCTTATTCACCTATTACCAATAAGACTCAAACAAGCCCAAATTATCCCAAATCATTTAAACACAATTTAAGTTACGAATTTGGGCTGTTCAAAAAGCTCATATTTGAGCTTTCCACAATTGGCTAGCCCATCATCCACATGTTTTTGAGTGAAAACTTGGAGCAACTATTTAAACTTCTTTGTCTTTGATCTTGTTACTGGTCCGCTGAAACTTTCTAGGTTTGCAACTTTATTTGTGTTCACGTCATTTAAAATTTGCTCCAAGTCACCTTTTGATTCTCTTTGAGTATCTTGAGTGTTTTTAGCCTTTTTTGCATCACAAAACTTATCTGCACATTTGGGCCTTCTTTCATGAGAAACCCAATCAAATTTTGATTTTATCATATAGATAATTGGCTCACAAGTTTCAGAACAAATTCAGACTTAGGCACATTGGATCTAGTTGTCTTTATTTATTGTATCTAGACTCTTACTTTTTCTTATTAAATAGAAATATTTACCTAGCAATATGAAGAGTTGTGACTCTTAGAAGTCTTAAAACTTATCTTGGAGGGTTGTTTCATCCATAAATAGGTAGTATTCTCTTTTGTAAACACAAGTTGATATATGAATTTGCTTAAAGTAAGGTTTTTGAAGAGAGATTTTTCTCTTGTTCTGATTCTTATTTGAATCAAGGTTCCTTACCAACAAAGCTAATTACTTTGTGAGTAGTTTATTCCAAGGTTCTCTCTTCAAGAGTTGAATTTGAGTTGCGGATTTATTCCAAAGTTCTCTTTCATGAATTGAATTGGGTCAAGGACTTGGTAAATCTGACTTAGCTTTCCAGGGGGTTGCTTCCAAGCGTAAAGATATTGGGTCTGGAATTTAATATACCCCTGGTTCATATTCGCAAGCCAAGTAAACAAGAGAAGGAGGTGAGTACTATTTGAACCTGGTGATTGGGTTTGGGTACACTTGCGCAAGGAAAGGTTTCCTACTCAACATAAATCAAAACTTCATCCTGTAGGAAATGGATCATTTCAAGTCCTTGAGAAGATCAATGGCAATGCCTACAAGTTGGATCTTTTTAGTGAGTATAATATAAGAGCTACTTTTAAATTGGCTGATCTTTCTCTTTTTGATGTAGATGTGGCGGATTCGTGGACAAATCATTTTGAGGGAGGGAATGATGCAAATAAGGTTGGACACAAGAACATTGATCCAATTCAGCTACCTAATAGTCTGATTACAAGAGTGAGGTTGAAGAAATTTAAGAATGCATTAAACGAGATTATTCAAGGCTTGTGGAATGACATTAACAAAATTCAAGAATGCAACAGGGAAGCATGTATTGGGCTCGGGCTAAATAACATAAATCAAAGCTTGGTTACACTAACTCAAGTTGAAGTTACACCAGCCCAATATGAAGTTCAACCAGTTTGTTTGGATGGGACATAGGCTTTTGATATCCAAATTACATGATTCAAAAGCCTAAGCTTTTCTACACATTTCGGCCTACAACTTTCACAAAGAAACCCAATCCAAATTCGGATTTTGCATAGATAATTGGCTTTTAAAAGTTTCCTAACGAATTCTGAGTTAGATACATTTAATCTAGTTGTCATTATTTATTATATCTAGATTTTTAGCTTTTTCTTAATAAATAAAAATATTTACTTAGTAATATGAAGAGTTGTGACTCAGAAGTTTTGAAACTTATCTTGGAGGGTTGTTCCATCTATAAATAGGTAGTATTCTCTTTTGTAAAGATACACAAGTTGATATATAAATTTTCTTAATGGAAGGTTTCTTAAGAGAGGTTTTCCTCTTGTTATGATTCTTATTTGAATCATGGTTCCTAGGAGCAAAGCTAATTTCTTTATGGGTAGTTTATTCCAAGGTTCTCTTCAAGGGTTGAATTTGGTTTGTGGACTTATTCCAAAATTCTCTTTCATGAATTGAATTGGTCAAGTACTTGGTAAATCTGATTTAGCTTTCCAAGGGGTTGCTTCCAAGCGTAAAGATATTGGGTCTCGGATTTAATATACCCCTGGTTCATATCAGTTTGGTATCAGAGCTTAGGCTCTAAATCAGGTTATATCCTTTGTGATTCGTCTCTTTACTTTTGTTTCATCGTTTCAAGTCTTTGTTTCCATTTCCATCCTCCATATCTGTTTCCTATTATCATCAAGCATATCAGTTTAGTGTCCTTTCGTTGTTCCATTCATTTCAACTTGTTTTCTGTTGGTATTTTTAATCATTTGTTGTTCTCCACCTCCCTGTGATCTTTTTGTCATCCAAAAGTACCATTCAAGTTTATTTCTATTGTCTTACATAAAAAAAAAGAAACAGAAAAAAATCGAAAGAAGGTGAAAAGAATGGTAACAAAAAAATTAAAGAGTTGGCATATTCCTAAATCAATAAGTGGCATAAGAAGTTTTCATGGTTTGGCTAGTTATCATAGCCGAGTTGTAAAAGACTTTTGTACCATTGCTGCAACACTTATTGATGCAAATAAGGTTAAAAACACTCAAGATACTCAAAGAGCATCAAAAGGTGACTTGGAGCAAATTTCGAATGACGTGAACACAAATAGAGTTCCAAACCTGAAAGTTTCAGTAGACCAGTAATAAGATCAAAGGCAAAGAAACTTAAAGAGTTGCTCCAAGTTTTTACTCAAAAACATGTGGATGATGGGCTGGCCAATTGTGGAAAGTTAAAATATGAGCTTTTTGAACAGCTCAAATTCATAACTTTAATTGGGTTTAAATGATTTGGGATAATTTGGGCTTGTTTGAGTCTTATTAGTAATGGGTGAGGTGAATAAGCCTTGTGTATGCCCTGGATTAGTTGAGTTGTTTTAAGTATTTTAGATTGTTTTATTTTAGTTTGAGTTAAGTAATCCCATATAATCAAATGTAACTCATTTGAGCTTAAGTCTTGTCTTAGTATTATTACGAGAATGAGCCCATAATTATATGGTGCCACAAATAATTAGTGGTGTTGGTTAAGAAGATTGGAGTTAGAAGGAGTTACATAGCAATTACATGCCTATAATTAGCCTAGTTATTGTTGAAGTTACAATAGTAATTATCACATAATTAGCCTAGTTATTATGGGAGTTATAATTGTAGTTATTGTGTTGTAACTTATCATTGATTTCTTTGGCTATAAATTCCAAAGTAACTCTTCTTTTTGGACATCAAGGGTTGTAATCAAATATTTCATAATTGAGTTAAGGAGTGTTTTGGCTTTCTTTTCACTTTATGCACAAGGTGTTGATTTTGAGTATAATTGTTATCACTTGTATTCAATTTTGATTTCCTATTTCAATTGTTCTTGGTGCTTATTTGGATTGGGTTCAAGGGATATCATTTATCTGTCTTTGGTTCTATTTAACTTCTAACATTTTCGTGATTGAACAAATTTGATTCCTTTTTACTTAAGATCTAAATTCTGTTTTAGATCGATTGAAGAGTTCGAAGGTTCAAGCAAGAGTCTTGGGGTTATGGATCATCATTTGGTATCAGAGTCAGGTTCACTAAATAAATTATTCTATCCTCATTTTATTGTTTTTATTTTCATTATTTCTAGCTAAAAAAAGAAACAAATTTGCATTTAGCAAAAAAAAAATCAAATTAGCCTAATTTGATTAATTGTTCAAAACACACTTCAACCAATCGTACCTTATGTAATTGAAACACCTGCTGTTATTTCCCTTTTATTTATCTCATATAACATTCAAATACATTTAAAATTTAAAAGAAAAACTCGTTTCAAGGCTGTTTGTTTGGTTGAAATTGTTTGTGTAAATTTTGGGGCTGTTTGGAAACAACTCACCTCAAGTGAGTTTGTTTTCATCCAAAACTGTTTGTTTCACTTAATTTGAGTATTTTGGGTGATAATTTGTGGTTCTATTAGAGAATTACAAGTTTTGTGCATTAAATTTCAAATTCACAATTTTTTTTCTTCTTGCATCTTTAGTTTTCATTTAATATTTCTGCCCATTTGCTTCTTATATCTTGAGGTAATAATATTGATTTGTTGTTGACTAATTAACATAAAAATCATCATACACTTATTTCTATATCAAGTGTGTACTCTTCATTGTTTAGATTGTTCTAGTTTGCTTCTAGAGTTGAATTCATATATCTTGTTTCTTTAGAAATTCTTTGTTATCTCAAATTAAAATTGAGTACGTAGTGATAATTATTTGTTGTTTGGATTGGCCTTTTTGTATAAAGTTATAAAAGATTACTTGAGTGGTAAAAAAGCAAGAGAGTGTGAGTTCAAAAGAGGGTAAAAGCCAAAATTGAGTGAAGCACAAATGCCCATACTACGAGAGTAAACAGATGAGGGAGTGATTTGTGAGATTGCAATCTATTTTGTTTGTCATTAAAATTTCAGATTTGAAGATGGAGCACATGGGAGTGAAAGAACATCAAAAGATCAAGAATTCATCTTCAAAGCAATGCAACAACAATTTGACATGATTCAACTAGCTATTGGCAAAATGAATGAGAAACTAGAGAAACAACAAAGTGAGTTAAATTCCTTGAGAGGGGAAGCTTCCCAAACCAATCCAAGGGCAAGAAGACTTCCAACACCACCTTTTGATGAGGAACTGGAGGAAGGATTTGATGACCGAGTTACTTTGGTCAATGAAGGTCGATATTATGGTAGGGGTCGAAACAATCTTGATAAAAATATTGGGAGCATCAAAATGAAAATCCCATCGTTTCTAGGCAAGAATGATCTGAATGCTTATCTTGAATGGGAGCGCAAGGTGGAGCTTATTTTTGAGTGCCACGATTATTGGGAGGAGAAAAAGATAAAGGTTGTGGTCGTGGAGTTTGGAGAATACGCCATTGTGTGGTGGGATCATCTCATCACAAGTAAAAGGAGAAATGCAGAGAGACCTATTTCCACTTGGGCCAAAATGAAGGCTATCATGTACTTGAATGTTATATGAGATAAATAAAAGAGAAATAACAGCAGGTGACCAATGCTTATTCACCCATTACCAATAAGACTCAAACAAGTCCAAATTATCTCAAATAATTTAAACCCAATTAAAGTTACAAATATAGGCTGTTCAAAAAGCTCATATTTAAACTTTTCATAATTGGCCAGCCCATCATCCACATATTTTTGAGTGAAAAATTGGAGCAACTCTTTAAGCTTCTTTGCCTTTGATCTTGTTACTAGTCCGCTGAAACTTTCCAAGTTTGGAAATTTATTTGTGTTCACGTCATTTGAAATTTGCTCCAAGTCACCTTTTGATGCTATTTGTGTATCTTAAGTGTTTTTAGCCTTGTTTGCATCAAACTTTGTAGAAAGAGTAGAGATAAGACATTACCTTCTTGAAAGTGCATTAGCTACCATAATTTTCTTTTCCTTGCTTATATTGGATCACATATGGGAAGGACTCTATGAATTTCACCCATTTTTCAGGTCGTTTATTAAGCTTGTCTTGCCCTTTCAAATGCCCCAAAGATTCATGATCGATGTGAATTGCAAATTCTTTTGGTAACAAATAATGCTACCATGTCTCTAATGCTCTTACCAAAACATAAAACTCTTTGTCATAGGTGGAATAATTCAATTGTGCACCATTGAGCTTGATAGCAATCAAATGCACAAAAGCTCAAATGTCGCTAATCAGGAAGCTAAAGTTTATGAAGATGATAATTTGATCAACGTTGCTGGTCCAATGACACATTCAAGAAGAAAGAAAATTCAAAAAGCCTTGAAGAATTTGATTAGCACAAGTCTTTCACTAGAATGCTCGAAAGCCCACAATGCGAAGTCCAAAATTATGAATTTCATGACCATTTCAGATCATTGGCCAATAAGGGATAATGGATCATATTGGACTCATCAAGACAATCATTTTGGCCGATAATATGGCCTAAAATTCTTGCAAATGCATGGCTGGTTCAAGACTACACTCTTTTATCAATTCTAGTCAACAATAATGGTTTGACTTTGAAGTTGAAGGACATCAATAAATCTAATCATTTATGAACAAGATTGGAGTCTTCAAAAGCATTAAAAATCTTCATTGGATGATGGAAAATCAGCATGGAGTAAAGAGAAGTCAGCCTAGGAAAAATGAATTCAAAGAAGACTAGAATCCCAAGTCATTAATTGGTCTTGAATTCTCTTTTTTTATTAGTTTCTATTTCCAAAGTTAATTTTAAGTAATTTACTTTTGAAAGTTCGTGCTTCCTATGACCTGTAAATAGGGGTATATTCTACTTGTAGAAAACAGATGGAAATTACGTACTTGTTAAGGGTTTTCCTTAATTTGCTAGTCTTTTTGAGGTATTTTGGGTCTTGTAAGTTACTTGCAAAACTTATTAGGTTTATCAACTAGGATTCTTCCTCCTAGTTGTTACCTTGGCCTTTCTTCTTTCTCTTCTGTGATTCAAAGGTGATAGGTTTAATATACCTGTTATTGTTGGGTTCATTATATTTAGGGGTGGGTAACAGTAGTTCAATTTTTCTACCTTTTTGTGATTCAAAGGTGGTAGGTTTAATATACCTACTATTGTTGTGTTGCTTAAAAGATTTTCATAATTCTTTCTTTTGGTGTAATTCAAAGGTGTTGAGTTTGAAATGCTCAATGTTGTTGAGTTCATCCAAGATTGAAGATTGGCTGAACTGGATCATCAAGGAACGATCTTAATCAACGGGTAACCGTTGCTATCATTTTATATTAATCAACGGGTTACCGTTGCTTATTATTTTTGGTATCAGAGCTAAGTTTTTCTTAATTCATTTGATCAAAAGTAGCCGTGAAAAAAAATATATATTGATTCATTTGATCTTTGACAGTACTAACATCATTTGTTTTGAAGGTTTCATCATTGGAAAAATAAAGAGTTACAAAAGTTTTCAACACTTTTGAATCGGTTCTTCCTTTCTTTCTTTCTTTCCTTTTTTTTTCTTTCATTCTTCTTGATTTTCCTTATTCACTTTGTCCTTTTTTTATTCTAGTTGTTTTTGCTTAGTAAGTGCTGTTTTAGCATTTGTAAGACTTGAACGAATTCTTAAAGGCTTGCAACAAGGAAAAGAGTGGTAAGAAACAAGTGAATCTATCCCCCACTATGTTAAGCTGAGAGTTACATTTGGGAAGTGACATTTTAGGAAGGGAAATAAGGGTGTGAGGATTTAAACTTTTCATTTCCTATGGATACAACAAAAATGGAGGCATCACAAGAAAGCTTTGAACAAAAGGCTTGGAGACAACAATTGTTGAGACAATTCAATCAAACAATGGAGATGGTGATGGAGCGCCTGGATCAACTCGAAGCAAATTTGCAAAGGAATGCAAGTAGCCATGAATATGATGAAGAGGTTTAATCCGAAATATCCCAAGGAAGTAGGAGGAGATGGAATAGAGGTAGAGTTGTTGACAATCTCAAAAGCATCAAAATGACCATTCCTACATTTCAAGGCAGAAATGATCCCGAATCATACTTGGAATGGGAAGCAAAGGTGGAAAAAGTCTTTTCAATCCACAATTACTCGGAAGAAAAAAAGGTAAAACTTGCATCTCTTGAATTCCAAGGTCATGCACTAACTTGGTGGGATAAGTTGAATGTCTCTAGAATGAGAAATAGGGAACAACCTATTGGCACTTAGGAGGACATGAAGGCAGTAATGAAGAAGAGATTTGTGCCCCCTCATTACTATAGAGACTTGTTCAATAAGTTGCAAGACATAACTCAAGGATCAAGGAGTGTGGAGGAGTACTATCAAGAGTTAGACATGGCTATGACCAGAGCCAATATTGAAGAAGATCTCGAGGCTACTATGGCACGTTTCTTGGGTGGTTTGAAAAGGGAGATTGCTGATGTTGTTGAATTGTAGCATGACAAGGATTTGGAGGAAATGCTTCATATGGCTGAGAAGGTAGAAAAGCAATTAAAGAGGAAGAGTGGTTCAAGTAAGTTTTCTTCTACTCAATCATCTTGGAAAGGAAATAATGTGAATAAAAAGGATGATGTGAAGAAGGTAGAATCTAAGAAATTTGAGCCAAAGAGTTTTTCAAAGTTTCAAGTAAGAGCTCTTCTACTTCTAAACTCACATATTTTAAATGTTTGGGAAAGGGGCATATTGCTTCTCAATGTCCTAATTCTAGAACCATGGTTATGCTTGATGATGGATCTTATGTGAGTCAAAGTGAAGGGGAAGATGAAAAAGAAGGCAATTCGTGTGAAGATGAAGGTGATCAATGTGAATTCAGTGGTGATGAAGTTCTTGTTACTATGAGGGCTTTGAATATGTAAGTTCAAGAAGAAGAGGCCCAAAGGCACAACATATTCCATGCAAGATGCAAAGTGCAAGATAAGGTATGCATGCTTATAGTTGATGGTGGAAGTTGTACTAATTGTATAAGCACTTATCTTGTAGACAAGCTGGAGTTGCCAATGATCAAGTATCCTACACCATACTACTTGCAATGGCTCAATGATAGTGGAGAAATAGGGGTGAATCGGCAAGCTATGGTAAATTTTCCATTGGTAAATATGAGGATGAAGTTCTTTATGATGTAGTACCAATGAGTGCAGGTCATATTCTACTTGGACGACCATGGGAGTTTGATCGTGAAGCCAATCATGAAGGCAGATCCAACAAGTACCGAATTGTTCACAAACAAAAAGCTTATACCCTTGTACCTTTGACACCCCAGCAAGTACATAAAGATCACATGAGGATGAGGGAAAAAAGGCTCGAATATGAAAATGAGCTAAAAGAAACCTACGAAGTGTGTTAAAAAAGAGCCAAAAATAAGTGAGAAAAAAATGCTAGAATATGAAAGTGAGCTGAAAAAGCCTAAGGAGTGTGTTGAGAAAAAGCAAAAAGCAAGTGAGAAAAAAGGCGTTTTCTTTGCTAGCATGAGAGATTTAGATAGGGCCATGAATTCTCACAAACCAGTGATTATACTTTTGTACCATGAAACTTGTTTGGTTACTAATGAGTTACCTAACAATTTGCCTTTAGAAATTTTTGGTGTTTTGAATGATTTTGCAAATGTGCTACCTGAGGAAGTGCCTGATGGATTACCTCCAATTCGAGGTATTGAGCATCAACTTGATTTCCAGCCTGGTGCAACTATTCCAAACCGTTTAGCATATCGAGCAAATCTGGAGGAAACAAAAGAACTCCTACGGCAAGTTGATGAATTGTTATCTAAATGACAAATCCGTGAGTCTCTAAGTCCTTTAGCTGTTCCTGTGATTTTAGTTCCAAAAAAGATTATACATGGCACATGTCCATTGGCTGTAGGGCTATTAATAAAATCACCATTAAGTATCGTCATCCAATTTCTAGATTAGATGATATGCTTGATGAGTTACATGGTGCATGCATTTTTATAAAGATTGATTTGAAATCTGGATATCATCAAATTAGATTAAAAGAAGGTGATGAATGAAAACGACCTTCAAAACAAAATTTGGTCTTTATGAGTGGCTTGTTATGCCCTTTGGTTTAATTAATGCCCCCAGCACTTTCATGAGATTGATGAATCATGTTTCTAAGCATTTCATTGGAAAATTTGTGGTTTGTTTATTTTGATGATATTCTAATTTATAGCAAGAATATGAGTGATCATATTGAGCATCTTAAGTTTGTTCTTGCTACTTTGCGTGAAGAAAAGTTATATGCTAATTTGAAGAAATGTACTTTTTGTGTGGTAGAAGTAATTTTCCTTGGCTATGTGGTAAGTTCTAATGGTTTAAGAGTTGATGAAGCAAAGATTGAGGCTATTCTTGACTGGCCAATTCCAACAAGTGTGACTGAGGTAAGATCTTTCCATGGACTTGCTAGTTTTTATCGAAGGTTTGTTAAAGATTTTTCAGCAAAAGCAGCCCCTCTTAATGAGTTGGTAAAAAAGAATGTAAAGTTTAGATGGGGTAATTCACAATAAAAAGCTTTTGGTCAATTGAAGCATGATTTAACTAATACAACCGTTCTAGCTTTGCCTAATTTTTTTAAAACTTTTGAAGTTGAATGTGACGCTTCAGGAATTGGAATAGGTGCTGTTTTGCTTCAAGAAGGCCGACCACTTGCTTACTTTAGTGAAAAGTTGAATGGAGGTGAGTTGTTTCCAAACAGCCCCAAAAATTACACAAACAATCTCAACCAAACAAACAGCCTTGAAACGAGTTTTCCTTTTAAATTTTAAATGTACTTGAATGTTATATGAGATAAATAAAAGAGAAATAACAGCAGGTATTTCAATTACACAAGGTAGAATTGGTTGAAGTATGTTTCGAACAATTAAGCAAAATAGACTAGTCTGATTTTTTTTTTTTTACTGAACGCAAATTTGTCTCTTTTTTTTAACAAGAAATAATGAAAATAAAGACAACAAAATAAGGATAGACTAATTTATTTGGTGACCAATGCTCTGATACCAAATGATGCGGAACCACAAGACCCTTGCTTGAACCTTAGAACTCTTCAATCGGTTTATAACAGAATTTAGATCATAAGTAAAAAGGAATCAAATTTGTTCAATCATCCAAATAGTAGAAGTTAAATAGAACTCAAGAAAGATAAATGACATCGCTTGAACCCAATCCAAACAAGTACCAAGAACAATTGAAATAGGAAATCAAAATTAAAATACAAGTGATAACAATTGTATTTCAAATCAACATCTTGTGCATAAAGTGCAAAGAAAACCAAAACACTCTTTAACTCAATTATGAAATAATTAATTACAACCCTTGACGTCCATAAAGAAGAGTTACTTTGGTATTTATAGCAAAAGAAATCAGTGATAAGTTACACAATAACTACAATTGTAACTCCCACAATAACTAGGCTAATTATGTGATAATTACAATTGTAACTCCAACAATAACTAGGCTAATTATAGGCATGTAACTGTTATGTAACTCCTTGTAACTCCAATCTTCTTAACCAACACCACTAATTATTTGTGGCACCATATAGTTATGGGTTCATTCTCGTTATAATACTAAGATAAGACTTAAGCCCAAATGAGTTACACTTGACTATATGGGCTTACTTAACTCAAACTAAAATAAAAAAATCCAAAATATTTAAAACAACTCAACTAATCGAGCCCATACACAAGGCTTATTCACCACCAATAAGACTCAAACAAACCTAAATTATCCCAAATCATTTAAATCCAATTAAAGTTACGAATTTGGGCTGTTCAAAAAGCTCATATTTGAACTTTCCACAATTGGCCTACACTTGAAACATTTATTATTTCTTGAATTAGTAGTAGAGTCAAGCTTACCCTTATCTTTGCTAGAACTGGATGCTTTAGAAACTTCGATGCAAATAAGGCAGGATACAAGAACATGGATCCAATTCAGCTACCTAATGGTCCGATTACAAGAGTGAGGTTGAAGAAATTCAAGGATGTATTCAACGGAATGATTCAAGGCTTGTGGAATGGCATTGAAAAAATTCAAGAATGCAACAAGGAAGCATGTATTGGGCTTGGGCTAAATAACATAAAGCAAAGCTTAGTCACATTAACTCAAGTGTAAGTTATACCAGCCCAATATGAAATTGAACCAACTTTCTTGGATTGACCATAACTTGGGCTTCTGATGTCCAAATAAGGTGATTCAAAAGCCTAAACTTACGTACACATTTGGGCCTACAAATTTCATGGAGAAACACAATCAAAGTCAGATTTTATCAGATAAATAATTGGCTCACAAGTTTTAAAATGAATTCTTACTTAAATACTTTGGATCTAGTTATCTTCATTTATTGTATCTAAACTTTTGTTTTTCCTTATTAAATAGAAACATTTACTTACTAATATAAAGATTAATACAATAAATAAAGATAGCTAGATCCAATGTATTTAAGTTGGAAATTTGTTTTGAATTTTAAGAGCCAGTTATCTATCTGATAAAATTCGAATCTGGACTGGGTTTCTTCATGAAAGTTGTAGGTCCACATGTGTAGATAAGCTTAGGCTTTTAAATCACCAAATGTGGGCATCCGAAGCCTAAGCCCCATCCAAACAAACTGGTTCAAGTTCATATCGAGCTGGTGTAACTTTCACTTGAGTTAGTGTGACCAAGCTTTGATTTATGTTATTCAGCCCGAGCCCGATACATGCTTCCCAGTTGCATTCACAAATTTTGTTAATGTCATTCCACAAGCCTTGAATTATCCTATTTAATGTGTCCTTGAATTCGTTCAACCTCGCTCTTGTAATCAGACCATTAGGTAGCATAATTGAATCAATGCTCTTGTATCCTGCCTTATTTGCAACTTAAAAGATAAATTCAATTCTTAGAAAGAAATAAAACTTAAAAGAAATTTCAATCTAGGAAAGCAAACTGAAATTTTGTCTTAACTTATTTTTTAATCCTCTTTTTTTTCTTTTTGTCTCTTCATCTTCCTTTTTTTTAATTTTCTTTTCATCTTCTTTCTATTTTTTTTTATTTTTTTCTCTGTTTTTTTACGTAATACAACAAAAATAAACTTATAAGTACTAATTTTTGGATGACAAACATATCACAAGGAGATGGAGAACAACAAATGATGAAAAATAATAATAGAAAACAAGTTGAATTGAATGGACACTAAACTGATATGCTAGATGCTAAATAATAACAAATGTATATAGAGGATGGAAATGGAAACAAAGACTTGAAACAATGAAACATAAGTAAAGAGACGCAACACAAAGGATATAACCTAATTCGTCTAAGCTCTGATACCAAACTGATACGAAGCAGGGGTATATTAAACCCGAGACCCAATATCTTTACGCCTTGAGTTAATGTGACCAAGCTTTGATTTATGTTATTCAGCCCAAGCCCGATACATGCTTCCTTGTTTCATTCTTGAATTTTGTCAATGTCATTCCACAAGCCTTGAACCATCCCATTTAATGCATCCTTAATTTCTTCATCCTCGCTATTGTAATCGGACCATTAGGTAGCTGAATTGGATCCATGTTCTTGTATCCTGCCTTATTTGCATCACTTAGGACTTAATGGGGCCTAGGGCTTAGTGCTTAATGGGGCCTAGGACTTATAGCTTATTACAGCTTACGGTTTAGGGCTTATAACTTAGAGTTTGGGGCTTATTAAGGCTTAGGGCGTAGCACATAGGGCTTATTAGGGTTTAGAGCTTAAGAAAAAAGAAAAAAGAGGTGTTATAATATTTATTTTTTTCTCTTCATCCAATCTTCTCATGTAATCATCCAGTTATTTTGCTCTATAGCTATTCCATGAAAGCAGATTGGAAGCTGATTTAATGGGTAATTTCTATTTTTTAAATCTGGATATGAGGTATTCTTTTTTGCATTTGTTTACTTAAAAAAACAAGAGAAATTAAAAAGTGGGTTCCAAAAGCATTAAAATAAAAATATAAAAATATAAAAATATTAATTAATTTAAAAGGTGGGGGGCTGGTTTTGGACAACTCGAACAAGTTGGGCCGGCCGGTCTGCACTGATCGTGCAAGGTGGGCTCGCGGGTTGTGTCACAAGTCATCCACTGGGCTGGTTGGGCTGGCTTCGGGCCCATTTACACAGGGTGAGCATGTTCTGCCCCTTGGGCCTATGCGTGCACTACTGATTCTGCGTGCCTCTTGGGCTGTGCGGGCAGGGCTGCTGCCCAGGTTGAACCCGCATGCGTGCGGGCCTTGCAGTGTATATGCACGTATGTGGCCTATCTTCCTCGAGCGTGGACTGCCCATGGGTGCAGCATCCTTGGGTCGTGGCCCATCTTGACCATAAGGCCTTGAGGCCATTTCGAGTTGGGCTCAAAGCTTGGGCTTCCTTTTGATTCTTCAAGCTTATTAATCTTACTTGGGCCTTAAGCCTTTTAGTTTGGACAAACTTGACCTATCTCTTGAAATAATCCCAATTAGAAAAGTAGTTAGGGATGAAATTAATTTCCTGTTCTGAACGTTCCCGTTTAACAAATTGAAACTTACTTTCTTGCTTGAGTTGAGACCTGTTGGATTCTTCTTTGATGCAGATTGACATCCTTAACACTAAATTTGGGTTATCCAAGTTCACATCATCCCCTCCTTTAAAAATATTTGTCATCGAAGCTTGACCTTCATCAAAAGAAGAATGGTTAGTGATAACAATAGAAACCACACCATACTTCCCCGATATGTTTACTTTGTTGATGCATGTCATGACTTGATTCATAATTCCTCTGGGATCTGGATCAAATCTTCATAGAGCACTTGCCAGTATATGGTCAATGTTAGAATATATGTGTGAAGTCTATATATGTATATAGAATGTGTTTTTAATAGAAAGTAAAAATGTTTAACGTAATCTATATATAGGTTGCAAATATAAACAGTATTGCATGGGGAATAGTTATGAAATTGTATTTTATACTATAAACTTATAAAATTAAGAGAATGTGATATGTACAGGTAGATGTGTATAGATATGAATATAAGGGATGGGTAGGTGTTGTGAATATGTATGTATAGTGTGTAGATATAAGAGAAAACAATAAACTGATGAATTAAAGTAAATAGAAGAATAAAATGTAGAATTTAGGTCAATAAGTATTAACAATTTTTTATTTCTATATGTTCATTATGAACTGCTATTTTATTTATTTTTATTTTGAGTGTATATTCATTATGTATAGTTTGTCATGAATATGTGTATGTTATGAGAGAGCCTATGTGGGCATGCAAGTAGTGCTAGGGAAAACATAAATAATATGGGACTATATGCGTGTGTTGCAATTATGTACTTATGGGGTAAACTTGGTAGTTTGTGATTGGTGGGCATATGACAATGCACGTGTGTGTAATAGTATACGTGTGTATGATGAATGAAAAATGAGGTGAATGAAAATTTAGGATAGAACTACAATGGGAAAAGGAGAATTAAGAATAAGTAAATAAGCAATTTGATTGGGTAAGGAAACAAAGAAATGAGAGAAAAGTCAAATGAGTCCTTTGAAGGACGAGGAAATCAATTTAGCAAGACAAATAGGTGAAC
Organism: Carica papaya; assembly: GCF_054855325.1. Taxonomy (NCBI): domain Eukaryota; kingdom Viridiplantae; phylum Streptophyta; class Magnoliopsida; order Brassicales; family Caricaceae; genus Carica; species Carica papaya. Next base: position 14,999,354 of record NC_142317.1, read on the forward strand.
CCTATTATGGATACGATCTTAACTAATCATGGTTTTGGTTATTAGTGCTTCATATGGGTTGGGGTATGAGGATTATTAGAAACTGTGACGCCCATATAGATTGGGGTAAGGGATGACCGATTTTTACAACGATCATATAGGTTAGGGTATGAGGACAGTCGATGACAGTGGCACCTATGTGGTTGGGGCATGGGTATAGTTGATTTCTATGACGTTCATGTGGGTTGGAGTACGAGGAAAGCCAACTTGACGTGGGAGGGTATGGAAAAAATCATTTTGACTCCTAAAATCTCAACCTAACGCATGCAATTTAAGAAACTTAACCACCTAGTTAACCATTCCCTCTACTTGAATTTACAACTAAAAATATGGCATCAAAAAACAAGTACTAGGGAAACAAAAACAAGAAAAAAAAGACGCCACAGACTTATCCAATAAGTCAATCCCTACTCCTTGATTCAAAGATATTGGAAAGTTCCTTAGCTTTAAAGAGCTTAAAGAAGAAAAATTATGACAAAGCTAATCTAAATAAAAGCTCAAAAATTTATTAATTCTCAAACTTGTGTTTACAAATCTTGAACTTAAGCTTTTATAGAGGTTTTTAATTTTTGTTTTTACTTGGAATGAGATTTAGAATTCTTATCCAAACTCTAGGATCTAATTCATTAGAAAACAAACACATAAATATTAAAATAATCAAATCTTATTCTAGCATAATTTTAAATAATTAAATCCTTATCTTAATCCTAAAATAATAATTAATTAATCATATGGATAAATTTGACACTAAAATATTAATAAAATAATTCTCGATAAACCTTCTCCTTATTGGAATATTTTCCATGTGTCTTAATCTTCATGTAGACTTTAAATTAATAAAGAATTCATCTTGAAAAAATTTACCCTAAAATTCACATGTGGAAATAGGATCAAAGATATGAAGGCCCGGAACTAAAAGGGAAATAAATTCATAAATTTAATGCGGAAGCGATTAATAGAGTTAGAGTTTACATTTCTTACATAATAATTTTGAATACCCAATAGGGTTACGAGAATATCCATTCTAAAAGATAAACAAAAATTAAAGAAATAAAATGAAAAATGAACAACTAAATATCCTAAGACGACCTTCACTAGCACTTAAAGAGAATCCGGATAGTGAACTACTCACAATCCTCTTGTTGATCGGGACTAGATCTTGATTCTCTTGATCTGAAATAGCTAATGAAAGAGTGAGTTATACTACCTCAGTAAGAATATCAGACTAATCACAGATACAAAAAACTAAAAATTAGTAAAAAAATCATAAAATAACTAATAGAGCACTTAATTTGAGTAAATTCATTTAGTATAAAGAAGACTATTTATTCTGTACTTACCATAAACGAGTTTTCCAAAAACAACCTATGACAATCCATATTTATACCACTTTTTATTTTCACGCGTAAGAAAACGAGAAATAATAACTTTTTTTCTTACCTGCTTACTGGTACCCCTAAGGGTCCATAGGGATACCTCCCTACTCGTGAACCCAATATCCAATTTTAATAATTAACCGGCTGTCCCCATACCCCATCTAGTAATAGGTATCAAACATTCCATCGCCTCGATACCCCGTCCGGTATGAGAGTGAATCATATCTTCCAAATCTTTCCGGTAAGGGACTTCCCATCCCCATTCGACTGAGGTAACGTTCACGGTAGGATTCCTTATGTATCGGGCCCGTCCGTCCTTTCCTTGGGTACTTAGTAAGTCTTTCACATAAATATTCTCATTAACAAACAACCAATTACGTACACCAATATCTCATTTTATATTCATAGATTAATTAAACTATATTAATGCTGACGGTATATAACCGAATAAGCCAGATGAATCGATAAAGCTATAGAAAATATAAATTAAGAACATGGATCATATAATAACAAGCAAATAGAGCAATACAAGAAAATAAACAGAAAATCAGAATAATCGTGAATTAACCAGTTTCGGCTCCACTAGTGACCTGTAATTATTTTTAGAGTTCTATAATTTTTCATAAAAATATAAAATTATAAAACATTAAGTCTCAATTTACCATAACGGAGAATAGGATAAGGGATCCTTACCCAAATCGGTGTTTCGAGACGTCGTGCTATCTACTACACCTCTTAATGGGTACTGGGTTTCCTAATTTTTTTTTGTAGAAATCCAAAACACCCATCACATACCTAAAAATACTCTAAAAATTCAAAATCAGTGTCCAAAACTCTTTCGGGCTAATTTTAGAGTTCCAGCACGGTAGCACCGCCGTGTTTCGGTACTGACTCTACCGGCCACGGTAGGGTTCGTCTCAACCTGGCCGGTTTTGGTCGGTTTTGGTTGTATCCCTACAGAAAAACATGTTAGGGGCCTCGGTTGTCGAGAAATCACAAAAAAAATCAAATTTACCGGCAGAGGGATCTCCAGGTGCGGCGGCTCTACCGATCCTCCTTCCCTGCTAAAGTTCTTTCTTTAGCTACCCTGCACAGAAAAGGATGATGAACATAATGATAAAAAAATCACATGAAACGGGAACGAGAAGGGACTCATCGGAGGGGTTTTGGGGTTTTAACCGCGGCGGCTCTGCTTGGGCTTTGTCTGGGATTTTTGACTTATCCGCTGTCTCTCTTGCTCCGATTTGGCCATAGTGATACTCGGAATCGAATTTCGAGCGGGTAGGGAGAATTTTTACCTTTTTTAGTGGTTGGCAGTGGCTCCGGTGCGTCGGCGGTCAGTGGTCGACCTCCTTCTCCGGCGTCTGATTTTTCTTCTCTAGTGGGGGCTGGCGGTTAAGGTTTGGGTTCCCGTGTGATGCAAAGTATTTATAACTATCCCGCGTTGATGTGGACCGTCCATCGCGATCAATCTCGTCCGTCCGATTGCATTTAAGGAGGAAACGAATTTGGACTGTTTATTGCAATTAATCTCAACCGTCCGATCGCACCTGAGGGGGAAACGGATCCGGATCTTCCACGCGTGCGGGATCGGTCATGGGTCGTCCGATCATGGGGCATGCGGATCGCCAACGTGGCCTCCTGCATGGCACCGACGTTAACCCGCCTTGCCATGCGGCGCGCTCCGGTTCTTCGAGACAACTGATTGGGTAGTTTTACGTGGCCTAATTTTCTTTATTTGCACTTTGACTTTCTGTTTCCAATTTTTTGCTGAAAAACACTCATAGAACCTAAATTTTCACCCACTTTTTCTAAAATTATTTTCAATCTCGTCCCTAATTTATTTTTTCTCAAAATTTTACTTAAATAAAAATAAAATAAAATAATTAATTATTTTAAATTAATAATTAAAGAATAAAAAATTTATGTTGGGTCGTTTTTCGAGACTGAGTATTACAACTCTTTCCCCTTAAGAAAATTCGGTCCCTCAAATTGATCACTTTCTCACTTAGTCAAACAGCTGGGCTACTGGGCCCTGAAGTTTGATTCTAGTTCTCAAGTGGCCTTTTCCTACGTATAGTTTTGCCATAGGACCTTGATAAATGGAATTTCTCGGTTGCGAATTACTCTACTCTTCCGGTCTATAATGCCTACCTTATAGAATAGATTTTCCTAGAGTAATAGAGGCTCGTGGGACAGGATTGTGAGGGGATAGGGTTGTATTTGCATAGCATAGATACGTGGAACAAATTATGAACCCTACATAGCTTTGGAGGTAGTGTCAGTCTGTAAGCAATCATATAAATCCAGTTAAGATGTCAAATGATCCGATGAACCGGGGATTTAGTTTTCCCCTCTTGCTAAACATATTAATCCCTTTGAAAGGAGTGATCTTAACAAATACTCGGTCGCCTTTCTCAAATTCCAAATCTCACATCCAGGAGTCCGTAAAATTTTTCTACCTACTATGAGTTGTTTGGATGTTTTTTCTGATTTTAACTATTTTGACTGTAGTTTTCTCTATAAGATTTGGGCCGAATAATTTTCTATCACCCACCTCTTCCCAACAAATCGACGATTTGCATTGGCGACCATCGGCAATCTGCATGGGCAGCCATACAATGTCTTGTATGAAACCATGCCGATACTTTCCCAGTAGCTTTTATTGTAGGCGAACTCTATCAGAGGTAGGTGATCATTCCAATGACCTCTAAAGTCTAGAACACAAGTTTGGAACATATCTTCCAGTGTTCGAATCATCATCTCTGATTGTCCATTGGTTTAAGGGCACAATGCGGTGCTGAGGGATAGTTTCGTTCCTATAGCTTACTGAAAACTAGACCAAAATTGAGAAGTGAACCTGAGGTATATGCCGGATATCATTGACACTGGAACTCCATGTCAGATATAATTTTTGCTAACTTGTATAAGGGGTCGGTCATCTTGATAGCTGAGAAGTGAGAATATTTGGTGACTGGTCGACAATTACCCAATGACATCATGTCCTGAGCGTGCCTTAGGCAACCCTGTTACGAAATCCATTGTGATATGTTCCCACTTTCACTCTGAGATTGGTAACCACTGAAGTTACTCGCTTGAGCGTTGATGCTCTGTGTTAACCTGTTGGCATAGTAGACACTTGGAAACAAAGTCCGCTACTTCTCTTTTTATCCCACTCCACCAAAACTAGGGTCTCATACTTTGATACATTTTAGTACTTTTTGGATGTATGGTGAATTTGGAGCTGTGAGCCTCTGTCATGATGTCCTTTTTTAGTTCACTGTCATCTGGAACACATACTCTGTCATGAAACCTGAGTAATTCATCAGTAGAGACTCGAAATCCTTGATGGACTACTTGTTTTGCTTCTTTCTTGAGTAGGGCTATGGTGGAATCGGTTAAATGGACCTCTCTTATTCTCTACATCAATTCAGGTTAGACAGCTAGGGGAGCCAAACATGCAACTCTCTTTGATTCTAGAAGTCGTATCATTGTACAGTCCCTATTATCCATGCATTCAGAAACCATTGTGTGAGTTAACATACATGCACTTTTTCTACTGAGCGCATCAGCCACTATATTGCCCTTGCCCGTGTGATACAATATATTACAGTCATAATCCTTTAGGAGCTCTATCCAATGCCTCTGACGCATGTTCAGATCCTTATAAGTGAATATGTGCTTCAAGCTCTTATGGTCAGTAAAAATTTCAAAAGTCTCCTTATACAGGTAGTGGCGCTAGGTCTTCAAGGCGTGGATAATGGTGGTAAGTTTCAAGTCATGGGTGGGGTAATTTTTTTCATGACACTTCAACTGTGTGGACCCATAGGTTATGACTTTGTCATGTTGTATCAGAACACAACCTAACCTCAAATAATAAGCATAACTGTACACTGTATATTCACCTGTCCCACTTGGTAAGGCCAACATAGGTGTAGTAGTCAATTGCTTCTTGAGTTATGTAAAGCTCATTTCGCAGTTTATGTTCCATTCAAGCTTAACATTTTTCTTTGTGAGCCAGGTAAAAGGAGTAGCAAGGCTGAAAAATTCTTTTACAAACCTGCAGTAATAATCTGCTATTCCCAGAAAGCTACGAATCTCCTTAACCGAGATCAATTTCTCACATCCCAGCATTGTCTCAACTTTTTCAAGGTTCACTGATACTCCATCTATTGATATAATGTGTCCTAGAAAGATAGTCTGCTCGAGTCAGAACCCACACTTGCTCAATTTTACATACAGTTTTTTCTCCTTGAGAACCTGTAAAACCTGAGTCAGGTTGTGAACGTGTTCCTCTCTGCTATTGAATAGATCAGGATATCATCGATAAATATAATGACGAACTGATTCAAGAATTATTTGAAAACTCTGTTTACTAAGTCCATAAAAATGGCTGGTGCATTAGTTATTTCAAATGGCATGATTAGGAGCTCATAATGTTCGTAACTGGTTCTGAAAACTTTCTTGGGAATGTCCTCTGCCTTGATCTTTACATGATGGTAAGTTGAACACAAATTTATTTTGGAGGAGATCTAGGCACCCTGCAACTAGTCAAATAGGTTATCAATTCTGGGGAGGGGGTACTTGTTCTTGATTGTAACTCGATTCAATCCCCTGTAGTCAATACACAATCGTAACATCCCATCCCCTTTCCTTGCAAATGTGACTCTAGCACCACAAAAAAGATACACTATGTTGGATGAACCTACTGTCTTACAATTCATTGATCTGTTTCTTCAATTCTTCCATCTCAACACGGCTCATGTGGTAAGGGGAAACAGAGATATACTGGATGCCAGACTAAAGATCTATGGTGAACTCAACTTTTCTGTCTACTGGCAGTCCAGATAGTTCATCAGAAAATACATTCGGGAAGTCTCAGACTATTGAGATCTCTTAAATGTAAACTTCTTTCTTAGATTTGCCTAATGTAGAGAAGACAACAAAGTTAAAGCACTACATAATGAGGAAATTATCATTTAAAATTTTTATTAACTTGTAAATGGCTCTTCGTTAGGAGGGTTGAATACAAGTTTTTTGTGAAAACAATCTACGGTGGCGTGGTACGCCGCTAACTAGTTCATTCCCAGGATTACATCAAAGTATCCCGTGTCAATCTCTATCAGGTCCATATTCAATTTCCTACCTACTATGTCTATGATACAAGTTTTGTATATAACCTAACCTAATAGTGTCCTATTTCTAGGAGTAGATACAAAAACATAAAATTAAGTATTTCTGGTGATACATTTAAGTTTTCTATAAAAGTGTGTGAGACAAACAAATGTGAAGCACCAATATCAATCAAAACATGTGCAAGGTGATTACAGATAGTGTACGTACCCTGTATCACATCCGGACTGACTTCAGCATCCTGTTGAGTTAGGTTGTAAGCTCTGCCCTGCATAGGAGGTCTGGTCTGGTTCTAATTCCGTGGGTGCTCTCTCGCGTAATGTTGGATACTCCCACATATGCAACAAGTATTATTAAGACGATCGCAGCGACTGGTTCCCATGATCCTTGCCACAGTGCTCGCAAGTCCTATCATGTCTTGTTACTGGAGATTGAGGATAAGCCTGAGTCACTGGTCTAAGCTTTTTGTTCTACTGAATTGGTGCAGTAGGTGCTAATTTATGGTATGAAATCGAGGGTCTGGGATTCCCCACTGCTGGAGGAAAGATGAGAATGTTCCTCTCAACTAGCTGTGCCTTGGCCAGAACAGCTGAGTAGGTACTAAACTCAAATACGTACAGTTATTGTCTGATCTCAGGGTGGAAGCCCCACTCAAAATTCCTTACCTTCCTGCCCTCATCTATCATGCTCTCAGGAGAATATCGATTCAACTCTAGGAACCTTCGAGCATACTCTGACACAGTCATCTCACCCTACTAGTTGTGCAAATTCCATCTCCTTCAAATGTCGGAGGTGCTCTGGGAGGTACTTTACATTGAAGGTCATTAGGAATTATTCCCAAGTGATTGGACCGGGCAAGGTGGCCTGTTTGAGCTACCACCAGCGGCCTGCCTCTCCTAGAAGCATATAAGTAGCAACTACAATCTTCTATTTAGGAATCATCCTAAAAGTCGTGAAGGCCTTCTCTGTCTCAGCCAACCAATACTTGGCCTCTTGAAAAGAGGATGTACCTACAAATATAGATGAGTTTAGTCTTTTGTACCTTTAAATGTAGTCTGGGTCCATCATGGGTGGAACTGGATCCCGTGAAAGAGGAACTGGATTGTGCTGGGGAGGGACCGGGTGACCCTGTGGTGGTGCTGAATGATATGGTGGAGGCACCAGGTTGTATTGTGGCGGTATTGGATGATGTGATAGAGGCACCACATTGTACTGTGGTGGTGTCGGATGTTACAGTGGAGGAGCAAGGTTGTATTGGGATGACTCTAGATCTTCCCGCTGCAAGGGTGACTCAAATTATGACAGCGGGGGAGGGTCAGACAGCTCCCACCTTTCCTCCTAGGCCTGCTGGGCAGAGATGAGTCTCTCTAGCATCTCAAAGAGTCGGTCAACATCCTCTCGAAGTGAGCCATTATTGGCTGCTCGATTTATTGGGGGTCTTCCTCTCCTCATTTTTTTGTACCTATATTTTACAAAAAAAGGTTGAGTGATAGTTTGTATTTGGTGTTTTTAAGTCTTTGTGTAAGGAATGATTTCAAAGAACGCGGCTCTAATACCAACTATGAAGACTCGGAACTAAAAAAGAAACAAATTCATAAATTTAATGCAGAAGTGATTAATAGAATTAGAGTTTATATTCTTTACACAATAACTTTGAATGCCTATAGGGTTATGAGAATGTTTCCTTTAAAAGACAAACATTCAAGAATAACCTTCACTAGCACTTGAAGAGAGTCTGGATAGTGAACTACTCACAACCCTCTTGCTAATCGGGACTGGATCTTGGTCTTCTTGATCTGAAATAGTTAATGAAAGGGTGAGTTACACTAATCCACTAAAAATATCACACTAATCACAAATACGGAAAATTAAAAATTGATAAAAAAATCATAAAATAACTAATGGAGCACTTAATTTGAGTAAAATTCATTTAATATAAAGAAGACCGTTTATTTCGTACTTACCATAAATGAGTTTTTCAAAAATAACCTACGAAAATCTATATTCATACCACTTTTTCTTAAGAGCACGAGGAATAATAACTTTCATTTCTTACCTGCTTACTGATACTCCTAGGGGTCCATAAGGATATCCCCTTACTCGTGAACCCAATATCCAACTTTAACAATTAACCGGCATCTCTATACCCCGTTCGGTAATATGCGCCAAACATTCCATCGCTTCGATATCCCGTCCGGTATGAGGATGAATCATATCTCCCAAACCTTTCTGGTAAGAGACTTTCCAGCCCTGTTCGACTGAGATAACATTCACGATAGGGTTTCCTATGTATCAGGTCAGTCCGCCCTTTCCTTGGGTACCTAATAAGTCTTTCACATAAATATTCTCATTAACAAACAACCAACCACGTATATCAATATATCATATTATATTAACATATCAATTAAACTATATTAATGCTAACGGTATATAACCAAATAAGGCAGATGAATCGATAAGGCTATAAAAAATATAAATTAAGAACATTCATCATATAATAACAAGTAATAGAGCAGTATAAGAAAATAAATAAGAAATTAGAACAATCGTGAATTAACCAGTTCTGGCTCCACTAGTGACATGTAGTCATTTTTAGGGTTCTCTAATTTTTTATAAAAATACAAAATTATACAATATTAAGCCTCAATTTACCGTAACGGAGAATAGGGTGAAAGATCCTTACCTAAATTGGTGTTTTAAGACATCACGTTGTCTACTACATCTCCTAACGGGTACCGAGTTTCTTAAATTTTTTCCGTAGAAATTCAAAACACCCTTCACATACCTAAAAATATCTCAAAAATTTAAAATAAGTGTCTAAAACTCTTTTCGGCCAATTTTGGGGTTCCAGCACAGTGGTGTGGCCGTGCTCCGGCGCTGACTCTGCTGACCACATTAGTGGTTCATTTTAGCTCGGCCAGTTTTGGCTATATTCCTCCTAAAAAACATGTTAAGGGCCTCGGTTGGCCGAGAAATCACAAAAAAAACAAAACCTACCGGCGGGGGGACCCTTGGATGTGGCGGCTATGCCGGTCCTCCTTTGCGGCTGAGGTTCTTTCTTTGGCTACCTTGCACAGAAAAAGACGGTGAACACAATGATAAAAAAATCACATGAAAGGAAAATCGGGTAGGGGCTCATCGGAGAGATTTTGAGGTTTGAACAGTGGCGGCTTCGCTTACCCACGGTTTCTGGCTCACCCGCCGTCCCTCTTGCTCGGATTTGGCCACAGAGATACTTAAAATCGATTTTTGAGCGGGTGGGGGGGATTTTTACCTTTTTCAGTAGTTGGCAGTGAGTCTGGTGCGGCGGCAGTCGGCAGTTGACCTCATTCTACACACGCAAGCTTGCTGCTGTGAGCGTGTGGTGTGTGCTAGAGGCCTCCTTGTGGGTGCGACTTGTGTGTGCGAGCGGCATTAGATGTCCGCACAAATAAGCCCCTTTGTGCGTTCTACTAGGCATAGGATCTATTCCCCCGCACGCCTGCATGCTATATATCCTCACATGTGTTGGTCTTCCCAAGGAATGGTATGGGCTGACTTTCTTCCTTTGGGCACAATCTTTTTGGGCTATGGCCCACTTTGGCCACATGGCCTTGAAGCCATTTAGGGTTGAGCCAAAGTTAGGCCTTTCCTTTTGCCTTGTAATTTCTCCAAGCCCATTAAGCATGTCGTGGTTGGCACCATTTCTTACAGGACGAGTCTGGAGCATACTTACACTTCATACAAAATTAAATAACAAGAATTAACTTTAATTAATATACAGAGTGCCCAGAAGTATTACATCTCTTGAAATATGTACATAAGATACATATATATGAGGCTCTAAAGTTTTTTTTATCTTATAATATAAAAGTACAAACCGATAACCCGATCTCAGAGTCTAACTTCTCAACTTCTCTTCTGTATCACTTATTATTTTGCAGCGGAATCCTCACTATATGAAAAATGATGGGGGAATGAGATAATTATCTCAGTAAGCAGATATTATAACATACAACTAAAATTAGAATCACGATTCAGAAAACACATTGCTATGTTATACAATGAGCTATACTCTCCCATGTACCAGATCACTCAACTGGTATAGTGCGCCACATTGGACAACAAGCTATGTGTCTTAGAATCAGAGAACAGATGCACTTCACTACATTGTATAATGAGCTCTATCACTGCTATGGGGGGCCATTCACATCTTCCTACTACCATACTTGTATAGGTGCACACTTAATACTTAACACTTCTCCATACACCCAAAAACAGAGTAGTTATGTATGCATTCACACTTATCATTTTGCCACTACACCTAAAAACGAAACGGTTATATAGGCGTACACTGAAGCCTAACATCATACAGGTGTTTTTGGAACAGTTCGCCTTGATAATTAGTGATGCACACTTAACACTTAACACTTCCCCATACACCCAAAAACAGAAAAGTTATGTATGAAGTCACACTTATCACTTTCTTACTACACCCGAAAACGAAACGATTATGTAGGGGCACATTGAAGCCTAGCATCATGCAGGTGCTTTTTGAACAGTTCACCTCGATAATGAGTGATGCACACTTAACACTTAACACTTAACACTTCCCCATACACCCAAAAACAGAACAGTTATGTATGACATCACACTTATCACTTTCTTACTACACCCAAAAACGAAGCGATTATGTAGGGGCACACTGAAGCCTAGCATCATGCAGGTGTTTTTAGAACAACTCACTTCAATAACAAGTGATGCACACTTATTAAAATCACTTCCCAAAATATATAAGCAAAATAACACTTAAAATACAATAATACTTTCACAAACACTTGCACTTTATATATGAAAATACATAGAAAACACTTTTGAAAACTACATAGGTCATGAAATCACAATATCCACTTACTATACTAAAAATACTTTGAAAACACTTTGAAAACTACATAGGCCATGCAATCGCAATACCCACTTACTCAGGACTGGTACAATCAACTTAAGTTCTCTCTCTATTTTGTAAGAGTCTCCCCTTACATTTTTCTTCAAATTTCTCTAGTCACTTTGGCAGAGTCTCCCTTTATAAATACTACAATTTTCTCTTTTCAATCGAGTAGAATCTCCCCTTATATTTTCATCAATTTTCTACCGATATTTTGGCAGCATCTTTCCTTAGAATTATCATTATTTTACACTCAAAAATATCATGATGATAGATAAATTAGTTTTCATGAAAAGAAACTTGAAACTGCATACCTTGTCAGACATGCTGCATTAACTCTGACAGAATCTCGACTCAATGTATAAACTTTTTCTCTTGAAAATCTGACAGAGTTTCGGAATGTTTTTGAGCAATATCTAATATAAAAAATACTAATATCACTTAAAAATCATCCTCAAAATTTCAACAGAAACGAAATAAAAAATGAAAGAGAAAACTAACCTTAAGCTCGCGGGTTCTCCCTTCGTTGGCTGGGAGATTTCGCTCTTCTTTTCTCTTATTTATTTGTTTTTCTCCTTTCTTTCTTCCTTCCTCTCACAATTTAGATAAGAGTGTCCTCAAGGAAAAACTCCCAAATTCCATCAATTTCCCTCACTTTTATTGGATTTCTTCCCTTTTCCTCTTCTCTTTCTCTCTCTTCTTTCTCTTTTTAACCTTTTTCAACCCCAGAATGGGTTTCCCTTCTTCCCACATCCCTATTTAGTGAGCATGCGGCGTGCGCTGGAAGTCTCCTCGTGCCGTACATGTGACTTTAACTGTCCACACAAACACGCCCCTGCGCACATTCTATTGTGCACATAATCTATTCCCCCGCACCCTTTGCGTGCTATATGTCCTTGCATGTGTGGGTCTTCCTAAGGAACACCATGGGCCGACCTTTTTTTGGGGTGCGATCTTCTTGGGCCGTGGCCCACTTTGGCCACATGGCCTTGAAGCCATTTTGGGTTGGGCCAAAATTAGGTCTTTCTTCTTGCCTTGTAATTGGGCCTCAAGTTTCCTTTGGACAAACTTGACCCAATCCATAAAATAATCCTATTTAGAAAAATAGTCAGGGTTGAAGTTACTTTATTGTTCAAGATGTTCTTGTTTAGGAAACTAGAATTTACTTTTCTTTTCAGAGCGTTTCCCATTTAGGAAAGTGGAGTTTACTTTTTCTTTTGAGTGGATCCCGTTTAGGAAACAAAGGGATTCTAGACTCGCTTGCCTATTTGGGATGGGACTGTGGGATTCCTCCTTGATGTAGGATTGCATCACTAGAACTAAATTTGAGTCGTCTACGATCACATCATCCCCTCTTTCATTAAAAAAATTCACCCACGAATCTAGTCCTTCATCAAAAGGAGAATGATTAGTGATAACAAAAGAAAACTCACTATGTTTGCCTGGCTCGTCAACTCCATCATTGATGTGGTTCATAATTGGAATTACACTTCCTTCTGGATCATGCAAGGTATCATCACAGGAAACAAAAGAATTAATAGCTACCGGTACAAATAAATGAAGTCAATTTGATGCTCAACCCCTCTCAAAGGTGGTAAACCTTGAGGTATATCATCGAGAAAGATATTGCTAAATTCCTGTAAAACTTCAACCACAACACTTGGCAAAGAAAGGTCAAGTTCGTTAGTCGAGAAACAAGCTTCCTTGTAGATGAGTACAATCATTAGCTTGTTAGAAAATAAAGCTTTTCTCACATCTCTTATTTTAGCATAAAAGCTCATTTTTTTTCCCTCATTCTTTTCTATGGTCAAATGCACCTCTCTTTCTTTTTCCTTTTGATCTCAATTTTTCCACTATAATTTTCTCTAACTCTCTTTTCTTTTCTCTTTTTCTTTTTCTTTTCTTTTTCTCTCGGTCTCTGTTTGTCCAAATTCATCATGGAACTTTTCAAGTTGTATTTGGTCATCAAAAACTTGTTTAGGGGTTAAAGGAAGAAGAGTATACTTTTTGCCTTCTTTTTCTACCATGTACCTATTGAGATACCCATCATGCATCACTCTCCTATCCCATTGCCATGGTTTACCCAACAAAATATGACTAGCTTGCACAGGAACTACATCACATGTCACCTCATCACTAAACTTTCCAATAGTAAAAGGCACCCTCACTTGCTTATTAACTCTCACCTCCCCACTATTGTTAAGCCATTGCAGTTTATAGGGTTTAGCATGTTTTGTAGCTTCCAAACCCAGTTTATCAACAAACAAGGTACTAGCCACATTTACAAAACTACCCCAATCAACAATCATGCTTCCTTAGACATCTAGAATGAAAAATGTTCTCTCTTTGCAACTTAACCCCCTCATCATCATTCCTTACTTGCGTATTCAAAGCACGCCTAGAAACAAACAATCTACCTTCCATAGGCATTTCCCCATCACTACAATCCTCCAAAGGAGGTATTTCATCCTCCACATCACTCTCATCATTCGTTTCAACACCATCACCATGCATCACCATTACCCTTTTATTTGGGCATTGAGATGCAATATGACCAAAACCCAAGCATCTGAAACACTTGATATCTCTATTCCTAGGAGTTTGGGAGTTAGAAATACTTTTGTTTTTATTATCATTAGCATCTTTTGGCTTGATTTTGTAATCTCTTTTGAATTGGACAGCCTTGTTATCTCCCCTACAATTCGACCTCCAATTGGAATTTTGGGCCGAATAAGTGTTGGCTTGCCTTGTGTTGCCCTTTCGCTTTAATTGTCTTTCAATCTTTATACCCATGTGCACTATATGATCAATCTCCACATAATGTTGAAGCTCTACAATATTGGCTATGTCTTTGTTAAGGCCGTTTAAGAACCTTGCCATAGTAGCTTCCCTATCCTCTTAAATATTTGCCCTTATTATGGCTCTCCATCACTTTGTAGTAATTTTCTACACTCTTGTTCTCTTGTATAAGCCCTTGCAATCTTTAATGTAAGTCCTTATAGTAGTGAGTAGGAACAAAGCACCTTCTCATGATAGCCTTCATTTCAGCCCAAGTGGAAATAGGTCTCTCTTCATTTCTCCTTTTACTTGTGATGAGTTGATCCCACCACACAATGGCATACTCTCTAAACTCCACGGCCGCAAGCTTTATCTTTTTCCCCTACGAATAATTGTGGCACTCAAAAATAAGCTCCACCTTGTGCTTCCATTCAAGATAAGCATTCGAATCATTCTTGCCTAGAAACGATGGGATTTTCATTTTGATGCTCCCAATGTTTTTTATCAGGATCGTTTCGACCCCTACCATAATCTCGACCTTCATTAACCAAAGTAACCTGGTCATCAAATTCGTCCTCCACTTCCTCATCTAAAGGTGGTGTTTAAAGTGTTCTTGCCCCTGGATTGGTTTGGGAAGCTTCCCCTTTCATGGAATTTAACACACGTTATTGTTTCTCTAGTTTCTCATTCATGTTGCCAATAGCTAGTTAAATCCTCTCAAATTGTTGTTGCATTGCTTTGATGATGAATTCTTGATATTTTGATGTTCTTTCACTCCATTATGGCTCCATCTTTAAATATGAAATTTTAATGACAAACAAAATAGATTGCAACCTCACAAATCACTCCCTCACGTGTTTACTCTCGTAGTATAGGCACTCGTGTTTCACTCAATTTTGGCTTTTACCCTCTTTTGAGCTCACACTCTCTTACTTTTTACCACTCAAGCAATCTTTTATAACTCTATACAAAAGAGTCAATTCAAACAAAAATTAATTATCACTATGTACTCAATTTTAATTAGAGGTAACAAAGAATTCCTGAAGAAACAAGATACACGAATTCAACTCTATAAGCAACAACAATAAGTGTATGATGATTTTTATGTTAATTAGGCAACAACAAAATAATATTATTACCTCAAGATGTAATAAGAAGCAAATGGACAGAAATATAAAATGAAAACTAAATATGCAAGGAAAAAAATAGTGAATCTGGAATTTAATGCACGAAACTTATAATTCTCTAATAGAACCACAAATTATCACCCAAAACACTCAAATTAAGTGAAACAAACAGTTTTGGATGAAAACAAACTCAATAGAGGTGAGTTGTTTCCAAAGAGCCCCAAAAATTACACAAACAATCTCAACTAAACAAACAGCCTTGAAACGAGTTTCTCTTTTAAATTTTAAATGCACTTGAATGTTATATGAGATAAATAAAAGAGAAATAACAGTAGGTGTTTCAATTACACAAGGTAAAATTGGTTGAAGTATGTTTTGAACAATTAAGCAAATTAGGCTAGTCTGATTTTTTTTTTTTTGCTGAATGCAAATTTGTCTCTTTTTTTTAGCAAGAAATAATGAAAATAAAGACAACAAAATAAGGATAGACTAATTTACTTGGTGAACTAATGCTCTGATACCAAATGATGCGGAACCCCAAGACTCTTGCTTGAACCTTAGAACTCTTCAATCGCTTTAGAATAGAATTTAGATCACAAGTAAAAAGGAATCAAATTTGTTCAATCACCCAAATGGTAGAAGTTAAATAGAACCCAAGAAAGATAAGTGAAATCGCTTGAACCCAATCCAAGCAAGTATCAAGAACAATTGAAATAGGAAATCAAAATTGAAATACAAGTGATAACAATTGTATTACAAATCAACATCTTGTGCATAAAGTGAAAAGAAAGTCAAAACACTCTTAACTCAATTCTGAAATATTTGATTACAACTGTTGATGTCCACAAAGAAGAGTTCCTTTGATATTTATAGCTAAAGAAATCAATGATAAGTTACAACACAATAACTACAATTGTAACTCCCACAATAACTAGACTAATTATGTGATAATTACAATTATAACTCCCACAATAACTAAACTAACTATAGGCATGTAATTATTATGTAACTTCTTGTAACTCCAATCTTCTTAACCAACACCACTAATTTTTTGTGGCACTATATAGTTATGGGCTCATTCTTGTAATAACACTAAGATAATACTTGAGCTCAAAATGAGTTATACTTAACTATATGGGCTTAATTAACTCAAACTAAAATAAAACAATCCAAAATACTTAAAACAACTCAACTAATCCAACCCATACACAAGGCTTATTCATCCATTATCAATAAGACTCAAACAAGCCCAAATTATCCCAAATCACTTAAATCCAATTAAAGTTACGAATTTGGGTTGTTCAAAAAGCTCATATTTGAAATTTTCACAATTGGCTAGCCCATCATCCACATGTTTTTGAGTAAAAACTTGGAGCAACTCTTTAAGCTTCTTTTCCTTTGATCTTGTTACTAGTCCATTGAAACTTTCCAGGTTTGGAACTGTATTTGTGTTTACATCATTTGAAATTTGCTCCTAGTCACCTTCTATTGCTCTTTGAATATCTTGAGTGTTTTTAGCCTTGTTCGCATTAAGTTTGGATGGGGTTATTCACAACAAAAAGCTTTTGATCAATTGAAGCATGATTTGACTAATTTAACCGTTCTAGTTTTGCCTAATTTTTTTAAAACTTTTGAAGTTGAATGTGACGTTTCAGGAATTGGAATAGGTGCTGTTTTGCTTCAAGAAGGCCGACCACTTGCTTACTTTAGTGAAAAGTTGAAAGGAGCTCATTTGAATTATCCAACTTATGATAAGGTGCTTTATGTCGTTGTGAGGGCATTGGAAAATTGGCAGCATTACCTCATGCCAAAAGAGTTTGTGATCCACACTGACCATGAATCTCTCAAGTATCTTAGGGGACAAAAGAATTTGCATAAGAGGCATGCTAAGTGGATAGCATTCATTGAGACTTTTTCCTATGTTGTGAAGTACAATAAGGGTTAGGAAAACATTGTTGCTGATGCACTCTCCCGAAGGTACACACTTCTTGTTACTTAAGATGCAAAAATCATGGGATTTGAGTACATTAAAGAATTGTATGCTAATGATTCTGATTTTTCTCAAATTTTTGAAACATGTGAAGATGGAGCTTTTAACAAGTTCTACAAAAATAATGGTTTCTTGTTTAGAGAAAACAGATTGTGTGTTCCACGTTGTTCTTTAAGGGAGTTACTTGTGCGAGAGGCACATAGTGGTGGATTAATGGGACATCTTGGAATTCCTAAAACTCTTGATGTCTTGAATGAACATTTTACTGGCCACACATGAAAAGAGATGTTGGAAAGCTTTGTGGAGGATGTGTTGAGTGCAAACGAGCAAAATCCAAGTCCCTTCCTCACGGACTTTACACTCCAATGCCTATACCTCAATCACCTTAGATTGACATATCCATGGATTTCATTCTAGGGCTGCCTAGATCATAATGAGGTATGGATAGTATTTTTATTGTGGTTGATCGTTTTTCTAAAATGGCTCATTTTATACCTTGTAGGAAATCGGATGATGCAAAGCATGTTGCCAATTTGTTCTTTAGAGAAGTGGTTCGACTACATGGGGTTCCTAGATGCATAGTGTCCGATAGAGATGTCAAATTCTTGAGTTACTTTTGGAAGACACTATGGGAAAAATTGGGAACCAAATTTTTGTTTTCAACCATAAGTCATCCTCAAACAGATGGACAAACGGAGGTGACAAATCGAACTCTTGGTACACTACTAAGGGCAATCCTAAAAAAGAATCTCAAGAGTTGGGAGGATTGTGTACCAATTGCTGAATTTGCATATAACCGAACTACGCATTCATTCACAGGTTTATCTCTTTTTGAAATTGTTTTTGGTTTTAATCCACTAACTCCTTTAGATCTTTCTTCTCTGCCCATAAGGGAATATTTGAATATAGATGGGGTTAAGAAGGCTGAGATAGTCAAGAGCTTGCATAAAAAAGTTCAGGAACGTTTGAAGCACAAAAGTGAGCTAGTTGCTACAAGGATCAATCGTGGACAAAAGGAAGTTGTCTTTGAACTCGGAGATTGGGTTTGGGTTCATATGAGGAAGGAAAGATTTCCAAACAAAAGACAGACAAAGTTACACCCACGTGGAGATGGTCCATTTCAAGTCCTTCAAAAAAACAACAATAATGCCTACAAGTTGGACTCACTCGGTGAGTTTGGAATCAGTAATACTTTCAATGTTTCTGATCTCTCTCCATTTGAAAATGATGCAGGACACGATTCGAGGTCAAATCTTTTTAAGGGGGAGGGAACTGATAGCGATCAAATGCACAAAAGCTTAAATGTTGTTAATCAGGAAGCTCAAGTTTGTGAAGATGATAATTTGATCAACATTGTTGGTCCAATGACACGTTCAAGAAGAAATAAAATGCAAGAAGCCTTGAAGAATTTGATTAGCACAAGTCTTTCACTAGAATGCTCCAAAGCCCACAATGCAAAGTCCAGAATTATGAATTTCATGACCATTTTAGATCATGGGCCAATAAGGGATAATGGATCATATTGGACTGATCAAGACAATCATTTTGGCCCATAATATGGCCTAAAAATCGTGCAAAAGCATGGTTGGTTCAAGATTACACTCTTTTATCAATTCTAGTCAACAATAATGGTTTGACTTTGAAGTTGAAGGAAATCAATAAATCTGATCATTTATGAGCAAGATTAGAGTCTTCCAAAGCATTAAAACTCTTCATTGGATGATGGAAAATCAGCATGGAGTAAAGAGAAGTCAGCCTGGGAAAAATGAA
The DNA here is from genome assembly GCF_054855325.1 of Carica papaya. Classification (NCBI taxonomy): domain Eukaryota; kingdom Viridiplantae; phylum Streptophyta; class Magnoliopsida; order Brassicales; family Caricaceae; genus Carica; species Carica papaya. Next base: position 15,018,491 of record NC_142317.1, read on the forward strand.
TTCAAAGAAGACTAGAATCCCAAGTCATTAATTAGTCTTGAATTCTGTTTTTTTTTTATTAGTTTCTATTTTCAAAGTTAATTTTAAGTAATTTACTTTTGAATTTCGTGCTTCCTATGACCTATAAATAGGGGTGCATTCTACTTGTAACAAAGGATGGAAATTACGTACTTGCTAAAGGTTTTCCTTAATTTGCACTCTTTAAGCTAGTTTGGGTCTTGCAAGTTGCTTGAAAAACTTATTAGGTTTATCAACTAGGATTCTTCCTCCTAGTTGTGGCACCTTGGCCTTTCTTCTTTCTCTTATGTGATTCAAAGGTGATAGGTTTAATATACTTATTATTGTTGGGTTCATTAGATTTAGGGGTGGGTAACAGTAGTTCAATTTTTCTACCTTTTTGTGATTCAAAGGTGGTAGGTTTAATATATCTACTGTTGTTGGGTTCAAATAGGTCGAGTTGGGTTGCTTAGAAGATTTCCATAATTCTTTCTTTTGGTGTAATTCAAAGGTGTTGAGTTTGATATGCTTGACAATGTTGTTGAGTTCATCAAGATTGAAGATTGGCTGAACTAGATCATTAATGAATGATCTTAATCAACGGGTAACCGTTGCTATCATTTTATCTTAATCAACGGGTAACCGTTTCTTATCAGTTTACCTAATAAAATATGACTAGCTTGCGTAGGAACTACATCACATGTCACCTCATCACTATACTTCCCAATAGTAAAAGGCACCCTCACTTGCTTATTAACTCTCACCTCCCCACTATTGTTAAGCCATTGCAGTTTATAGGGTTTAGCATGTTTTGTAGCTTCCAAACCCAGTTTATCAACAAACAAGGTACTAGCCACATTTACACAACTACCCCCACCAATAATCATGCTACACAATTTTTCATTCACTAGACATCTAGAATGAAAAATGTTCTCTCTTTGCAACTTAACCCCTTCATCATCATTCCTTACTTGCGTATTCAAAGCACGCCTAGAAACAAACAATCTACCTTCCATAGACATTTCTCCATCACTACAATCCTCCAAAGAAGGTATTTCATCCTCCACATCACTCTCATAATCCGTTTCAACACCATCACCACGCATCACCATTACCCTTTTATTTGGGCATTGAGATGCAATATGACCAAAACCCAAGGATCTAAAACACTTGATATCTTTATTCCTAGGAGTTTGGGAGTTAGAAATACCTTTGTTTTTATTATCATTAGCATCTTTTGGCTTGATTTTGTAATCTCTTTTGAACTGGACAGCCTTGTTATCTCCCCTACAATTCGACCTCCAATTGGAATTTTGGGCCGAATAAGTGTTGGTTTACCTTGTGAATATTCCCCTTTTGCTTTAATTTTCTTTCAATCTTTATAGCCATGTGCACCATATCATCAATCTCCACATAATGTTGAAGCTCTACAATATTGGCTATGTCTTTGTTAAGGCCATTTAAGAACGTTGTCGTAGTAGCATCCCTATCCTCTTCAATATTGGCCCTTATCATGGCTATCTCTATCTCTTTGTAGTAGTCTTCTACACTCTTGTTCCCTTGTATAAGGTCTTGCAATTTTTGATGTAACTCCCTATAGTAGTGAGTAGGAACAAAGCGCCTTCTCATGATAGCCTTCATTTTGGCCCAAATGGAAATAAGTCTCTCTGCATTTCTCCTTTTACTTGTGATGAGATGATCCCACCACACAATGGCATATTCTCCAAACTCCATGACCGCAACCTTTATCTTTTTCTCCTCCCAATAATCGTGGCACTCAAAAATAAGCTCCACTTTGCGCTTCCATTCAAGATAAGCATTCGGATCATTCTTGCCTAGAAACGATAGGATTTTCATTTTGATGCTCCCAATATTTTTATCAAGATCGTTTCGACCCCTACCATAATATCGACCTTCATTGACCAAAGTAGCTCGGTCATCAAATCCTTCCTCCAGTTCCTCATCAAAAGGTGGTGTTGGAAGTCTTCTTTCCCTTGGATTGGTTTGGGAAGCTTCCCCTCTCAAGGAATTTAACTCACTTTGTTGTTTCTCTAGTTTCTTATTCATTTTGCCAATAGTTAGTTGAATCCTATCAAATTGTTGTTGCATTGCTTTGAGGATGAATTCTTGATCTTTTGATGTTCTTTCACTCCCATGTGGCTCCATCTTCAAATCTGAAATTTTAATGACAAACAAAATAGATTGCAACCTCACAAATCACTCCCTCATCTGTTTACTCTCGTAGTATGGGCACTCGTGTTTCACTCAATTTTGGCTTTTACCCTCTTTTGAACTCATAATTTCTTATTTTTTTACCTCTCAAGTAATCTTTTATAACTTTATACAAAAAGGCCAATTCAAACAACAATTAATTATCACTATGTACTCAATTTTAATTTGAGATAACAAAGAATTTCTAAAGAAACAAGATATACGAATTCAACTATAGAAGCAAACTAGAACAATCTAAACAATGAAGAGTACACACTTGATATAGAAATAAGTGTATGATGATTTTTATGTTAATTAGGCAACAATGAATCAAAATTATTACCTCAAGAAGTAATAAGAAGCAAATGGGCAGAAATATTAAATGAAAACTAAAGAAGCAATAAGAAAAAAAATTGTGAATCTGAAATTTAATGCACAAAACTTGTAATTCTCTAATAGAACCACAAATTATCACCCAAAATACTCAAATTAAGTGAAACAAACAGTTTTGGATGAAAACAAACTCAATTGAGGTGAGTTGTTTCCAAACAGCCCCAAAATTTACACAAACAATTTCAACCAAACAAACAGCCTTGAAACGAGTTTCTCTTTTAAATTTTAAATGTATTTGAATGTTATATGAGATAAATAAAAGGGAAATAACAGTAGGTGTTTCAATTACACAAGGTACGATTGGTTGAAGTGTGTTTTGAACAATTAAGCAAATTAGGCTAATTTGATTTTTTTTTTGCTGAATGAAAATTTGTTTCATATTTTTAGCTAGAAATAATGAAAATAAAAACAATAAAATGAGGATAGAATAATTTATTTGGTGAACCTGACTCTGATACCAAATGATGATGCATAACCCCAAGACTCTTGCTTGAACCTTAGAACTCTTCAATCGATCTAGAACAGAATTTAGATCTTAAGTAAAAAGGAATCAAATTTGTTCAATCACGAAAATGGTAGAATTTAAATAGAACCAAAGACAGATAAATGATATCTCTTGAACCCAATCCAAACAAGCACCAAGAACAATTGAAATAGGAAATCAAAATTGAATACAAGTGATAACAATTGTATTCCAAATCAACACCTTGTGCATAAAGTGAAAAGAAAGCCAAAACACTCCTTAACTCAATTCTGAAATATTTGATTACAACCCTTGATGTCCAAAAAGAAGAGTTACTTTGGTATTTATAGCCAAAGAAATCAATGATAAGTTACAACACAATAACTACAATTGTAACTCCCACAATAATTAAGCTAATTATGTGATAATTACTATTGTAACTTCAACAATAACTAGGCTAATTATAGGTATATAATTGCTATATAACTCATTGTAACTCCAATCTTCTTAACCAACACCACTAATTGTTTGTGGAACCATATAATTATGGGCTCATTCTCATAATAATACTAAGACAAGACTTAAGCTCAAATGAGTTACACTTGATTATATGGGCTTACTTAACTCAAACTAAAATAAAACAATCTAAAATAATTAAAACAACTCAACTAATCCAGGGCATACACAAGGCTTATTCACCCATTACCAATAAGACTCAAACAAGCCCAAATTATCCAAAATCATTTAAACCCAATTAAAGTTATGAATTTGGGCTGTTCAAAAAGCTCATATTTTAACTTTCCACAATTGGCCAGCCCATCATCCACATGTTTTTGGTGAAAACTTGGAGCAACTCTTTATGTTTCTTTGCCTTTGATCTTATTACTGGTCCGCTGAAACTTCCAGGTTTGGAACTCTATTTGTGTTCACGTCATTTGAAATTTGCTCCAAGTCACCTTTTGATGCTCTTTGAGTATCTTGAGTGTTTTTAACCTTGTTTGCATCAATAAGTGTTATAGCAAAGGTACAAAAGTCTTTTACAACTTGGCTATGAAAACTAGCCAAACCATGAAAACTTCTTACGTCACTTACTGATTTAGGAATATACCAACTCTTTAATTTTTTTGTTACCATTCTTTTCACCTTCTTTCGATTTTTTTTCTGTTTTTTTTTATGTAACACAACAGAAATAAACTTGAATGGTACTTTTGGATGATAAAAAGATCGCAGGGAGGTGGAGAATAACAAATGATTAAAAATACCAACAGAAAACAAGTTGAAATGAATGGAACAACGAAAGGACACTAAACTGGTATGCTTGATGATAATAGGAAATAAATATGGAAGATGGAAATGGAAACAAAGACTTGAAACGATGAAACAAAAGTAAAGAGACAAATCACAAAGGATATAACCTGATTTAGAGCCTAAGCTCTGATACCAAACTGATATGAACCAGGGGTATATTAAACCCGAGACCCAATATCTTTACGCTTGGAAGTAACCCCTTGGAAAGCTAAATCAGATTTACTAAGTACTTGACCAATTCAATTCATGAAGGAGAATTTTGGAATAAGTCCACAACCCAAATTCAACCCTTGAAGAGAACCTTGGAATAAACTACCCACAAAGAAATTAGCTTTGCTCCTAGGAACCATGATTCAAATAAGAATCGTAACAAGAGGAAAACCTCTCTTAAGAAACTTTCCATTAAGAAAATTCATATATCAACTTGTGTATCTTTACAAAAGAGAATACTACCTATTTATAGATGGAACAACCCTCCAAGATAAGTTTCAAAACTTCTGAGTCACAACTGTTCATATTACTAAGTAAATGTTTTTATTTATTAAGAAAAAACAAAAAGTCTAGATATAATAAATAATGACAACTAGATCAAATGTATCTAACTCAGAATTCGTTAGGAAACTTAAAAGCCAATTATCTATGCGAAATTCAAATTTGGACTGGGTTTCTTTGTGAAAGTTGTAGGCCGAAATGTGTAGAAAAGCTTAGGCTTTTGAATCACGTAATTTGGATATCAAAAGCCTATGTCCCATCCAAACAAACTGGTTGAACTTCATATTGGGCTGGTGTAACTTCAACTTTAGTTAGTGTAACCAAGCTTTGATTTATGTTATTTAGCCCGAGCCCAATACATGCTTCCCTGTTGCATTCTTGAATTTTGTTAATGTCATTCCACAAGCCTTGAATAATCCCGTTTAATGCATTCTTAAATTTCTTCAACCTCGCTCTTGTAATCAGACTATTAGGTAGCTAAATTGGATCAATGTTCTTGTGTCCAACCTTATTTGCATCATTCCCTCCCTCAAAATGATTTGTCCACGAATCCGCCACATCTACATCAAAAAGAAAAAGATCAGCCAATTTAAAAGTAGCTCTTATATTATACTCACTAGGAAGATCCAACTTGTAGGCATTGCCATTGATCTTCTCAAGGACTTGAAATGATCCATTGCCTACAGGATACAGTTTTGATTTATGTTGAGTAGGAAACCTTTCCTTGCGCAAGTGTACCCAAACCCAATCACCAGGTTCAAATAGTACTCACCTCCTTCCCTTGTTTACTTGGCTTGCGAATATGAACCAGGGGTATATTAAATCCCAGACCCAATATCTTTACGCTTGGAAGCAACCCCTGGAAAGCTAAGTCAGATTTACCAAGTCCTTGACCCAATTCAATTCATGAAAGAGAACTTTGGAATAAATCCACAACTCAAATTCAACTCTTGAAGAGAGAACCTTGGAATAAACTACTCACAAAGTAATTAGCTTTGCTGGTAAGGAACCTTGATTCAAATAAGAATCAGAACAAGAGAAAAACCTCTCTTCAGAAACCTTGCATTAAGCAAATTCATATATCAACTTGTGTTTACAAAAGAGAATACTACCTATTTATGGATGAAACAACCCTCCAAGATAAGTTTTAAGACTTCTAAGAGTCACAACTCTTCATATTGCTAAGTAAATATTTCTATTTAATAAGAAAAAGTAAGAGTCTAGATACAATAAATAAAGACAACTAGATCCAATGTACTTAAGTCAGAATTTGTTCTGAAACTTGTGAGCTGATTATCTATATGATAAAATCCAAATTTGATTGGGTTTCTCATGAAAGAAGGCCCAAATGTGCAGATAAGTTTTGTGATGCAAAAAAGGCTAAAAACACTCAAGATACTCAAAGAGCATCAAAAGGTGACTTAGAGCAAATTTTAAATGATGTGAACACAAATAAAGTACCAAACCTGGAAAGTTTCTGCGGACCAGTAACAAGATCAAAGACAAAGAAGTTTAAAGAGTTACTTCAAGTTTTCACTCAAAAACATGTGGATGATGGGCTTGCCAATTGTGGAAAGCTCAAATATGAGCTTTTTGAACAGCCCAAATTCGTAACTTAAATTGTGTTTAAATGATTTGGGATAATAAACAAGTCTTATTTGTAATAGGTGAATAAGCCTTGTGTATGGGTTGGATTAGTTGAATTGTTTTAAGTATTTTGGATTGTTTTATTTTAGTTTGAGTTACGTAAACCCATATAGTCATGTGTAACTCATTTGGGCTTAAGTCTTGTCTTAGTGCTATTACAAGAATGAGCCCATAACTATATGGCGCAACAAACCTTTAATAGTGTTGGTTAAGAAGATTGGAGTTACAAGAAGTTACATAACAATTACATGCCTATAATTAACCTAGTTATTGTGGGAGTTACAATTGTAGTTAATGTGTTGTAACTTATCATTGATTTTTTTTGCTATAAATACCAAAAAAACTCTTTTTTATGGACATCAAGAATTGTAATCAAATATTGTAGAATTGAATTAAGAGCATTTTGGCTTTGTTTTCACTTTATGCACAAGGTGTTGATTTGGAATACAATTGTTATCATTTGTATTTCAATTTTGATTTCCTATTTCAATTGTTCTTGGTGCTTATTTGGATTGAGTTCAATGGATTTCATTTATCTTTCTTGGGTTCTATTTAACTTCTACCATTTGGGTGATTGAACAAATTTGATTCCTTTTTACTTGTGATCTAAATTCTGTTCTAAACCGATTGAAGAGTTCTAAGGTTCAAGCAAGGGTCTTGGGGTTCTGCATCATGTAGTGAAGGAGAGGAAAGTTAGAAAGAGAGAGAGAGAATAGAAAAAGAGAGAAAAAGGGTGCCTACCTAACAAAAGTGAGGGAATTTGAGGGAACTTGGGTGCTTTTCCTTGAGGAAACTCTGTGCAAATTGTGAGAAGAAGGGCGAGGAAGGAAGAATATAAAAAAAGGGATAAAAGGAGGGAGAAAGCTCATAACCAGCACAAGGGAACTTGCGAGCTTAAGGTAAGGTTTCTCGATCAATTGTATTATGTTTCTCTTGAAATTTTGAGGTTAGTTTCTAAATGTTGTGAAAGATATTTTTGAGGTTAGAAATAGCTCAAAAGCATCCCGGAACTTTGCCCAATCTTTGGAAAAAAAAAGCTCCAAATTAAGCCATAATTCTACCGGAGTTAAGATTACGAATGATACAAGGTAAGCCCATTTAAACCTTTTTTTTCCTTCTTAGAAATGTAAGTTCCATATGAAGGGGGTATTTTTGGATTAAAAATTATCAATATTCCTAAGGGGAGACTATGTCAAAATTTTGGTAGAAAATTGAGATAAACTAAGAGGAGACTCTGCCCGCATTAAAAGAGAAATCTAAAGGTTTTATAAGGGGAAACTTTGTTGGATTGAGTAGAAATCTAAAGGTTTTATAAGAGGAGACTCTTCCTATTTGAATATAGGAATGTAAGGGGAGCCTCTGCCCTCATTAATAGAGAAATCTAAAGGTTTTGTAAGGGGAAGCTCTGCCCAAGTCAAGGTTGTGTAGGACCCAAGGTAAGTGAATATTGTGATAGCATAGCATACATAGTTTTCAAGTGTTTTCATTGGTGTTTTATATGTATTTTCATATATAAAGTGCAAGTACTTTTTGAAAGTGCGATTGTGTTTTAAGTGTTATTTTGCTCATGTGTTTTGGAAAGTGATTCTAATAAATATGCATTTATCATTATTGAGGTAATCTATTCCAAAAGCACCTGCATCATCTAGGCTTCTGTGTGCGTATTCATAACCATTCCGTTTTTTGGGTGCATGGGGATGTGTTAAGTGTTAAGTGTACGCCTATGCATGCATAACAGTAGGAAGATGTGAACGACCCTCCATAACAATGATGTAACATAGCTCATTATATAATGCAGTCAAGAGAATGGGATGAATTATTTATCTGTTTTCTGATTCAGTTATCAATTATATTCAAATGTACAAGATATATGTTTTGATGTATGTGAAAGCTATATATATTGCATGTATCATATTGTGTATCATGATATCTGCTTATTGGGATAGTGTATCTCACTCCTTCATCATTTTCAAATCATTCAGAGACCGCTAAGGAGTGAAGGTAATAGCAGAGAAGTCTTTTGTAAGTTAGGCTCTATAAGAACTCAAGTTACTATTTTGTATTTTCGTTTTGTAGTGTAAGAAAGAAAAAATTTTAGAGCCTCATTTTGCATGTATCTATACATATCAAGGGATGTGACACTTATGCACTTTTTTATTAATGAAAACTTGTTAGGTTTTATTTAACTAAGTGTGAAGTTACAGTGTGATCCAAACACACCCTATAAGAGAGGGGTGATCGTGACACACAAAGATTGCCAATTCTCCAAAACTCGAACCAAAGCATAAAGTGTCATAGATAGAATAGTTCAATGAAGCACCAGGGACCTTTTCACTAAAGTAGGCAATTGGTCTTTCTCCTTGCATAAGAACAGTCCCAAAGCCAACGCCTGAAGCGTCACACTCAATTTCAAAAGTATTAGCAAAGTTAGGCAAAGTAAGAATAGGTACCAAAAAAAGCTTATCTTTTAACAAATTAAATGCAAGGCATAACCAAATAGCACATAAAAACTAGCCAAACCATGAAAACTTCAGAACCTCACTTACCGATTTAGGAATAGACCAGCTCTTAATAGCACTTAACTTTTCTTCATCAACTTTAACACTTTGCTTACAACAAAACCTGAAACATAATTCGATCTAAACAAAAAGAACACTTCTTGAAATTAGTATACAACCTCTCATTTCTCAAGGTAACTAAAACACTACTCAAATGTTCTTCATGCTCATTCAAATCTCTAGAACATACAAGAATATCATCAAAGTACGCAACAACAAATTTTCCAATGAAATCTTCCAAAACATGATTCATATATGGGTCATGATTCCTACTTGGTGCATTAGTTAAACCAAAAGGCATAACAAACCATTCATATAATCCATACATTGTTTTGAAAGTAGTGTTCCATTCATCGCCCTCTTTCATTCGAATTTTATGATAACCACTTTTCAAATCAATTTTGCTAAAACTAGTAGAGCCATATATAATTTGTCAAGAATATCATCTAAGCTAGGAATAGGATGACGATACTTTACCGTAATGTTGTTAATCGCACAACAATCAATATACATATGCTAAGAACCATCTTTCTTAGGCACCAACAATACCGGAACAGCACATGGATTCATACTTTCTCTAACAAATTCCTTACCCAACAACTCCTCAACTTGCCTTTAAAGCTCTTTTGTCTCCTCGGGATTACTTCTATAGACTGGTTTGTTTGGAATTGAGGCACTGGGTATGAATTCGATTTGATGGTCAATACCTCTAACGGGTGCCATCAATTAGGTATCTCTTCCGAAAAGTCTTCTTTATATTCATAAAAAAAGAAACAAACACACTAGGCAAAGAAATATTAAGGTCATTAGTGTTTAGATAAAGTTCCTTATTTAAGCACAAGTATACTTTTCCTTGAAAACCAACCTTCCTTAATATCACTCCTATTTTCATACAATCTCACTTATTTCTTTTTACACTCATTTGAATTCTGTTCCTCTTTTGTAAAACTCACTTTCTTTTGCACTTCATTATTTTTTTTCACTCGTTTCTTTTGAAAGCTCACTCTTGGATGTCTCACATTCGCTTACTCTTTTTCCTTATGATGTAGAACCCCATAACCCTTGCTTGAACCTTATAACTCTTCAATCGATTTAGAACATAATTTAGATCACAAGTAAAAAGGAATCAAATTTGTTCAATCACCCAAATGAGCTAAGTGAAACCAAAGAAAGATAAATGATATCCCTTGAACCCAATCCAAACAAGCACCAAGAACAATTGAAATAGGAAATCAAAATTGAAATATAAGTGATAACAATTGTATTCCAAATCAACACCTTGTGCTTAAGTGAAAAGAAATCCAAAACACTCTCAACTTAATTCTGAAATATTTGATTACAACTCCTGATGTCCACAAAGAAGAGTTCTTTTGGTATTTATAGCCATAAAAATCGATGATAAGTTACAATACAATAACTACAATTATAACTTTCACGATAACTAAGCTAATTATGTGATAATTATAATTGTAACTCCAACAATAACAGGCTATTTATAGGCATGTAATTATTATGTAACTCCTTGTAACTCAAATCTTCTTAACCAACACCACTAATTGTTTGTGGCACCATATAGTTGTGGGCTCATTCTTGTAATAACACTAAGGCAAGACTTAAGCCAAAATGAGTTACACTTGACTATATGGGCTTAATTAACTCAAACTAAAATAAAACAATTCAAAATATTTAAAACAACTCAACTAATCGAGCCCATACACAAGGCTTATTCACCACCAATAAGACTCAAACATGCCCAAATTATTCCAAATCATTTAAACCCAATTAAAGTTACGAATTTGGGCTGTTCAAAAAGCTCATATTTGAACTTTCCACAATTGGCCAGCCCATCGTCCATATGTTTTGAGTGAAAACTTGGAGCAACTCTTTAAGTTTCTTTACCTTTGATCTTGTTACTGGTCCACTGAAACTTTCCAGGTTTGGAACTCTATTTGTGTTTACATCATTTAGAATTTGCTCCAAGTCACCTTTTGATGCTCTTTGAGTATCTTGAGTGTTTTAGCCTTGTTTGCATCACCTTGACTCTTGTTTTCTCTCTCACTTTCTATTCTTCTAAGCTCACCCTCATAAAAGTTTTTCTTTTGGTAAAAGTGGTACAAGAGTAATTTTCTTTCTGTCTTTCTCAAAAGTGTAGTGATTTGTGAAACTGTTATGCATCACACTTCGATCCAAGGATGTCCCAACAAAAGATGACCAGCATGCATAAGCACTACATCGAATAAAAATTCATCCTTATACTTGCCTATTTTGAATGCCACAAGAACTTACTTTGTCACCCTTATATCCCCGCAATCATTGAGCTACTTCAATTTGTAAGGATGTGGATGTTTTGTAGTAGACAGCCCCAACTTCCCTACATTAGTACTAACAACATTTGTCACGCTGCCACCATCAATTATCACATCACATGCGCAAACAAGTTCTCTCTTTGATGGTATTTCTCCTTCATTCTCTTCTTCACTAGATGAATAATACTCTCCATCAAGCATAAATATAGTTCTTTGATTTGGACAGTCCTACTTGTAATGACCTACACCTTGACACTTGAAACATTTATTATTTCTTGAATTAGTAATAGAGTCAAGCTTACCCTTATCTTTGCTAGAACTGGATGCTTTAGAAACTTCGATGCAAATAAGGCAGGATACAAGAACATGGATCCAATTCAGCTACCTAATGGTCCGATTATAAGAGTGAGGTTGAAGAAATTCAAGGATGCATTCAACGGAATGATTCGAGGCTTGTGGAATGGCATTGACAAAATTCAAGAATGCAACAAGGAAGCATATATTAGGCTTGGGCTGAATAACATAAAGCAAAGCTTGGTCACATTAACTCAAGTGTAAGTTACACCAGCCCAATATGAAATTGAACCAACTTGCTTGGATGGACCATAACTTGGGCTTCTGATGTCCAAATTAGGTGATTCAAAAGCCTAAACTTATCTACACATTTGGGCCTACAAATTTCATGGAGAAACCCAATCAAAGTCGGATTTTATCAGATAAATAATTGGCTCACAAATTTCAAAATGAACTCTTATTTAAATACTTTGGATCTAGTTGTCTTCATTTATTGTATCTAAACTTTTGTTTTTCCTTATTAAATAGAAACATTTACTTACTAATATAAAGATTAATACAATAAATAAAGATAGCTAGATCCAATGTATCTAAGTTGGAAATTTGTTTTGAATTTTAAGAGCCAGTTATCTATCTGATAAAATTCGAATTTGGACTAGGTTTTTTCATAAAAGTTGTAGGTCCACATGTGTAGATAAGCTTAGGCTTTTAAATCACCAAATGTGGGCATCCGAAGCCTAAGCCCCATCCAAACAAACTGGTTCAAGTTCATATCGGGCTGGTGTAACTTTCACTTGAGTTAGTGTGACCGAGCTTTGATTTATGTTATTCAGCCCGAGCCCGATACATGTTTCCCAGTTGCATTCTTTAATTTTGTTAATGTCATTCCACAAGCCTTGAATTATCCCGTTTAATGTGTCCTTGAATTCCTTCAACCTCGCTCTTGTAATCAGACCATTAGGTAGCTGAATTGAATCAATGCTCTTGTATCCTGCCTTAGTTGCAACTTAAAAGATAAATTCGATTCTTAGAAAGAAATAAAACTTAAAAAAAAATTTCAATATAAGAAAGCAAACTGAAATTTTGTCTTAACTCAATTTTAATCCTCGTTTTTTTTCTTTTTGCCTCTTCATCTTCCTTTTTTTTAATTTTCTTTTCATCTTCTTTCAATTTTTTTTTATTTTTTTCTCTGTTTTTTTATGTAATACAACAGAAATAAACTTGGAAGTACTAATTTTTGGATGACAAACAGATTACAAGGAGATGGAGAACAACAAATGATGAAAAATAACAATAGAAAACAAGTTGAATTGAATGGACACTAAACTAATATACTAGATGCTAAATAATAACAAATGTATATGGAGGATAGAAATGGAAACAAAGACTTGGAACAATGAAACAAAAGTAAAGAGATGCAACACAAAGGATATAACCTGATTAGTCTAAGCTCTGATACCAAACTGATACGAACCAGGTGTATATTAAACCCGAGACCCAATATCTTTATGCTTGGAAACAACCCCTTGGAAAGCTAAATCAGATTCACCAACTCCTTGACCCAATTCAATTTGTGAAAGAGAACTTTGGAATAAATCCGTAACCGTAATTCAATCCTTTAAAAAAACATTGGAATAAACTATTTATAAAATTATTAGCTTTGCTATAGGAACCTTGATTCAAACAAGAATCAGAAAGAGAGAAAAACCTCTCTTAAGAAACCCTGCATTAATCAAATTCATATATCAACTTGTGTGTCTTTACAAAAGAGAATACTAACTATTTATAGATGGAGCAACTCTCTCCAATATAAGTTTCAAGACTTTTAAGAGTCACAACTCTTCATATTACTAAGTAAATGTTTCTATTTAATAAGAAAAAGCAAAAGGGATACAATAAATAAAGACAACCAGATCCAATGAATCTAAGTTAGAGTTCATTCTAAAATTTAAGAGCTAATTATCCATATGATAAAATTCGAATTTTGACGGGGTTTCTTCATAAAATTTGTAAGCGCAAATGTGTAGATAAATTTAGGCTTATGAATCACCTTATTTGGACATCAGAAGCCCAAGTTATGACCCATCAAAGCAAACTGGTTCAATTTCATATTAGGCTAGTGTAACTTCCACTTGAGTTAATGTGACCAAGCTTTGATTTATGTTATTTAGCCCAAGCCCGATACATGCTTCCTTGTTGCATTCTTGAATTTTGTCAATGTCATTCCACAAGCCTTGAACCATCCCATTTAATGCATCCTTAATTTCTTCATCCTCGCTCTTGTAATCGGACCATTAGGTAGCTGAATTGGATTCATGTTCTTGTATCCTGCCTTATTTGCATCACTTAGGACTTAATGGGGCCTAGGGCTTAGTGCTTAATGGGGCCTAGGACTTAAAGCTTGTTAGGGCTTACGGTTTAGGGCTTACGACTTAGAGTTTGGGGCTTATTAAGGCTTAGGGCGTAGCACATAGGGCTTATTAGGGTTTAGAGCTTAAGAAAAAAAAAGAGGTGTTATAATATTTGTTTTTTCTCTTCATCCAATCTTCTCATGTAATCATCCAGTTATTTTTCTCTATAGTTATTTCATGTAAGCAGATTGGAAGCTGATTTAATGGGTAATTTCTATTTTTTAATCCGGATATCAGGTATTCTTTTCTGCATTTGTTTACTTAAAAAAATAGGACCACACTTTAGTGGCTGTAGGTGAAGGGCTTTCCTTAATTGGTTCTCTTGTTTGTTAGGCACCTAATATGTTTTGCTAATGATTTTTATTTGGTTATTTCGATTTACTAAATTATTAATATTTAAATATTTCAAAATATTCTTTTGTTATTCATATTATCCCCTCTCTTTTTTTTAGATTTTTGTGATTTATTCTTTTTGTAAGTATATGTTCTTAAATTATATGCTTAATGATAAAAAATGAAATATATACTTCTTTTTGGCATGATTTTTGTTGTCACTGGCAATTCAACTAAATATTTATTGTATAATGAAACTAAAATATTTGTTGTATAATGAAACTAAAATATTTGGAATAGTCATGGACGATTTGATTGACTTGTAACTATTTTTATATATAGGCGGTACCCTTCGGTAACTTTGTGCATAACAATACATTTATTTTTTTTATAAAAAGGTTGCATGTTGAAGAATTATTACATTTTTAGTTAATATTCTTGCAGATGTCGTGTTACACACTGTCACTTACTTGAAGGTTCTATGATTCAAGCCTTGCACCCTTTCTAAATAGGTTAGTGAAACCCAAAATATTTTTAGAGATCTTTAAATCCATACTATTTTATTACTTTTTTATGTTATTTTGTATTGTATGTGATGATTATGAGTTTTCTGAAAGATGTCTCTACTTGGTTATGGTAGATCATTGAAACAATTCTTTAAAAACAACTCTTTAAGGATTGAGATTTAGGGTTTAGAGTTTATTAGGTTTTAAGACCTATTAGAGTTAGGGTTCAAAGTTTAGAGTTTAGGGTTTAGGGTTTAGAAATTAGTGTTTACGGATTATTAGGACTTAAAGCTTAAGCCTTAAGGCTTTGGGCTTAGGGTTTAGAGCTTAATGCTTAGCTCTTCTTGGGGCTTAGTACTTAAGAATGTGTGCTTATTGGGGCATAGGGCTTAGGACTTATTATGGCTTAGGGCCTATGGCTTTTAGAGCTCAGGGTAGTACTTATGGCATATCAAGGTTTAGGTGTCGCAGCCCACCCCTACTTCTTCTGGGGCGTGTACGGAGCACACTTACACTTTACACTTAATTAAATAACAAAAATTAACTTTCATTAATGTACATAAGCTACAATACAATATGAGGCTCTAAATTTTTTTCTTTTCTAACAACATAAAAAATAGTAACCTAATCTCTAATTTCTCAATTTCTCTTCTTATCACATTCTACTTTGCAACAGAATCCTCATCATCTTAAAATGATAAGGGAGTGACATATATTATCCCAGTAAGCAAATATTATGACAACATAACTAATACATGCAATATATATTGCTTTCACACACACCAAAACATATATACTTGATATACTTTTCTCAAAAACATGTTCACTTTTACTGAAAACAGATGCACAGTCAAAACTAAAATCTGACACACGACTCAGAAAACACATTGTTGCATTGTACAATGCACTACATTCTCATATGTACTAGATTACTCAGTAAGTACAGTGTGCCACAGTGTACAACAAGGCATATATCCCAGAATCAGAATACAGATGCACTTCACTACATTGTATAATAAGCTCCATTTCATCATCATTATGGAGGGTCATTCACATCTTCCTACTGCCATGCATGCATAGGCACCCACTTAATAGTCTACACTTCTCCATACATCTAAAAGAGGAACGGTTATGTGTGGGTTCACACTTATCCACTACACCCAAAAACAAAATGGTTATGTAGGGGTACACTGAAGCTTAGCATCATGCAGGTGCTTTTGGAATGACTCGTCTCAATAACAAGTGATGCACACTTATCAAAATCACTTTCCAAAACACATGGATGAAAATAACACTTAAAACACAATAGTGCTTTCACCAAAAATTTTCATTTTATATATGAAAGTACATATAAAACACAAATGAAAACACTTGAAACTTTGGATGCTATGCAATCACAATATTCATTTACTATACTGAAAATACTTTTAAAATATTTTGAAAACTACATACGCTATGCAATCACAATATCCACTTAATATATTGAAAATACTTTCAAAACATTTCAAAAACTACATATGCCATGACATTACAACACCCACTTATCTCAAGTGTGATGCAATCAATTTAAGCTTTCTCTATTATGACAAAGTATCCCTTTATATTTTCCTCAGTTTTCTCTGGTCACTCCATCAAAGTCTTTCCACAAAAATACTTCAATTTTCTCTTTTCACTCAAGTAGAGTCTCCCCTTATATTTTCATCAATTTTCTATCGAAATTTTGGTAGCATCTTTCCTTAGAGTTATCATTATTTTACACTAAAAAATATTCTCATGATAATTAAATTTATCTCTTTAGAAAGAAACTTGAAACTATATACCTTGTAGGACATGCTGTTTAACTTCGGTAGAGTCTCGGCTTAATTTCTAAGCTTTTTCTCTCAAAAATCCGACAATATTCCGTTTTAAGCAATATCTTAAGCTCATGGATTCTCCCTTGGTTGGTTATGAGCTTTCGCTCTCCTTTCTTTTCTCTTTGTTTTTCTCCTATCCTTCCCTCCTCTTTCTTCCTCTCACAATTAGGTACAGTTTCCTTAAGGAAAAACTCACAAATTCCATCAATTTCCCTCACTTTTATTGGGTTTCTTCTCTTTCTCTCTCTTCTTTCTCTCTCTACCTTGCTTTCTCTCAACTCCAGAATGCTTTTTCCTTCTTCCCATACCCCTATTTATAGGGGAGGGACGTCCATGCAAGTTGATAAGCATGGGAGAGGTGGCAAAATGTGATTGGCTACTTAAACCTCCTCAAGCTTCATCCTTATCCTTATCTCTTACTTTCCTTAGCCTTTAAGTAATTCTAGAGTATTCTAATATTATCCAAACTCCTCCCATGTCTTATCCACCTTCTAGGAGCTTCCATACCAAATTTGGGCTCCATTCGATATGTTTTGGGCCGCCTTAGGCCCACCTAAACCCATAAGGCCCAAAACTGCACTCCATGCACATGCCTTTACTTCAAACAGCCATAACTCCCTCGATTCTTATTATTTTTGGCCCATTTTACCTTCGTGTCAGCTACTTACCAACCAAATTTGGGCTCAAAACGACAACATTTGGCCTATCTAAGGTCCACCTAAGTCCTAAAAGGTCCAAACCACACTCAAAGTTAAGCCAATGTTTGGCCCTTACTTCAAAACTCTTTAACTTGCTCAATTATTAATCTTTTTGGGGACACATGTGCTTCAAGTGTTCCTCAAGCAGGAAGCAATCACATCGGTTTAGTTTGGGCTTCATCCGGGCCCATTTGTCCCACTTATGGCCCAAATAATCCCGAAAGGTCAAAATTGTTCTTCATGTGCATATCTCTCAAGTTTGGCCTCATTTCTCACAATGTTTCTCCTACGGACATTTTTATTTTATCACACACTTCTTCCTTAATATCTTGGTTTAGGGAATAGGGCATAGGGCTTAGGGCTTATTTTGGTTTAGGGCTTATTAGGTTTGGAACATATTTTATTAGATTTTAGGGATTAGGATAAAATATGTACAGTTTGAGATAAGAAAAAAAAAAGGTGTTATAATGTTTGTTTTTTTTTTATTTTCATTCAATCTTCTTAGTTAATCAGCTAATTATTTTGTTATGCAATTATTTCATATAAGTAGATTGAAAGCTGTTGATTTCGTGGATAATTTCTATCTATGAATCCTATGTCAGGTATTCTTTTTTTCATTTGCTTACTAAAAGGACTTTGGTTTCATGGCTGTTAGTAAGGACTTTTTTATTTGGTTCTCTTGATCGCAGGGAACCTTGTATTGCTTGCTATAATAGTTTTTATTTTGTTAACTCTGTCTACAAAATTATGTGTTTAAATATTTCAATATATTCTTTTGTTATTCATATTATCCATTCCCATTTCTAGATTTTTGTGATTTATTCTTTTTGTAAGTACATGTGCTTAAATTATATGCATAGTGATGAAAAATGAAATACATACTTCTTTTTGGCATGATTTTTGTTGTTAGTCGCAATTCAACTAAATATTTATTGTATAATGAAACTAACATATGAGGTTTTTCTATTTATTTCATTTTTTAAAACACAATTGATTAAGTTGCAAGTTGAAGAATTCATTTGAGCCACTGTTTTCGGGTTGTTAGGGTTAAATTGGGTTATGGCTGGCAATGTGAGTAATGATTTGTGGGCGTGGGCGGGTTTTTGTGAAATTAAAAGGCATTTATTCCTTATCCAACTTATTATTTTTTGGATTATGTGGAAGAAAACAAATACCAGAGCTTTTGAGGATATAGAGGCTAATTTTACAAACATTAGGGATAAATGGATTCACACTTTTGTCTCTTTTTTGTTGGGTCATGATATCAAAAATTGGAAAGACTTTGGACTAGTCATGGACCATTTGATTGACTTGTAACTATTTTTGTTTATAGACGGTACTCTCATTGTACATTTGTGCATAATAATACTTTTCTTTTATTTCAAAAAGAAAGTTGCATGTTGAAGAATTATTATATTTTTATTTAATATTTTTGCAGATGTCGTGTTACACGTCGTCACTACTTAAAGGTTTTATTACTCAAGCCTTGCATTCTTTCTGAATAGGATAGTGAAACCCAAAATTTTTTTTGAGATATTCAAATCCATACTATTTTATTACTTTTTTTTGTTACTTTGTATTGCATGTGACTATTATGAGTTTTTAAAAGACGTCTCAACTTGGCTATAGTAGATCACTGAAATAACTCTTTAGGTTCTTTAAGGATCAAGGTAGATATTAAAACAACTCTTTAGGTATAACTCTTTAAGGATCGAGCTTTAAGGTTTAGAGTTTAAGATTTAGGGTTTATTAGGGTTTAAGACCTATTAGAGTTTAGTAAGTTCAGAGTTTAGAGTTTAGGATTATTAGAAATTAGGTTTTAAAGATTATTAGAACTTTAGACTTAAGCCTTAGGGCTTAGGGTTTAGGGTTTAGGGTTTAGGGTTTAGGGTTTAGGGTTTAAAACTTAACTCTTCTTAGGGCTTAGTACTTAAGGCTTAGTACTTATTGGAGCTTAGGGCTCATGACTTATTATGGCTTAGAGCCTAAGGCTTAGGGCTTATGGTAGGACTTAGGACTTATCAAGGTTTAGGTCATATTAGGGCTTAAGGCTTATTAAGATTCAGGGCTTTGGGCTTAAGACTTAGGGTTTATTAGGGCTTAGAATTTAGGACTTAGGGTTTATGGCTTAGGGTTTTGGACTTATTATTGCTTAAAGTTTTTTACGTTCTAAGACTTTTTAGGACTTAAGGCTCAGGATTTAGAGTTTATGACTTGTTAGGGTTTAGGGGCTAGAGCTTACAGCTTAAGACTTAGAGTTTAGGGTTTGTTAGGGCTTAGGACTTAGAAATTAGGGTTTAAGGATTAACATAAGGCTTAGGGTTTAAGGCTTATTAGGCTTGGAATACTAAGGCTTGGGGCATAGGTCTTATTAGGGTTTAGGCATTAGGATAACATACGTACAGTTTGAGAAAAGAAAAAAAAAGGTGTTATAATGTATGTTTTTCTTTTCTTTTCATTCAATCTTCTCAGTTAGTCATTTAGTTATTTTGGTATGCAGTTATTCCGTATAAGTAGATTAAAACCTATAGATTTCGTATATAATTTCTATATATGAATCCTAATGCCAGATATTCTTTTTAGCATTTGCTTACTAAAAAAAAACATTGGTTTCGAGGTTGTTAATAAAGGATTTTATTGATTTAGTTCTCTTGATCATAGAACACCTTATATGCCTTGTTATAATAGTTTTTATTTTGTTAACTCAATCTATAAAATTATCAGACTTAAGTATTTCAACATATTTTTGTATAATTTATATTATCAACTCCTATCTTTAGATTTTTGTAATTTATTCTTTTTGTAAATACATGAATTTAAATTATACTTCTTTTTCTCATGATTATTGTTTTATCATTGGCGATTCAACCAAATATTTGTTATATGATAAAGATAGGTATGAAGTTTTTCTTTTTTTTTAAACACTATTGATTAAGTTGCATGTTCAAGAATTATTACATTTTTATTTAATATTTCTGCAGAGGTCGTGTTACATGCTATCACTCTTTAAATTCCCTAAGATTTGAGCCTTGCATCCTTTTTGAACAGGTTAGTGATGACCAAAATTTTTTTAGAGATATACAAAATAAATGATCTTTTTTACTTCTTTTTTGTTACTTTAAATGAATGTGATTACTATGAGTAGATTATTGAAACAACTCTTTAGGTATAACTTTTTAAGGATAAGAGTTTAGGTCTTACGGCTTATTAAGACTTAAGACTTATTAGGACTTAGGACTTATTAGCGTTTAAAAGTTATTAGGACTTATAATTTAGGGCTTATGGCATATAGGGTATAGCGCTTAGAAATTAGGGTTTAAGGAATATTAAGGTAAAGGTTTATAACTTAGGTATTAGGGAGTAGGACTTATAACTTATTGGGACTTATATATTGAGTATTAGAACTTACTAGGGTTTAGGGCTTATGATTTAGAATTTAGGGTTTACGGTTTATTAGAGCTTAGGACTTAGAGTTTATTAGGGCTCATGGCTTATTAGAGCTTAGGGATTATTAAGAATTAAGGACTTATTTGCACTTATTAGAGATTTAGAACTTTTTAGGGCTTAAAGCTCAGGACTTAAAATTTATTAGGTCTTAGGACTTATTAAGGCTTAAAGTTGAGGGCTTAGAATTTATGCCTTAAGCCTAAGGTTTTGAGTTTATAGTTTATTAGGGTTTGGGTGTAATGACTTGAAATATTAAACCATGCTTAATTTTGTATAATTTAAAATAAAATTTAGGAAAAATAAGAATAAATAAAAAAAATGAAAAATAGACATTTTTGCTAATTAAAATTAATTTAATAAAAACTAAAAATTAATTAGTTAATTAATTTGATATTTATTTTTTGATAAGATTTAAAAATAATTTAAAACACTTAAAAATGTAAAACAAAACGTTTAGAGACCAAAACGAGCAAAAACTGATATTTTAGGGGCCTTTTTGGGTTAAAATGGGACCCAAGGGCATAAATGAAATAAATCCACGCATTTGGGGTCCAAATGCAATTTCTAAAAATCAAAACACGTTATTCTGATGTGTACACAGTGACCAACCACTGCGTGCCACCCGATCACTACGCAGGCATCCGGAAGCCAAAAACGCATCGTTTTGACAGTGCATATAGGCCAGTCGCTGCGCACCACGCGAACACCAAGTAGGTAGGCAGCAGGGTGAGTCAGGCGTGATCGAACGGTAAGGATGGGACCACATGTCGCGGGTTCATCTTCAACGACCCAAATTTGTTCACACCTATGTCTGCGCATGACCGATGGTTAGGATCGCACGGGGCCAGATCCAACGGCCATGATCAAATCGCATGTGCAATTACCCTTTTACCACTCCCGTCTAAATGCATCACATGACCCAGAAGGCTTGCATGCGTGTCGATGGCCCAGATGCATCGGGCCCGGTTGCCCTTTTTAGTAATCGGGTTCCTTCTTCTTCAAACTTGCCAAAGAGAGAGAGAGAATGATTCGAGGGGAGAGAAAGGGTGAAAACGTTTGGGTTTTCACCGGACTCTTTCAAGAGGTGGTGCGGGCTCCCCTACCGCACTTTGAGCTACTCAGGGAGGCCAAAATCGACTCCAAATTCTAGTAAAATTCAAGTCAGGTCGCGCATGACACGAATCTTCGATGTGGTAAGATTTTTCTATCCTAAATCCAAAATTAATCTTTGCAATCGATTCACCTATCCTATTATTATATTAAGGTGTTTTCAGAGTTCAAGTTTCATTAACCAGAACGTCGAATCGTCGAGTAACCCATTTACCCGGTAACTCTGGTTCGTGGTTGAACCCTCCTATTTTCTTGCATTTTTCTTAAGCTTTCTTTGCTAATTTAAACTCATGATTTAAGCTATGTGTAGTCTGAATATCATAAATTAACGAAGAATAAATTATTTACCAAATTGCAATTGGTTAAATGCTACCCAAAGTCTCGGCTTCATCATTGACCTGAAACGTCTGTGTTATTGACAAGTCGCGAAGCTACTTTTGGCACCAATTTGGAGTCGCAAATTGATCCGTTCAGCAAAGAAACTTATAGGTAAGACAGTAGAAATTCTTAACTTTCATACGCATCTTTTAGAATAAAAAACTAACGTTGTCTTCGTTGGTTTTTAACGAGCTAATGTAGGCTCGTGACCATGCAAAAATATTTTCAAAGTGTCCTAAGTGAGTAAGTTGCATGAGAAGGCTTATGGAAAATTCTGGATTTGTATTCGGGTTATTTTCCATCACATTTGTAGGTTGTTTAATAAGAAAATATGCAATTATACTTTCCTTAAATGTGATGCACTCTCCATTTTCCGTAGGGTGTTCGGTTATGTAGTCCGCTCATATGCATGAGCGAAGGAGAGTTGTTTGTGTGACGTGTGTTCACCTAATACGTCGAATGGGTTTCGTTGAAGACCCGAACCACAGTTTGCGAGGTGTTTGTTCTTTGGGGTTGCAATTGGAACTAAATCCTTGGAATTAGTTCGTTACCATGCCTCAATTGAGGTAAGAATTGAAGTACTCCTTTAATCATTTTTAACGAGTTTTTTATATGCATCTAGAAGGTGTATTTTGAATAAAAATAGAAAGCAATATGGTTTTAAATGAACTTACGTGTGTGTGTGTGGGAGTTCATGACGTTTTGGTTAAATCAAAGGATATCTTCTTGATTGATTTTGTTGTTGATGCTATTTTATGTTTTAAGGTTAGGATTCTGTCAATAGAGGAAAGGAAGATTTGAATTAAATAGAAAAAGAAAGTTGGAAAATAAATGAAAATAGGAAATTATAAATACTGCAAATAAGGGAATTATAAATAATAAATTTGAGGTAATTAGTTAGACAATTTTGTAAATTCATTGAAATAGAAATTAAATTAAAACTTACTAAAATTAGGAAATAAACCAAAACAAAGAATGGAATTAGGAGATAGATAGATAGGATTAGTAAACTTAAATAGAAAACTTAAAGTAAAATAGAATTATGCTAGAAGACTTAAGTGTTAGTAAAATAAATGGATAAAAAATTAATTAGGCAACATTAGGATTAAATTAAATTAGTATGCTTGTTGTTTTTCTTACTTGATGTATGTTATATATATAAATTGTATGATTTGTATTATTATATTGAAATGGTTAAATTACTAAAGAATTGAAATGGAAGTGAAATGAATGAATTAAAAAGGGAAAATAGTAGATGGATGGTTGGGATGCGTAGAGGGACAAGTAAGGTTTTGGAAAGAATGTGAGAGGGAGAAATGGGAAAAAATAATAGAGTTAGGCTGAATTAGGTCTAGGATAGCTTAGGGGTTATGTATAAAAAAAATGATTTAAGTGTATAATAAAACTTAACTCACTAAGTTGTCTAGTCTAAATTCGGTCTATATAATTTTCTTGGAGGGGTATTGGTATTGTTATTGGTTGGAGCCACTAGGCTATGAGTGCTGGTTATTAGGTTCCGTATTGGAACTGTGGTATAGTTTTCCTTGGGAATCTATATGTTACTATTCATGCTTATGTGCCTATGGGAATGAATGATGGCGACCGGAGAAAAAGTGTGATTGCATGATTTTTTGAGTAATATATTATTATTATTATTGATTCCGCACCCATCCATAGCTAGTTGGTATCTATCTGTATTGCCTCCTTAGAAATAGATGGTAGTAGCTGCGTGCACCGGAAATCACAAAAATAATCGAACTTACCGGTGGAGGGATCTCCAGGTGTGGCGGTTCTGCTAGTTCTCCTTCGCTGCTGAAGTTTTTTCTTTAGCTACCCTGCACAGAAAAGGACGATGAACAGAATGATCAAAAAATCACATGAAACGGGAACGAGAAGGGACTCATCGAAAGGGTTTTCAGGTTTTGACCGCGGCGGCTCCACCGGGCTTTGTCCATGGTTTCTGACTTATCTGCTATCTCTCTTGCTCCGATTTGGCCATAGTGATACTCATAATCTAATTTCAAGCGGGTAGGGAGAATTTTTACCTTTTTTAGTGGTTGGCAGTGGCTCCAGTGCAACGGCGGTTTGTGGTCGACCTCCTTCTTTGGCGTCTGATTTTTCTTCTCCGGTGGGGGCTGGCAGTTAGGGTTTGGGTTCCCCTGTGATGCAAAGTATTTATAACTATCCCGCGTTTATCTAGATTGTCCATCGCGATCAATCTCGTCCGTCCGATTGCATTTAAGAAGAAAACAAATTTGGGCTGTTTATTACGATTAATCTCAACCGTTCGATCACACCTAAGGGGGAAACAGATCCGGATCCTCCACGTGTGTGGGATCGGTCATGGGTCGTTCGATCATGGGGCATGCGGATCGTCAACATGGCCTCCCGACGTCAGCCTACCTTGCCATACAGCGCGCTCCAGTTCTTCGAGACAGTTGATTGGGCAGTTTTACGTGGCCGAATTTTCTTTATTTGCACTTTGACTTTCTATTTCCAATTTTTTGTTGAAAAACACTCACAGAACCTAAATTTTCACCCATTTTTTATAAAATTATTTTCAATCTCGTCCCTAATTTATTTTTTCTCAAAATTTTACTTAAATAAAAATAAAATAAAATAATCAATTATTTTAAATTAATAATTAAAGAATAAAAAATTTATGTTGGGTCGTTTTTCGAGACTGAGTATTACAACTCTCTCCCCTTAAGAAAATTTGGTCTTTCAAATTGATCACTCTCTCACTCAGTCGAACAGCTGGGCTATTGGGCGCTGAAGTTTGATTCTAGTTCTCAAGTGATCTTTTCCTGCGTATAGTTCTGCCATAGGACCTTGATAAATGGAATTTCTCGGTTGCGAAGTACTCTACTTTTCTGGTCTATGATGCCTACCGGTACCTCCTTATAGAATAGATTTTCCTAGAGTAATAGAGGCTCGTGGGACAGGATGTGTGAGGGGTTCGGGTTGTATTTGCGTAGCATAGATACATAGAACAAATTATGAACCCTACATAGCTTTGGAGGTAGTGCTAGTCTGTAGGCAGTCATATAAATCTGGTTTAAGATGTCAAATGGTCCGATGAACCAGGGATTTAGTTTTCCTCTCTTGCTAAATATACTAATCCCTTTGAAAGGAGTGATCTTAAGAAATACTCGGTCACCTTTCTCAAATTCCAAATCCCTCATCCGGGAGTCCGTATAATTTTTCTGCCTACTATGAGTTGTTTGGATTTTTTTTTTCTGATTTTAACTATTTTGGCTGTAGTCTTCTCCATAAGATCTGGGCCGAGTAATTTTCTATCACCCACCTCTTACCAACAGATCGGCGATTTGCATGGGCGGCCATCGACAATCTACATGGGAAACCGTACAATGCCTTGTACGGGACCATGCCGATATTTGTCCGGTAGCTGTTATTGTAGACGAACTCTATCAGAGGTAGGTGATCATCCCAATGACCTCCGAAGTCTAGAACACAAGTTCAGAACATTTCTTCCAGTGTGCGAATCATCATCTCTGATTGTCTATTAGTTTAAGGGCGGAATGGGGTGCTAAGGGACAGTTTCGTTCCTATAGCTTACTGAAAACTATACCAAAATCGAGAAGTGAACTTGAGGTATCTGTCGAATACCATTGACACTGGAACTCCATGTAACCTGACTATCTCTCGGATATAATTTTTGCTAGCTTGTATAAGGGGTCGATCATCTTAATAGCCGAGAATTACCCAAATGACATCATGTCCTGAGCGTGCCTTAGACAACGCTGTTACAAAATCCATTGTGATATGTTTCCACTTTCATTCCGAGATTGGTAATCACTGAAGTTACTCGCCTTGGCGTTGATGCTCTGTGTTAACTTGTTGGCATAGCAGACACTTGGAAACAAAGTCGGCTACCTCTCTTTTTATTTTGCTCCACCAAAACTAGGGTCGTATACTTTGATATATTTTAGTACTTTTGGGATGTATGGTGAACTTGGACCTGTGAGCCTCTGTCATGATGTCCTTTTTTAGTTCATTGTCATCTGGAACACACACTCTGTCATGAAACCTAAGTAATCCATCGGTAAAGACTTGGAATCTTTGATGGACTACTTGTTTTGCATCTTTCTTGAGTAGGGCTATGGTGGAATCGGTTAAATAGACCTCTCTTATTCTCTACATGAATTCGGGTTGGACAGCCAGGTGAGCCAACCATGCAACTCTCTTTGATTCTTGAAGTCGTATCATTGTACAGTCCCTATTACCCATGCATTCAGAAACCATTGTGTGAGTTAACATACCTGCACTTTTCTGCAGAGTACGTCAGCCACTATATTGCCCTTGCCCGTGTGATACAATATATTACAGTCATAATCCTTTAGGAGCTATATCCAACGCCTCTGACACATTTTCAAATCCTTATAAGTGAATATGTGCTTCAAGCTTTTATGGTTAGTAAAAATTTCAAAAGTCTCCCCATACAAGTAGTGGCGCTAAGTCTTTAAGGCATGGATAATGGCAGTAAGTTCCAAGTCGTGGGTGGAGTAATTTTTTTCATGATAATTCAACTGTGTGGACCCATAGGGTATGACTTTGCCATGCTGCATCAGAACACAACCTAACCTCAAATAATAAGCATAACTTTACACTGTATATCCACCTGTCCCACTTGGTAAGGCCAACATAGGTGTAGTAGTCAACTACTTCTTAAGTTATGTAAAGCTCGTTTTGCAGTTTATGTTCCATTCAAACTTAACGTTTTTCTTTGTGAGTCGGATAAAAGGAGCAGCTAAGCTGAAAACTTCTTTTACAAACCTGCAGTAATAATCTGTTATTCTTATAAAGCTACGAATCTCCTTAACCGAGGTCAATTTCTCCCATCCCAGCATTGTCTCAACTTTTTTGGGGTTCACTGATACTCCATCTATTGATATAATGTGTTCTATAAAGATAGTCTGCTCGAGTCAGAACCCACATTTGTTTAATTTTACATACAGTTTTTTCTCCCTGAGAACTTGCAAAACCTGAGTCAGGTGGTGAACGTGTTCCTCTCTGCTATTTGAATAGATTAGGATATCATCGATAAATATAATGACGAACTGATTCAAGAATTATCTGAAAAACTTGTTTACTAAGTCCATAAAAATGGTTGGTGCATTAGTTAGTCCAAAGGGCATGACTAGGAACTCATAATGTTCGTACCTGATTCTGAAAGCTGTCTTGGGAATGTCCTCTACCTTGATCTTTACCTGATGGTAAACTGAACACAAATCTATTTTGGAGAAGATCTAGGCACCCTGCAACTGGTCAAATAGGTCATCAATTTTGGGGAGGGGTACTTGTTCTTGATTGTAACTCGATTCAATCCCCTGTAGTCAATACACAATCGTAACATCCCATCCCCTTTCCTTGCAAATGTGACTCTAGCACCTCAAAGAGATACACTATGTCGGATGAACCTACTATCTTACAATTCATTGATCTGTTTCTTCAATTCTTCCATGTCGACACGGCTCATGTGGTAAGGAGCAACAGAGATATACTGGGTGTCAGACTAAAGATCTATGGTGAACTCAACTTTTCTATCTACTGGCAGTCCGGATAGTTGATCAGGAAATACATTCGGGAAGTCTCAGACTATCGAGATCTCTTGAATGTAAACTTCTTTCTTATGTTTGCCTAATGTAGAGAAGACAACAAAGTTAAAGCACTACATGATGAGGAAATTATCATTTAAAATTTTTATTAACTTGTAAATGGCTCTTTGTTAGGAGGGTTGAATACAAGTTTTTTGTGAAAATAATCTACGGTGGTGTGGTAGGCCGCTAACTAGTTTATTCCTAGGATTAGATCAAAGTACCCTGTGTCAATCTCTATCAGGTCCATATTCAATTTTCTACCTACTATGTCTATGATACAAGTTTTATATATAACCTAACCTAATAGTGTCCTATTTTTAGGAGTAGATACAAAAACATAAAATCAAGTATTTCCAGTGATACATTTAAGTTTTCTGTAAAAGTGTGTGAGATAAACAAATGTGAAGCACCAATATCAATCAAAACATGTGCAAGGTGGTTACAGATAGTGTACGTACATTGTATCATGTCCGGACTGACTTCAGCATCCTGTTGAGTTAGGTTGTAAGCTCTGTCCTGCATAGGAGGTCTTGTCTGGTTCTGATTCCATTGGCGCTCTCTCGCGTAATGTTGGGTACTCCCACATATGCGACAAATATTATTAAGACGATAACAGCGACCGGTTCCCATGATCCTTGCCACAGTGCTCGGAAGTCCTATCGCATCTTGTTACTGGAGATTGAAGAGAAGCATGAGTCACTTATCTAAGCTTTTTGTTCTACTGAATTGATGCAGTAGGTGCTAGTTTACGATATGAAACCGGGGCTCTGGGATTCCCCACTGCTGGAGGAAAGATGCGAATGTTCCTCTCAACTAGCTGTGTCTTGGCTAGAACGGCTGAGTAGGTACTAAACTCAATTACGTACAGTTGTTGTCTAATCTCAGGGTAGAGGCCCCACTCGAAATTCCTTGCCTTCCTGCCCTCATCTATCATGCTCTCAGGAGAATATCGGTCCAACTTTAGGAACTTTCAGGCATACTCTAACACAGTCATCTCACCCTACTAGTTGTGCAAATTCCATCTCTTTCAAATGTCCCAGGTACTTTGGGAGGTACTTTACATTGAAGGCCATTAGGAATTATTCCCAAGTGATTGGACCGGGCAGGGTGGCTTGTTTGAGCTGCCACTAGCAGCCTGCCTCTCTTACAAGCATTAAGTGGCTAGTACAATCTTCTGTTCAGGAATCATCCCAAGAGTCGTGAAGGCCTTCTCTGTCTCAGCCAACCAATACTTGGCCTCTTGAAAAGAGGATGTACCTACAAATGTAGATGAGTTTAGTCTTTTGTACCTTTCAATGTAGTCTGGGTCCATCATGGGTGGAACTGGATCCCGTGAAAGAGGAACTGGATTGTGCTGGGGAGGGACCGAGTGACCCTGTGGTGGTGCTGAATGATATGGTGGAGGCACCAGGTTGTACTATGGCGATATCAGATGATGCGGTAGAGGCACCATATTGTACTGTGGTGGTGTCGGATGGTACAATGGATGAGCAAGGTTGTACTGTGGTGACTTTAGATCTTCCCACTGCGAGGGTGACTCAAATTATGGCAGCGGGGGAGGGTCAGACAGCTCCCACCTTTCCTCCTGGGCCAGCTGTGCAGAGATGAGTCTCTCAGCATCTCAAAGAGTCGGTCAACATCCTCTCGAAGTGAGCCATTCTGGGCTGCTCGATTTATTGGGTTCTTCCTCTCCTCATTTTCTTGTACCTGCATTTTACAAAAAAAAGGTTGAGTGATAGTTTGTATTTGGTGTTTTTAAGTCTTTCTGTAAGGAATGGTTTCGAGAAACACGGCTCTAATATCAACTATGAAGGCTCGTAACTAAAAAAGAAATAAATTCATAAATTTAATGCAGAAGCGGTTAATAGGATTAGAGTTTATATTCTTTACATAATAATTTTGAATGCCTATAGGGTTACGAGAATGTTTCTTTTAAAAGACAAACATAAATTAAAGAAATAAAATGAAAAATGAATAACAAAACATCCAAGAACAACCTTCACTAGCACTTGAAGGGAGTCCGGATAGTGAACTACTCACAACTTTCTTGCTGATCGGGACTGGATCTTGGTCTTCTTAGTTTGAAATAGTTAATGAAAGGGTGAGTTACACTAGCCCAGTAAGAATATCATACTAATCACAGATACGAAAAACTGAAAATTGATAAAAAAATCATAAAATAACTAATGGAGCACTTAATTTGAGTAAAATTCATTTAATATAAAGAAGACCGTTTATTTCGTACTTACCGTAAATGATTTTTTCAAAAACAACCTATGAAAATCTATATTCATACCACTTTTTATTTTCATGCTTAAGAGAACGAGGAATAATAACTTTCATTTATTACCTGCTTACTGGTACTCCTGGGGGTCCATAAGGATATCCTTCTACTCGTGAACCTAATATCCAACTTTAGCAATTAACCAGCCATCTCCTTACCTCATCCGGTAATATGCGACAAACATTCCATCGCTTTGATATCCCGTCCAGTATGAGGATGAATCATATTTCCCAAACCTTTCCGGTAAGAGACTTTTCAGTTCCGTTTGACTGAGATAATGTTCACAGTAGGGTTTCCTATGTATCAGGTCCGTCCGCCCTTTCCCTGGGTACTTAATAAGTTTTTCACATAAATATTCTCATTAACAAACAACCAACACGTATATCAATAATCATATTATATTCACAGATCAATTAAACTATATTAATGCTGACGGTATATAACCAAATAAAGCAGATGAATCGATAAGGCTAGAGAAAATATAAATTAAGAACATTCATCATATAATAACAAGTAAATAGAGCAGTATAAGAAAATAAATAGGAAATCAGAACAATCGTGAATTAACCAGTTCTGGTTCCACTAGTGACCTGTAGTCATTTTTAGGGTTCTCTAATTTTTGATAAAAATACAAAATTATACAATGTTAAGCCTCAATTTACCGTAACGAAGAATAGAGTGAAAGATCCTTACCTGAATTGGTGTTTTGAGACATCCCGTTGTCTACTACGCCTCCTAACGGGTACCGAATTTTCTGAATTTTTTTCGTAAAAATTCAAAACACCCGTCACATACCTAAAAATATCCCAAAAATTTAAAATCAGTGTCCAAAACTCTTTTCGGTCAATTTTGGGGTTCTGGCACAGCGACGTGGCCGTGCTCCCGCGTCGACTCTGCTGGCCACGGTAGCGGTTCATTTCAGCCCGACCAATTTTGGCTGTATTCCCCCAGAAAAACACGTTAAGGGTCTCGATTGGCAAAGAAATCATAAAAAAATCAAACCTACCAGCGGGGGACCTTTGGATATGGCGGCTATGCTGGTCCTCCTTCGCGGCTGAGGTTCTTTCTTTGGGTACCTTGCACAAAAAAAGACGGTGAACACAATGATCGAAAAATCACATGAAAGAGAAATCAGGTAGGGGCTCATCGGAGAGATTTTGAGGTTTGAACCGTGGCAGCTTCGCTGAGCTTTACCCACGGTTTTCGGCTCACCCGCCATCCCTCTTGCTTCGATTTGGCCACAAGGATACTTAAAATCAATTTCCGAGCGGGTAGGGGGGATTTTTACCTTTTCCGGCAGTTGGCAGTGGCTCCGGTGTGGCGGCAGTTGGCCTCATTCTACGGCATCTGGTTCTTCTTCTCCAGCAGGAGCTGACGGCTAGGGTTTGGGTTCCCATGTGATGCGAAGTATTTATAATCATACCGCATTGATCTGGGTCGTCCATCGTAATCAATCTCGTCCGTCCGATTGCACCTTATGAGAAAACGAATTTGGGCTGTCCATTGTAATTAATCTCACCGTCCGATTGCACCTAAGGGAGAAACGGATCCGGATCGTCCACGCGTGTGGGATTGATCATGGGCTGTCCGATTGTGGGGCACGTGGATTACCAGCATGGCTTCCCGCGTGGCACCGATGTCAGCGGACTGACTTTCTTCCTTTGGGCAAGATCTTTTTGGGTTATGGCCCACTTTGGCCACATGGCCTTGAAGCCATTTAGGGTTGGGCCAAAGTTAGGCCTTTCCTTTTGCCTTGTAATTTCTCCAAGCCCATTAAGCATGTCGCGGCTGGCACTATTTCTTACAGGACGTGTCTGGAGCATACTTACACTTCATATATAATTAAATAACAAGAATTAACTTTAATTAACATACAAAGTGCCCAGAAGTGTTATATCTCTTGAAATATGTACATAAGATACATATATATGAGGCTCTAAAGTTATTTTTATCTTATAATATAAAAGTACAAACCGATAACCCAATCTCAGAGACTAACTTCTCAACTTCTCTTCCGTATCACTTATTATTTTGCAGCGGAATCCTCACTATATGAAAAATGATGGGGGAATGAGATAACTATCTCAGTAAGCAGATATTATGATACTAATACATGCAATATAGATAATTTTCACACACATTAAAATATATATATCTTATATACTTTCTCAAAAACATATTCACTTTCACTGAAACACAAATGTATAAAATTAAAATTAGAATCATGATTCAGAAAACACATTGCTACGTTATACAATAAGCTATACTCTCTCATGTACCAGATCACTCAACTGGTACAGTGCGCCACATTGGACAACAAGCTACGTGTCTTAGAATCAGAGAATAGATGCACTTCACTACATTGTATAATAATCTCTATCATTGCTATGGGGGGCGGTGATGGGACTTGCGGGATTACTCCTTGATGCAGGATTACATCATTGGAACTAAATTTGAGTTGTCTAGGATCATATCACAACTATTGTTTAGTACCCGCACGTAGAGGGGATCCTTCTGAGTTCTCGATAATATTAATCAATGGTATCGCGTGTGACGTCCCGACATTGGTACCAAGGGGTAAGGTGCCAATCATTCGTTCCATAACAAAGCGATAGGGAAAAATTATCAAATGCAGCTAACTAAATCCCTTGAAATGAAGTCATGAGTGAAATCATATTACATGAGACAATTTAAATTGCAAAAATTCAAAACAAAAACTTACATTAATATCTACCATCTCAATTCTACCCCAAAGCTAAGGAACTCTCATCGCATCTCATCTGACTGCTGACCCTATGTAGGTTCCCTAACCTGAAAAGAAAGTTTGGATTGATGTGATTCTAGTCAACTCAGTAAGAAGAGCAATACTAACATGCCATAATTAATGTTTGAAAGTCTTGTTTAATGCATACAGTAAAAAAAACATTTATAGTGCATACAATGCAATTTTTTTGAAAACTTATTTAATAATATTGGCAATATAATACAATTCCCAAATTATCAATTCCATACTCATTTCTATTCATTCCTTTACCAATAATCATTTTCACGCTTCAATAATGCATATCAAACCAAACAATTAATTCACATCACATGCAATCCTCTAACACACACACCCGGGACTGACTGTGATTCATCTTCTAACACAATTTTAATACAATTTATCATCTTAGTTTAGGTTTCATTGTATACAAACCTATGTGCGCAGCCGCTACTATTTATTTCTAACGAGGGCAATACGGACACCAACTAGTTATGGATGGGTGCACAATCAATAACAATAACAATATATTACCCGTAAAATCATGTAATCACACTTTCTCTCTTGTTGTCATCCCGAAAGGTCACTTCGATCGTCATCAGTCATGCTTATCAGCCCATTAGCATGAATAGCAATCAACATAGATTCCTAAAGAAAACAGTACCATAGTTCTAACGTGGAACCCAATAACCAATACCTATAGCCTAATGACCCCAACCAATAAAAATACAAATATCCCTCCAAGGAAATTAGATGGACTTGATTTAGACTAGACAACTTGGTGAGCTAAGTTTTATTATGCATTTGATTCATTTTGTTTTTAAACACAACTCTTAAGCTATCTTAGACCTAATTCAACCTAACTCTACTGTTTTTTCCCATTTCTCCCTCTACGTTCTTTCTAAAACCTTACATGTCCCTCTAAGCACCCCTAACCATCCATCTACTATTTTTCCTTTCTAATTCATGCATTCCATTTCCATTTCAATTCTTTAGTAATTCAACCATTTCAATATAATAATAAAAACCATACAATTTATATTTATATATAACATACATCAGGTAAGAAGAAATAAAAAGGATATTAATTTAATTTAATCCTAATGTTTCCTAATTGATCTTTTATCCATTTATTTTAATAATCCTTAAGTCTTGTAACTTAATTCTATTTTATTTTAAGTTTTCTATTTAAGTTTACTAATCCTATCTATCTATCTCATAATTTAATTCTTACTTTTTTCTTCAATTTGATTTATTTCCTAATTTTAGTCAAATACTTAATTTTTATTTTAAGTGAATTTACGAAATTCTCTAACTAATTACCTCAAATTTATTATTTATAATTTTCCTATTTGTATTATTTATAATTTCCTATTTCCATTTATTTTTCAATTTTTCTTTTTCTCTTTAATTTAAATTTTTCTTTCTTTTTATTGATTTAATCCTAAACATAAAACATGAAATAACATCAACAACAAAATCAATAAAGAAAATATCCTTTGATTTAACCAAAACATCATGAACCCACACACACACCTAAGTTCATTAAAAACCATATCGTTTTCTATTTTATTCAAAATACACCTTTTAGATGCATATAGAAAACTCATTAAAAGTGATCAAGGGAGTATTGCATTCTTACCTCCTAAGGCGCAGTAGCTAAATTGGATCCATGTTCTTGTATCCTGCCTTATTTGCATCGAAGTTTCTAAAGCATCCAGTTTTAGCAAAGATAAGGGTAAGCTTGACTTTACTACTAATTCAAGAAATAATAAATGTTTCAAGTGTAGGCCAATTGTGGAAAGTTCAAATATGAGCTTTTTGAACAGCCCAAATTCGTAACTTTAATTGGATTTAAATGATTTGGAATAATTTAGGCTTGTTTGAGTCTTATTGGTGGTGAATAAGCCTTGTGTATGGGCTCGATTAGTTGAGTTGTTTTAAATATTTTGGATTGTTTTATTTTAGTTTGAGTTAATTAAGCCCATATAGTCAAGTGTAACTCATTTTGGCTTAAGTCTTGTCTTAGTGCTATTACAAGAATGAGCCCATAACTATATGGTGCCACAAACGATTACTAGTGTTGGTTAAGAAGATTTGAGTTACAAGGAGTTACATAACAATTACATGCCTATAATTAACCTAGTTATTGTGGGAGTTACAATTGTAGTTATTGTGTTGTAACTTATCATTGATTTCTTTGGCTATAAATACCAAAGGAACTCTTCTTTGTGGACATCAAGAATTGTAATAAAATATTTTAGAATTGAATTAAGAGTGTTTTGGCTTTTTTTTTCCACTTTATGCACAAGGTGTTGATTTAGAATACAATTGTTATCACTTGTATTTCAATTTTGATTTCCTATTTCAATTGTTTTTTGTGCTTCTTTGGATTGAGTTCAAGGGATACAATTTATCTTTCTTGTGTTCTATTTAACTTCTACCATTTGGGTGATTGAACAAATTTGATTCCTTTTTACTTATGATCTAAATTCTGTTCTAAACTGATTGAAGAGTTCTAAGGTTCAATCAAGGGATGTGACACTTATGCATTTTTTTGTTAATGAAAACTTGTTAGGTTTTATTTAACTAAGTGTGAAGTTACAGTGTGATCCGAACACACCCTATAAGAGAGGGGTGGTCGTGACACATAAAGATTGCCAATTCTCCAAAGCTCGAACCAAAGCATAAAGCTCTTTGTCATAGATAGAATAGTTCAATGGAGCACCAGGGAGCTTTTCACTAAAGTAGGCAATTGGTCTTTCTCCTTGCATAAAAACAGTCCCAATGCCCACGCCTAAAGCGTCACACTCAATTCCAAAAGTATTAATAAAGTAAGGCAAAGCAAGAATAGATACCGAACAAAGCTTATTTTTTAACAAATTAAATGCAAGGCATAACCAAATAGCACATAAAAACTAGCCAAACCATGAAAACTTCAGAACCTCACTTACTGATTTAGGAATAGGCCAGCTCTTAATAGCACTTAACTTCTCTTCATCAACTTCAATAATTTGCTTACAACAAAACCTAAAACATAATTCGATCTAAACAAAAAGATCACTTCTTAAAATTAGTATACAACCTCTAATTTCTCCAGGTAACTAAAACACTCCTCAAATGTTCTTCATGCTCATTCAAATCTCTAGAATACACAAGGATATCATCAAAGTACGCAACAAAAAATTTTCCAATGAAATCTTCCAAAACATGATTCATACTTGGTGCATTAGTTAAGTCGAAAGGCATAACCAACCATTCATATAATCCATACGTTGTTTTGAAAGCAGTGTTCCATTCATCGCCCTCTTTCATTCGAATTTTATGATAACCACTTTTCAAATCAATTTTGCTAAAACTAGTAGAGCCATATATAATTCATCAAGAATATCATCTAACCTAGGAATAGGATGACGATACTTTACTGTAATGTTGTTAATCGCACAACAATCAATACACATATGCCAAGAACCATCTTTCTTAGGCACCAACAATACCGGAACAGCACATGGACTCATACTTTCTCTAACAAATTCCTCACCCAACAACTCCTCAACTTGCATTTAATGCTCTTTTGTCTCCTCGGAA
This sequence comes from Carica papaya, assembly GCF_054855325.1. NCBI lineage: Eukaryota > Viridiplantae > Streptophyta > Magnoliopsida > Brassicales > Caricaceae > Carica > Carica papaya. The sequence goes on from NC_142317.1 coordinate 15,055,150, forward strand.
TTACTTCTTTAGACTGGTTTGTTTGGAATTGAGGCACTGGGTATGAATTCGATTTGATGGTCAATATCTCTAACGGGTGCCATCAATTAGGTATCTCTTCCAGAAAGACATCTTCATATTCCTGAAAAAAAGAAACAAACACACTAGGCAAAGAAATATTAAGGTCATTAGTGTTTAGATAAAGTTCCTTATTTAAGAACAAGTATACTTTTCCTTGAAAACCAACCTTCCTTAATATCACTCCTATTTTCATACAATCTCACTTATTTCTTTTTACACTCATTTGAATTCTGTTCCTCTTTTGTCAAACTCACTTTCTTTTGCACTTCATTATTTTTTTCACTATTTTCTTTTGAAAGCTCACTCTTGGATGTCTCACATTCGCATACTCTTTTTCCTTATGATGCAGAACCCCATGACCCTTGCTTGAACCTTAAAACTCTTCAATCGGTTTATAACAGAATTTAGATCACAAGTAAAAAGGAATCAAATTTGTTCAATCACCCAAATGAGTTAAATGAAACCCAAGAAAGATAGATGATATTCCTTGAACCCAATCCAAACAAGCACCAAGAACAATTGAAATAGGAAATCAAAATTGAAATATAGGTGATAACAATTGTATTCTAAATCAACACCTTGTGCTTAAGTGAGAAGAAGGCCAAAACGCTCTCAACTCAATTCTGAAATATTTGATTACAACTCCTAATATTCACAAAGAAGAGTTCCTTTCATATTTATAGCCAAAGAAATCAATAATAAGTTACAATACAATAACTACAATTATAACTTCCACAATAACTAAGCTAATTATGTGATAATTACAATTGTAACTTCAACAATAACTAGGCTAATTATAAGCATGTAATTGTTATGTAACTCCTTGTAACTCCAATCTTTCTTAACCAACACCGCTAATTGTTTGTGGCTCCATATAGTTGTGGGCTCATTCTTGTAATAACACTAAGGTAAGACTTAAGCCAAAATGAGTTACGCTTGACTATATGGGCTTAATTAACTCAAACTAAAATAAAACAATCCAAAATATTTAAAACAACTCAACTAATCGAGCCCATACACAAGGCTTATTCACCACCAATAAGACTCAAACAAGCCTAAATTATTCCAAATCATTTAAATTCAATTAAAGTTACGAATTTGGGCTGTTCAAAAAGCTCATATTTGAACTTTCCACAATTGGCCTACACTTGAAACATTTATTATTTCTTGAATTAGTAGTAGAGTCAAGCTTACCCTTATCTTTGCTAGAACTGGATGCTTTAGAAACTTCGATGCAAATAAGGCAGGATACAAGAACATGGATCCAATTCAACTACCTAATGGTCCGATTACAAGAGTGAGGTTAAAGAAATTCAAGGACGTATTCAACGGAATGATTCAAGGCTTGTGGAATGACATTGACAAAATTCAAGAATGCAACAAGGAAGCATGTACTGGGCTTGGGCTAAATAACAGAAAGCAAAGCTGAGTCACATTAACTCAATTGTAAGTTACACCAGCCCAATATGAAATTGAACCAACTTTTTGTATTGACCATAACTTGGGCTTCTGATGTCCAAATTAGGTGATTCAAAAGCCTAAACTTATGTACACATTTGGGCCTACAAATTTCATGAGAAACCCAATCAAAGTTGGATTTTATTAGATAAATAATTGGCTCACAAATTTTAAAATGAATTCTTACTTAAATACTTTGGATCTAGTTGTCTTCATTTATTGTATCTAAACTTTTGTTTTTCCTTATTAAATAAAAACATTTACTTAGTAATATAAAGATTAATACAATAAATAAAGATAGCTAGATCCAATGTATTTAAGTTGGAAATTTGTTTTGAATTTTAAGAGCTAGTTATCTATCTGATAAAATTCGAATCTGGACTAGGTTTCTTCATGAAAGTTGTAGGTCCACATGTGTAGATAAGCTTAGGCTTTTAAATCACCAAATGTGGGCATCCGAAACCTAAGCCCCATCCAAACAAACTGGTTCAAGTTCATATCGGGCTGGTGTAACTTTCACTTGAGTTAATGTGACCAAGCTTTGATTTATGTTATTTAGCCAGAGCCCGATACATGCTTCCCAATTGCATCCTTGAATTTTGTTAATGTCATTCCACAAGCCTTGAATTATCCTGTTTAATGTGTCCTTGAATTCGTTCAACCTCGCTCTTGTAATTGGACCATTGGGTAAATTTATTCTCAGGATAAGTAAATTTATCTCCTTGAAAAGAAACTTGAAACTATATACCTTGTAGGACATGCTGTTTAACTTCGGTAGAGTCTCGACTTAATTTCTAAGCTTTTTCTCTCAAAAATCCAACAGTATTCCGAGGTGTTTTTAAGCAATATCTTAAGCCCGTGGATTCTCCCTTGGTTGATTATGAGCTTTCGCTCTCCTTTTCTTTTATCTTTGTTTTTCTCCTCTTCTTCCCTCCTCTTTCTTCCTCTCACAATTAGGTACAGTTTCCTCAAGGAAAAACTCACAACTTCCATCAATTTCCCTCACTTTTATTGGGTTTCTTCTCTTTTCCTCTCATTTTTTCCTCTTTTTTTTCTCTCTCTTCTTTCTCTCTCTATCTTGCTTTCTCTCAACTCCAGAATGCTTTTTCCTTCTTCCCACACCCCTATTTATAGGGGAGGGATGTCCATGCAAGTTGATAAGCATGGTAGAGGTGGCAAAATGTGATTGGATACTTAAACCTCCTCAAGCTTCATCCTTAGCCTTTAAGTAATTCTAGAGTATTCTAATATTATCCAGACTCCTCCCATGTCTTATCCACCTTCTAGGAGCTTTCATACCAAATTTGGGCTCCATTCGATATGTTTTGGGTCGCCTTAGGCCCACCTAAACCCATAAGGCCCAAAACTGCACTCCATGCACATGCCTTCACTTCAAATAGCCATAACTCCTTCGATTCTTATTATTTCTACCCCATTTTACCTTCATTTACTCATCGTGTCAGCTACTTACCAATCAAATTTGGGCCCAAAACGACAACATTTGGCCCATCTATGGTCCACCTAAGTCCCAAAAGGTACAAACCACATTCAAAGTTAGGCCAATGTTTGGCCCTTACTTCAAAACTCTTTAACTTGCTCAATTATTAATCTTTTTGGACACACATGTGCTTCATGTGTTCCTCAAGTAGGAAGCTATCACATCGATTTAGTTTGGGCTTCATCCGGGCCCATTTGTCCCACTTATGGCCCATATAATCCCAAAAGGTCAAAATTGTCCTTCATGTCCATATCTCTCGGGTTTGGCCTCATTTCTCACAATTTTTCTCCTACGGACATTTTTATTTTATCACACACTTCTTCCTTAATATCTTGGTTTAGGGAATACGGCATAGGGCTTATTTTGGTTTAGGGCTTATTAGGTTTGGAACATATTTTATTAGAGTTTAGGGATTAGGATAAAATATGTACATTTTGAGATAAGAAAAAAAAAGATGTGTTATAATGTTTGTTTTTTTTTTTTTTCATTCAATATTCTCAGTTAATCAGCTAATTATTTTGTTATGCAAGTATTTCATATAAGTAGATTGAAAGTTGTTGATTTCATGGATAATTTCTATCTATGAATCCTATGTCAGGTATTCTTTTTTTCATTTGCTTACTAAAAGGACTTTGGTTTCATGGCTGTTAGTAAAGACTTTTTGATTTGATTATCTTGATCCCAGGGAACCTTGTATTGCTTGCTATAATAGTTTTTATTTTGTTAACTCTATTTACAAAATTATGTGTTTAAATATTTCAATATATTCTTTTGTTATTCATATTATCCATTCCCATTTCTAGATGTTTGTGATTTATTCTTTTGAAGTACATGTGCTTAAATTATATGCATAGTGATGAAAAATGAAATACATACTTCTTTTTGGCATGATTTTTGTTGTTAGTCGCAATTTGTTGTATAATGAAACTAACATATGAGGTTTTTCTGTTTATTTCATTTTTTAAAACACAATTGATTAAGTTGCAAGTTGAAGAATTCATTTAAGCCACTATTTCGAGTTGCTAGGGTTAAATTGGGTTATGGCTGGCAATGTGAGTAATGATTTGTGGGCGTGGGCGGGTTTTTATGAAATGAAAGGGTATTTATTCCTTATCCAACTTATTATTTTTTGGATTATGTGGAAGGAAACAAATAACAGAGCTTTTGAGGATATAGAGGCTAATTTTACAAAAATAAGGGATAAATGGATTCACACTTTTGTCTCTTTTTTGTTGGGTCATGATATCAAAAATTGGAAAGACTTTGGACTAGTCATGGATCATTTGATTGACTTGTAACTATTTTTGTTTACAGACGGTACTCTCATTGTACATTTGTGCATAATATTTTTATTTAATATTTTTGCAGATGTCGTGTTACACGCCATCACTACTTGAAGGTTCTATGACTCAAGCCTTGCATTCTTTCTGAACAGGATAGTGAAACCCAAAAAATTTTTAGAGATATTCAAATCCATACTATTTTATTACTTTTTTTGTTACTTTGTATTGCATATGATTATTATGAGTTTTTGCAAGACGTCTCAACTTGGCTATAGTAGATATTAAAACAACTCTTTAGGTACAACTCTTTAAGGATCGGGGTTTAAGGTTTAGAGTTTAAGATTTAGGGTTTATTAGGGTTTAAGACCTATTAGAGTTTCGGGTTCAGAGTTTAGAGTTTAAGATTATTAGAAATTAGGTTTTAAGGATTATTAGAACTTTAGACTTAAGCCTTAGGGCTTAGGGTTTAAGGTTTAGGGTTTAGGGTTTAAAACTTAACTCTTCTTAGGGCTTAGTACTTAAGGCTTAGTGCTTATTGGAGCTTAGGGCTCATGACTTATTACGACTTAGAGCCTAAGGCTTAGGGCTTATGGTAGGGCTTAAGGCTTATCAAGGTTTAGGTCATATTAGGGCTTAAGGCTTATTAAGATTCAGAGCTTAGGGCTTAAGGCTTAGGGTTTATTAAGGCTTAGAATTTAGGACTTAGGGCTTATGGCTTAGGGTTTTGGACTTATTATTGCTTAAAGCTTTTTACATTCTAAGACTTTTTAGGGCTTAAGGCTCAGGATTTAGAGTTTATGACTTGTTAGGGTTTAGGGGCTAGAGCTTACGGCTTAAGACTTAGAGTTTAGAGTTTATTAGAGCTTAGGACTTAGAAATTAGGGTTTAAGGATAACATAATGCTTAGGGTTTAAGGCTTATTAGGCTTGGAATACTAAGGCTTGGGGCATAGGTCTTATTAGGGTTTAGGCATTAGGATAACATACGTACAGTTTGAGAAAAGAAAAAAAAAGGGTGATATAATGTCTGTTTTTCTTTTCTTTTCATTCAATCTTCTCAGTTAGTCATTTAGTTATTTTGGTAAGCAGTTATTCCATATAAGTAGATTAAAACCTGTAGATTTCGTATATAATTTCTATATATGAATCCTAATGCTAGATATTCTTTTTAGCATTTGTTTACTAAAAAAAGAGTTTGGTTTCGTGGTTGTTAATAAAAGATTTTATTGATTTAGTTCTCTTGATCATAGAGTACCTTATAAGCCTTGTTATAATAGTTTTTATTTTGTTAACTCCATCTACAAAATTATCAGACTTAAGTATTTCAACATATTTTTGTATAATTTATATTATCAACTCTTATCTTTAGATTTTTGTAATTTATTCTTTTTGTAAATACATGAATTTAAATTATACTTCTTTTTCTCATGATTATTGTTTCATCATTGGCGATTCAACCAAATATTTGTTATATGGTAAAGATAGGTATGAAGTTTTTCTTTTTTTTTTTTAAACACTATTGATTAAGTTGCATGTTCAAGAATTATTACATTTTTATTTAATATTTTTGCAGAGGTCGTGTTACATGTTATCACTCTTTAAATTCCCTAAGATTTGAGCCTTGCACCCTTTTTGAACAGGTTAGTGATGACCAAAATTTTTTTAAAGATATTTAAATCAATGATCTTTTTTACTTCTTTTTTGTTACTTTAAATGAATGTGATTACTATGAGTAGATTATTGAAATAGCTCTTTAGGTACAACTTTTTAAGGATAAGAGTTTAGGTCTTACGGCTTATTGATACTTAAGACTTATTAGGACTTAGGACTTATTAGCGTTTAAAGGTTATTAGGACTTATAATTTAGGGCTTCGGGTATATAGGGTATAGCACTTAGAAATTAGAGTTTAAGGATTATTGAGGTTTAAGGCTTATAACTTAGGTATTAGGGATTAGGACTTATAACTTATTGGGACTTATGATATATTGAGTATTAGGACTTACTAGGGTTTACGGCTTATGATTTAGAATTTAGGGTTTACGGTTTATTAAAGCTTAGGACTTAGACTTTATTAGGGCTCATGGCTTATTAGAGCTTAGGGATTATTAAGAATTAAGGACTTATTTGCACTTATTAGGGATTTAGAGCTTTATAGTTTATTAGGGTTTGGGTGTAATGGCTTGAAATATTAAACCATGCTTAATTTTGTATAATTTAAAATAAAATTTAGGAAAAAATAGGAATAAATAAAAAAAATGAAAAATAAGCATTTTCACTAATTAAAATTAATTTAATAAATAATTAAAAATTAAATAGTTAATTAATTTGAGATTTATTTTTTAATAAGATTTAAAAATAATTTAAAACACTTAAAAATGTAAAACAAAACGTTTAGAGACCAAAACGAGCAAAAACTGATATTTTAGGGGCCTTTTGGGTTAAAATGGGACCCAAGGGCATAAATGAAATAAATCCACGCATTTGGGGTCCAAATGCAATTTCTAGAAATCAAAACATGTTGTTCTGATGTGTACGCAGTGACCAACCACTACGTGCCACCCGGACGCTATGCGGGCATCTGGAAGCCAAAAATGCATCGTTTTGACGGTGCACATAGGCCAGTCGCTGCGCGCCACGCGAACGTCAAGCGGGTAGGTAAGAGGGTGAGTCACGCATGATCAAACGGTAAGGATGGGGCCACATGTTGCGGGTTCCTCTTCAACGACCCAGATCTGTTCACACCTGTGTCTGCGTATGACTGATGGTTAGGATCGCACGGGGAGAGAGAGAGAGTGATTCGAGGGAGAGAAAGGGTGAAACCGTTTGGGTTTTCATCGGACTCTCTCAGGTGGTGGTGCGGGCTGCCCCGCTGCAGTTTGAGCTACTCAGGGAGACCAGAATCGACTCCAAATTCCAACAAAATTCAAGTCGGGTCGTGCATGACATGAATCTTCGATGTGGTAAGATTTTTCTATCCTAAATCCAAAATTAAGCTTTGCAATCGATTCACCTATCCTAATATTATGTTAAGGTGTTTTCAGAGTTCAAATTTCATCAACCAGAACATCGAATCGTCGAGTAACCCGTTTACCCAGTAACTCTGGTTCGTGGTCGAACCCTCTTACTTTCCTGCATTTTTCTTAAGCTTTCTTTGCTAATTTAAAAGGCTTCATCACTGACCCGAAACGTTTGTGTTGTTGAAAAGTCGCGAAGCTACTTTTGGCACCAATTTGGAGTCGCAAATTGATCCGTTCAGCAAAGAAACTTGTAGGTAAGACAGTAGAAATTCTTAAACTTTCATACGCATCTTTTAGAATAAAAAACTAACGTTGTCTTTGTTGGTTTTTAACGAGCTAATGTAGGCTCGTGACCATGCAAAAATATTTTCAAAGTGTCATAAGTGAGTTTGTTGCATGACAAGGCTTATGGAAAATTCCGAATTTTTATTCGGGTTATTTTCCATCACATTTGTAGGTTGTTTAATTAGAAAATATGCAATTATACTTTCGTTAAATGTGTTGCACTCTCCATTTTCCGTAGGGTGTTCGGTTATGCAGTCCGCTCGTATGCATGAGTGAAGGAGAGTTGTTTGTGTGATGTGTGTTCACCTAATATGTCGAATGGGTTTTGTTGAAAACCCGAACCACAGTTTGCGAGGTGTTTATTCTTTGGGGTTGCAATTGGAACTAAATCCTTGGAATCAGTTCGTTACCATGCCTCAATTGAGGTAAGAATTGCAGTACTTCTTTAATCACTTTTAAAGTTTTTATATGCATCTAGAAGGGTATTTTGAATAAAAATAGAAAGCAATGTGGTTTTAAATGAACTTAGGTGTGTGTGTGTGGGGGTTCATGATGTTTTGGTTAAATAAAAGGATATCTTCTTGATTGATTTTGTTGTTGATGCTATTTTATGTTTTAAGGTTAGGATTATGTCAATAAAGGAAAGGAAATTTTGAATTAAATAGAAAAAGAAATTTGGAAAATAAATGAAAATAGGAAATTATAAATACTGTAAATAAGGAAATTATAAATAATGAATTTGAGTTAATTAGTTAGACAATTTTGTAAATTCATTGAAATAGAAATTAAATAGAAACTTACTAAAATTAGGAAATAAATCAAAACAAAGAATTGAATTAGGAGATAGATATATTGGATTAGTAAACTTAAACAAAAAACTTAAAGTAAAATAGAATTAAGCTAGAAGACTTAAGTGTTAGTAAAATAAATGGATAAAAAATTAATTAGGAAACATTAGGATTAAATTAAATTAGTATGCTTGTTGTCCCTTCTTACTTGATGTATGTTATATATATAAATTGTATGATTTGTATTATTATATTGAAATGGTTAAATTACTAAAGAATTGAAATGGAAGTGGAAAGGAATTAAAAAGGGAAAATAGTAGATGGATGGTTGGGGTGCGTAGAGGGACAAGTAAGGTTTTGGAAAGAATGTGAGAGGGAGAAATGGGAAAAAACAGTAGAGTTAGGCTGAATTAGGTCTAGGATAGCTTAGGGGTTATGTATAAAAAAAATGAGTTAAATGTATAATAAAACTTAACTCACTAAGTTGTCTAGTCTAAATTTGGTCTATCTGATTTTCTTGGAGGGGTATTGGTATTGTTATTGGTTGGAGCCACTAGGCTATGGGTACTGGTTATTAGGTTCCGTATTAGAACTGTGGTACAGTTTTCCTTGGGAATCTATATGATTACTATTCATGCTCATGGGCCTATGGGAATGAATGATGGCGACCGGAGAAAAAGTGTGATTGCATGATTTTTCAAGTAATATATTATTATTATTATTATTATTGATTCCGCACCCATCCATAGCTAGTTGGTATTCGTATTGTCCTCTTTAGAAATAGGTGGTAGCAGCTGCGTGTATAGATTTGTAAATAGTGAAACCTAAACTAAGATAATAAATTATATTAAAATTGTGTCAGAAAATGAGTCAAAGTCTGTTTTGGGTGTGTGTGTGATGCAGATATAAAGGCAAATCAAGAGGATTGTCCAACATGAAGGCCTGGTCCAATTACTAGAAGTATTTCCAAACAATTGAAGACCAATATTCAGAGCTATGTGCAAAAGATGCTTTCTAATTATCCTGGACCGAGTTATGGAGACAATATCCAATAATCCAATTTAGTGCATTTAATTGGGCCTTTGGGCCATGACCGCAATTGCTTAAGTTGAATTGGATTACAAGCTCATTCTATGTGTTTTGAACTTCAAGAAGATAATGGGCTTGCACAATACATTAACAACAACTATACAAGTAGTTCAGCCTCATTGGAGCCCAAGTAATCACAATGATGATGTTGAACTACTTGTATAGTTGTTGTGATTACTTGGGCTCCAAAAAGTTTATTTTCATTACGACAAGCCCATGTATATTGCTTGGGCCTTAAGTAGCTTCTTTTTTTAGCCTACATTCAAGTTGCTTGCTGACCAAGAAGCTTCCCTAGAGTCTTGGAAAAATTTATGCCTATTTTTAAGGGATTTGTTTCCTACATTCAAGTTGCTTGCTGACCAAGAAGCGTCCCTAGAGTTTTGGACGAATTTATACCTATTTTAAACTATTTGTTTCCTTTTTTTATTTTGTATTTTCTATTTTAGTAAGGAGTTCGGTTTCAAAGGGAAACATTGTCTTTGACTGGATATTAATTCTATTTAAGTTAGGATTTCTTTTTTTTTTTTCAATTAGAAATTTGTTATTTAAGAATTACCATAGCTTGACTAAATCTTACCCCTATATATATGGGTGTTCAGATTATTCATTGTAGAAATTTTTTTTTAAAAAAATTTTCTTTGATTTAAGTGAGCTTTATCTTTCTTAATCATGTGCCAAGGTGTTTCAACCTGTTTAATTAAGCTTTAAACTTAATAAACAAAATTGATTTCTTCCTATTCAAAACATCTTTGAAAGTTTTGTCAATTGCGTTTAGGTTTCTGTTCTAAAGTTCAATTGAAAAGGTGTTTCAAGGGTGTCTTGACAAACCTTTTTGATTACTTGAGTTCAGCAGAAGTTGGAAGCACCTTGGTGACCAAAAAGTTGAGGAAAAGATCATTGGTTTCCGCGTCAGTGTGTTAGAGGATTGATTGCATGTGATGTGAATTTGGTTTGATATGTATTATTTTAGCATGGAAATGATTATTGGTATAGGAATGAATAAAAATTAGTACGAAATTAATAATTTGGGAACTGTATTGTATTGGTAATATTATTGAAAAGGTTTTCAAAAGAATTGTATTGTAGCACTATAAATGTTTTTTTTACTGTATGCATTAAATAGGACTTTCAAACGTTAATTGTGACACACTAGTACTGTTCTTCTTATTGGATTGACTTAAACTCACCCAAATCCATACTTTCTTTCAGGTTAGGGAACCCGAATAGGGTCAGCAGCCAGATGAGGTGCGAGGAGAGGTCCTTAGCTTTGGGGTAGAATTAAGATGGTAGATATTAATGTAAGTTTTTATTTTAAATTTTGTAGTTTAAATTTTTCTCATGTAATATGATTTCACTCATGAATTCATTTTATGGGGTGTAGTCCGCTGCATTTGATAATTGTTTTTGATCGCTTTGTTGTGGTACAAATGCTTGGGGCCTTACCCTTTGGTACCAGGATTGGGATGTCACATTAGGGCTTTTTAGGGATTAAGGGTTAGGATTTAGGACTTAGGTTTTAAGGTTTAAGGCTTATTAGTACTTAGGACTTTTTAGTGCTCAAGACTTATTAGGGCGTAGGGCTTATTAAAGCTTAGGGTTTATTAGGGATTGGGGCTTAGGGTTCAGGTATTAGGGCATAGGGCTTAGGTTCTATTAGGGTTTAGGGTTTAGGACTAGGGTTTAAGGCTTATGGTAACATACCTATTGTTTGAGAAAAGAAAAAAAAGGTGTTATAATTTTTTATTTTTTCTCTTCATCCAATCTTTTCAGTTAATTATCCAATTATTTGTTCTGGAGTTATTACATGTAAGTAGATTGGAGCTGTAGCTTTCATGGATAATTTCTATCTATGAATTCTGATGTCAGGTACTGTGTTATGCATTTACTTACTAAAAAAGAGGATCTTGCTTTAGTAATTGTAGGTGAAAGACTTTCCTTATTTGATTCTCTTGGTTGTATGACACCTTGTATGTCATACTATAATGATTTTTATTTTATTAACTCTATCTTGAAAATTATTAGTCTTTAAATATTTTAACCTAATATTTTGCTAGTCATATTATCCACTCCCATTTTTAGAGTTTTGTAATTTATTTATTTTGTGAGTACATTTGCTTAAATTATTTGCTTAGTGATAAAAAATGGAATATATACTTCTTTTTCTCATGATTTCTATTTTGTCATTGTCGATTCAGTTAAATATTTGTTATATGATGAAATTAAATATGAGTATTTTTTTAATACTGTTGATTAGGTTGCATGTTTAAGAATTATTATATTTTTATTTGATGTTTCTGCAAAGTTCATGTTACATTCCATCACTCCTTAAAGGTTTTAAGACTCAAGGCTTACATCATTTTTGAACATCTAGTGATGCCAAGAAATTTGTAGAGATATTCAAATCAATAATATTTTTTTTTACTTTTTTTTTCGTTACTTTGTATTATGTGATGATTATTGGTTTTCTAAAAATTGTGTCAACTTGGCTTTGGTAGATCATTGAAACAACACTTTAGATATAATTTTTTAGGGCTTAGCACTAATGGCTTACGACTTAAGGCTTAGGGTTTAGAGTTTAGAACTTAGGGCTTAGGGCTTAGGATTTAGAAATTAGGGCTTAGTGCTTATGAGGGTTTAGGGCCTAGGTTTTTTAGGATTTACACTTTATTTGTGCTTTGGGCTTAATAGGGTATATTAAGGCTTATGACTTTTTAGGGATTAGGGATTATGACTTATAGGGCTTAAGGCTTAGGGGTTAGGACTTAAGATCTAGGGTTTAATAGGGTTTATGGCTTAAGGCTTATAAGGGCTTAGTGCTGAGGGCTTATTAGGTTTTAAAGTTTTTTAGGGATTAAGGCTTGGGGCTTATTAGAGCTTAGGGTTTTTAGGGCTTACAGCTCTAGGCTTGCTAAGGCTTAAGGGTTAGGACTTAAGATCTAGGGTTTAGTAGGGCTTATGGCTTAAGGCTTATAAGGGCTTAGTGCTTAGGGCTTATTAGGTTTTAAAGTTTTTTTAGGGATTAAGGCTTGGGGCTTATTAGAGCTTAGGGTTTTTAGGGCTTACAGCTCTGGGCTTGCTAAGGCTTAAGGGTTAGGACTTAAGATCTAGGGTTTAGTAGGGCTTATGGCTTAAGGCTTATAAGGGCTTAGTGCTTAGGGCTTATTAGGTTTTAAAGTTTTTTAGGGATTAAGGCTTGGGGCTTATTAGAGCTTAGGGTTTATTAGGTTTTAAAGTTTTTTAGGGATTAAGGCTTGGGGCTTATTAAAGCTTAGGGTTTTTAGGGCTTACAGCTCTAGGCTTGCTAAGGCTTAGGGCTTATTAAGCATTGGGGCTTAGGTCTTATTAGAGCTTAAGGCTTAAGGCTTAAGGCTTATTTGGGCTCTGAGCTTAGAGCTTATTAGGACATGGAGCTTATTAGGGTGTAAGGCTTATTAGGGCTTAGCGGTTTTTTAAGGTTTAAAGCTTAAGGCTTAGGACTTAGGGCTGATTAAGTCTTAGAGCTTATTAAGGCTTAGAGCTTAGGGCCTAGAACTTAGGGTTTAGGGTTTAAAGGATATTAGGGCTTGGGGTTTAAGGCTTATTAGGGTTTAGGATTTAAATGTTAGGGCTCAGGACTTAGGGATTAGGGTATATGGCTTATGAGGGCTTAGGGCTTATTTATGGTTAAGTAGTGCTTAGGGCTCATTAGGGCTTAGGACTTAATTACAGCTTGGGCCTTAGGGTTTAAGTCTTAGGGCTTAGGACCTAAGTTTTATTAAGGTTTAGATTTAGGATTTAGGGCCTAAGGCTTAGGGAAACATATCAACAGTTTGAGAAAAGAAAACAAAAAGAGGTACCATGATGTTTGTTTTTTTCTCTTCATCCAATCTTTTCAATTACTCATCCAGTTATTTTATTATACAGTTATTCCATGTGAGTAGATGAAAGCTATGGATTTTGTAAATAATTTTTATCTGTAAATCCTGATGTCATATATTCTTTTATGCATTTATTTACTAAAAAATGGACTTGTTTTAGTAGTTATAGGTGAAGGACTTTCTTTATTTGCTTCTCTTGGTTGTAGGGCACTTTGTATGTTTTGTTGTAATGATTTTTATTTTGTTGTCTTTATCTTTAAAATAATCAGTGTTTAAATATTTTAACCTATTCTTTTGCTATTCATATTATCCACTCCCATCTTTAGAGTTTTGTAATTTATTCTTTTTGTAAATAGATTTGCTTAAATTATATGCTTAGTGATAAAAAATGAAATATATACTTTTTGTCCTCATGGTTTATGTTGTCATTAGCGATTTAGTTAAATATTTATTTTATGATGAGGGGTTAGGGTGTAAGGCTTAATGCTTAGGGCTTATTATTAAGGCTTCGGGCTTATTAAGGCTTAGGGCTTATTCGGGCTTGGTGCTTGTTAGAACTCAAGGCTTATTAAGACTTGGACTTAGGGTTTAGGGGTTAGGGCTTACAGCTTACGAACTAAGGTAAGGGACTTCCCATCCCCATTCAACTAAGGTAACGTTCACGGTAGGATTCCTTATGTATCGGACTCGTCCGTCCTTTTCCTAGGTACCTAGTAAGTCTTTCACATAAATATTCTCATTAACAAACAACCAATTACGTACACCAATATCTCATTTTATATTCATAAATCAATTAAACTATATTAATGCTGACAGTATATAACCGAATAAGCCAGATGAATCAATAAAGCTATAGAAAATATAAATTAAGAACATGGATCATATAATAACAAGTAAATAGAGCTATACAAGAAAATAATCAGAAAATCAGAACAATCGTGAATTAACCAATTTCGCCTCACTAGTGACCTGTAATTATTTTTAGAGTTCTATAATTTTTCATAAAAATACAAAATTATAAAACGTTAAATCTCAATTTACCATAATGGAGAATAGGATAAGGGATCCTTACCCAAATGAGTGTTTCGAGACGTCGTACTGTCTACTAACCTATTAATGGGTACTGGGTTTCATAAATTTTTTTTGTGAAAATCCAAAACACTCATCACATAACTAAAAATACTTCGAAAATTCAAAATCGATGTCCAAAACTCTTTCGGGTCAATTTTAGAGTTCCGACACGGCGCCACTGCTGTGTTTCGATACCGACTCTGCCGGCCACAGTAGGGTTCGCCTCGGCCTAGCCAGTTTTGGCTGTATCCCTGCAGAAAAATACATTAGGGGCCTCGATTGCCAAGAAATCACAAAAAAACCAAATTTATCGGCGGAGGGATCTCTAGGTGCGGCGGCTCTGCCGGCCCTCCTTCGCTGCTGAAGTTATTTCTTTAGCTACCCTGCACAGAAAAGGACGATGAACAGAATGATCAAAAAATCACATGAAACGGGAACGAAAAGGGACTCATCGAAGGGGTTTTAGGGTTTTAACCACGGCGGCTCTGCCCGGGCTTTGTCCGCAGTTTTTGACTTATTCGCTATCTCTCTTACTCTGATTTGGCCATAGTGATACTCGGAATCTAATTTCGAGCGGGTAGGGAGAATTTTTACCTTTTTTAGTGGTTGGCGGTGGCTCCGGTGCGGCGACGGTCAGTGGTCGACCTCCTTCTCCAGCGTCTGATGTTCCTTCTCCGATGGGGGCTGGCAGTTAGGGTTTAGGTTCCCGTGTGATGCAAAGTATTTATAACTATCCCGCGTTGATCTGGACCGTCCATCACGATCAATCTCGTCCGTTTGATTGCATTTAAGGAGGAAACGAATTTGGACTATTTATTGCAATTAATCTCAACCGTCCAATCACACCTAAGGGGGAAACGGATCCGGATCCTCCACGCATGCGGGATCGGTCATGGGTCGTCCGATCATGGGCATGCGGATTGCTAGCATGGCCTCCCGCGTGGCACCGACGTCAGCCCGCCTTGCCATGCGGCACGCTCTAGTTCTTCGAGACAACTGACTGGGTAGTTTTACGTGGTCGAATTTTCTTTATTTGCACTTTGACTTTCTGTTTCCAATTTTTCGTTGAAAAACACTCACATAACCTAAATTTTCACCAATTTTTTCTAAAATTATTTTCAATCTCGTCCCTAATTTTTTCTCAAAATTTTACTTCAATAAAAATAAAATAAAATAATTAATTATTTTAAATTAATAATTAAAGAATAAAAAATTTATGTTGGGTAGTTTTTCGAGACAGAGTATTACAACTCTCTCCCTTCAAGAAAATTTGATTCCTCAAATTGATCACTTTCTCACTCAGTCGAATAGCTGGGGCTACTGGGCCCTGAAGTTTGATTCTAGTTCTCAAGTGGCCTTTTCCTGCATATAGTTCTACCATAGGACCTTGATAAATAGAATTTCTCGGTTGCGAAGTACTCTACTCTTCCGGTCTATAATGCCTACCTCACAGAATAGATTTTTCTAGAGTAATAGAGGCTCGTAGGACAGGATTGTGACGGGTTCAGGTTGTATTTGCATAGTATAGATCCGTGGAACAAATTATGAACTCTACATAGCTTTGGAGGTAGTGTCAGTCTGTATGCAGTCATATAAATCCGGTTTAAGATGTCAAATGGTCCGATGAACTGGGAATTTAGTTTTCCCCTCTTGCTAAACATACTAATCCCTTTGAAAGGAGTGATCTTAAGAAATACTCAGTTGCCTTTCTCAAATTTCAAATCTCTCATCCAGGAGTCCGTATAATTTTTCTGCCTACTATGAGTTGTTTGAATGTTTTTTCTGATTTTAACTATTTTAGCTGTAGTCTTCTCTATAAGATATGGGCCGAATAATTTTCTATCACCCACCTCTTCCCAACAGATCGGTGATTTGCATGGGTGGCCATCGGCAATCTGCATGGGCAGCCATACAATGCCTTGTACGAAACCATGCCGATACTTGCCCGGTAGCTTTTATTGTAGGCGAACTTTATCAGAGGTAGGTGATCATCCCAATGACCTCCAAAGTCTAGAACACAAGTTCGGAACATATCTTCCAGTGTGCGAATCGTCATCTCTGACTGTCCATTGGTTTAAGTGCGAAATGCGGTGCTGAGGGACAGTTTCGTTCCTATAGCTTACTGAAAACTAGACCAAAATCGAGAAGTGAACCTGAGGTATTTGTCAGATATCATTGACACTAGAACTCCATGTAACCTGACTATCTCTCGGATATAATTTTTGCTAGCTTGTATAAGGGGTCAGTCATCTTGATAGCTGAGAAGTGAGAGAATTGGTGACTGGTCGACAATTACCCAATGACATCATGTCCTGAGCGTGCCTTAGGCAACCCTATTACGAAATCCATTGTGATATGTTCTCACATTCACTCCGAGATTGGTAATCACTGAAGTTACCCGCCTGGGCGCTGATGCTCTGTGTTAACCTGTTGGCATAGCAGACACTTGGAAATAAAGTCGGCTACCTCTCTTTTTATTCCGCTCCACCAAAATTAGGTCGCATACTTTGATACATTTTAGTACTTTTGGGTTGTATGGCGAACTTGGAGCTGTGAGCCTCTATCATGATGTCCCTTTTTAGTTCACTGTCATCTGAAACACACACTCTGTCATGAAACCTGATTAATCCATCGGTGGAGACTCGAAATCCTTGATGGACTACTTGTTCTGCATCTTTCTTGAGTAGGGTTATGGTGGAATCGGTTAAATGGACCTCTCTTATTCTCTACATCAATTCGGGTTGGACAGCCAGGTGAGCCAAACATGTAACTCTCTTTGATTCTTGAAGTCGTATCATTGTACAGTCCCTATTACCCATGCATTCAGAAACCATTGTGTGAGTTAACATACATGTACTTTTTCTACTGAGCGCATCAGCCACTATATTGCCCTTGCCCGTGTGATACAATATATTACAGTCATAATCCTTTAGGAGCTCTATCCAACGCCTCTGATGCATGTTCAGATCCTTATAAGTGAATATGTGCTTCAAGCTCTTATGGTCAGTAAAAATTTCAAAAGTCTCCCCATACAGGTAGTGGCGCTAGGTCTTCAAGGTGTGGATAATGGTGGTAAGTTCCCAGTCGTGGGTGGGGTAATTTTTCTCATGACACTTGAACTGTGTGGACCCATAGGTTATGACTTTGTCATGTTGCATCAGAAAACAACCTAACCTCAAATAATAAGCATAACTGTACACTGTATATCCACCTGTCCCACCTAGTAAGGCTAACATAGGTGCAGTAGTCAACTGCTTCTTGAGTTATGTAAAGCTCATTTCGCAGTTTATGTTCCATTCAAGCTTAACGTTTTTCTTTGTGAGCCGGGTAAAAGGAGCAGCTAGGCTGGAAAATTCTTTTACAAACCTGCAGTAATAATCTGCTATTCCCAGAAAGCTACGAATCTCCTTAACCGAGATCAATTTCTCCCATCCCAGCATTGTCTCAACTTTTTCAGGGTTCACTGATACTCCATCTATTGATATATGTGTCCTATAAAGATAGTCTGCTCGAGTTAGAACCCACACTTGCTCAATTTTACATACAATTTTTTCTCCTTGAGAACCTGCAAAACCTGAGTTAGGTGATGAATGTGTTCCTCTCTTCTATTTGAATAGATCAGGATATCATCGATAAATATAATGACGAACTGATTCAAGAATTATCTGAAAACCCTGTTTACTAAGTCCATAAAAATGGTTGGTGCATTAGTTAGTCCAAAAGGCATGATTAGGAACTCATAATGTTCGTACTTTATTATGAAAGCTGTCTTGGGAATGTCCTCTGCCTTGATCTTTACCTGATGGTAAACTGAACACAAATTTATTTTGGAGAAGATCTAGGCACCCTGCAACTGCTCAAATAGGTCATCAATTCTGGGGAAGGGGTACTTGTTCTTGATTGTAACTCGATTCAATCCCCTGTAGTCAATACACAATCGTAACATCCCATCCCCTTTCCTTGCAAATGTGACTCTAGCACCTAAAAAAGATATGATATGTCAGATGAACCTACTGTCTTACAATTCATTGATCTGTTTCTTCAATTCTTCTATCTCAACACGGCTCATGTGGTAAGGGGCAACAGAGATATATTGGGTGCCAGACTAAAGATCTATGGTGAACTCAACTTTTCTGTCTACTAGCAGTCCTGATAGTTCATCAGAGAACAGATGCACTTCACTACATTGTATAATGAGCTCTATCACTGTTATGGGGGACTATTCACATCTTCCTACTACCATACTTGTATAGGTGCACACTTAATACTTAAAACTTCTCTATACACCCAAAAATAGAAAAGTATGTATGCATTCACACTTATCATTTTACCACTACACCTGAAAACGGAACGGTTATATAGGCATACACTGAAGTCTAACATCATATAGGTGCTTTTGGAACAGTTCGCCTCGATAATGAGTGATGCACACTTAACACTTCCCCATACACCCAAAAACAGAATAGTTATGTATGAAGTCACACTTATCACTTTCTTACTACACCCGAAAACAGAACGATTATGTAGGGGCACACTGAAGCCTAGCATCATGCACGTGCTTTTAGAACAGTTCGCCACGATAATGAGTGATGCAAACTTAACACTTAACACTTCCTCAAACACCCAAAAATAGAACAGTTATATATGAAGTCACACTTATCACTTTTTTACTACACCCGAAAACGAAACGATTATGTAGGGGCACACTGAAGCCTAGCATCATGCAGGTGTTTTTAGAACAACTCACTTCAATAACGAGTGATGCACACTTATTAAAACCAAAATATATAGGCAAAATAACGCTTAAAACACAATAATACTTTCACAAACACTTGCACTTTATATATGAAAATACATATAAAACACTTATGAAAATACTTGAAAACTACATAGGTCATGAAATCACAATATCCACTTACTATACTAAAAATACTTTGAAAACACTTTAAAAACTACATAGGCCATGCAATCACAATACCCACTTACTCAGGTCCGGTGCAATCAACTTAAGCTCTCTCTTTATTTTGTAAGAGTATCCCCTTACATTTTTCTTCAAATTTCTCTAGTCACTTTGGCAGAGTCTCCCTTTATAAATAGTTCAATTTTCTCTTTTCAATCGAACAGAATCTCCCCTTATATTTTCGTCAATTTCCTACCGATATTTTGGCAACATCTTTCCTTAGAATTATCATTATTTTACACTCAAAAATATCATGATGATAGATAAATTAGTTTTCATGAAAAGAAACTTGAAACTGCATACCTTGTCGGAGCTGCATTATCTCTGACAGAATCTCGACTCAATTTATAAACTTTTTCTCTTGAAAATCTGACAGAGTTCCGGAATATTTTTGAGCAATATCTAATATAAAAAATACTAATATCACTTAAAAATCATCCTCAAAATTTCAAGAGAAACGAAATTAAAATGAAAGAGAAAACTCACCTTAAGCTCACGGGTTCTCCCTTCATTGGCTGTGAGATTTCACTCTTCTTTTCTCTTATTTATTTGTTTTTCTCCTTTATTTCTTCCTTCCTCTCACAATTTAGATAAGAGTGTCCTCAAGGAAAAACTCCCAAATTCCATCAATTTCCCTCACTTTTATTGGATTTCTTCCCTTTTCCTCTTCTCTTTCTCTTTTTAACCTTTTTCAACCCCAGAATGGGATTCCCTTCTTCCCACATCCCTATTTATAAGGTAGTGATGTCCATGCAAGTTGATAAGCATGGGAGAGGTGGCAAAACGTGATTGGCCGTTTAAACTTCCTCAAGCTTCATCCTTATCCATATCTCTTCCTTTCTTAGCCTTTAAGTAATTTTAGAGTATTATAATCTTATCTAGATCCTTTAACGTCTTATTCTCCTTCCAGGAGCTTCCATACCAAATTTGGGCTCCATTCGATATGGTTTAGGCCGCCCTAGGTCCACATAATCCCATAAGGCCCAAAATTGCACTTTATGCACATGCCTTCATTTCAAACAGCCATAACTCCTTGATTCTTATGAATTTCCGGCTCATTTTACCTTCACTTGCTCTTCATGATTTCAGCTACTTATCGACCAAATTTGGGCTCAAAATGACCATATTTGGGCCACTTAAGGCCCAAAAGGTCCAAACTGCACACATAGCTAGCCCATGCCTATACTCTTACTTCAAAACTCCATAACTTGTTCAATTTTTAATCTTTTTGGGAAAACTTGTGCTTCACATGTTCTTCAAGAAGGCAGTTATCACATAGTTTATGTTTTGGCTTCATCCTGGTCCATTTGGCCCAGTTATGACCCAAATAAGCCCAAAAGGTCAAAATTGTCCTCCATGTGCTTGCCTCATGGTTTTGACTTTATTTATCGCACATTTTCTTCTATGGACATTTTTCTTTTTCCATAAAATTTTTCCTTAATATATTGGCTAGTTCTCAGCCAAATTTGAGTCTCAAATTCCAAGTAGTTTGGTCTCGGGACACAAATCAAGCCCAAAGGGTCAATTAGGGCTTCTGATTTTCTCCCTCACATGGGAGATTTCTCTCCTGATTGTTAATCAATTACTTTCTCATAGTCTCGAAGCGTCTTCTTACCTTCTACAATGTTGTTCTAGTCTTGAGAAGCATTCTCAGATGTAGATAACTCGGTTTCACCTATTGAGGCAAAAGCTCTTCTTAAGGGATTCTAGCTACTCCAATCTCATAATTTTCCCTCAATTTGACTCAAAACTTAGTTCTTAATCTTACCACATCTCCCTTTATACATGTGCACACTTAATCAATCATACCAAACACAAGAGTTCAAATTGGGAAAAATCCAAACTATTACAAAGCATCACTTGGGTCTCAAGTTTCCTTTGGACAAACTTGGTCTAATATTTGGAATAATACCATTTAGAAAGGTAGTTAAGGTTGAAGTTACTTTTCTGTTCAAGATGTTCTCATGTGGGAAATTGGAATTTACTTTCTTGTTCATGGTGTTTTCGTTTAAGAAATTAGAATTTACTTTCCCGTTTGAGTCGATCCCATTTAGGAAACAAATGGATTTTAAACTCACTTACCTGTTTAGGACGGGATCTGTGAGATTCCTCCTTGATTCAGGATTGTATCATTGGAACTAAATAGGAGTCATTTAGGATCACATCATCCCCCCTTCTTTAGAAAGATTCGCCCTCGAATCTGGTCCATTAAAAAGAGAATGATTAGTGATAAGAAAAGAAAGCTCATTTTGCTTACCTGGCTCATTGACTCCATCATTGATGTGGTTCTTAACTGGAATCACACTTCCTCCTAGATCATGCAAGATATCATCACTAGAAAAAAAAGAATTAACAGCTAAACACGACTAATTTTGGTGGCTGACTTTTTTTCCTTCTTTTGTATCTTACGTGATAGGGTGCTCGACCTCTGGAAGAGCATGAATCTATTCTTGACTAGAAAGGCCCTCTGTCACATCCTTATGTCACAAGTGCTTATTTTGATAAGTTTGAATCAACCCGACACTTGGCAAAATGATTGTACACACCCTTTAAAAGAGCACTCACACAATTAGCAAGAGTTAAAAGCAAACTAGAAAATTTATTAAATATTAAAATTACAACTATGATACCAACTGACGTGGGAGGGTATGGGAAAGATCGTTTTGACTTTCAGAACCTCAACCCTACATGTGTAATTTCAAAAACTTAACTATCTAATTAACTCCTCCCTCTGTTTGATTCTACAACCAAGAATATGACATGCAAAAACAAAAACTAGGAAAATGAAAAACGAAGAAAAGAAAAACATCACGAACTTATTTGATAACTCGATTCCAACTTCTCAGCTTGGCAAGACTTTGGAAAGTTCCTTAGTTTCGAAGAACTTGAAGAAGAAAAATTAGCACAAAACTAATTCTAAATAAAAACTCAAAACTTCAAATTTATTAATTCTCAAAGTTGTGTTTACAAAGCTTGAACTTAAACTTTTGTATAAGCTTTTATTTTCTATTACCACTTGAAATAGAATTTAAGATTCCTATCCAAACTCTAGGATCTAATTTAATTCGAAACAAATACATAAATATTAAAATAATCAAATTTTATCCTAACTTAATTTTCAATAATTTAATCTTTATCCTAATCCTAAAATAATAATTAATTAATCCTATGGATAAATTTGACATTAAAATATTAATAAAATAATATTAGATAAATCTTCTCTTTATCTCCATATCTTCATGTAAACTTTAAGTTGATGAAGAATTCATCTTGAAAAATTTGCCATAAAATTTACATGTAGAAATAGGATCAAATAAGCTTTCTGCATGCCTCTTTTTATTCTGAATTTTCATTGACCTTGAATAGGAATATGTATATGATCAATCTAGAAAAAGGAGGCTAAATAAGAGTCCAAGTCAAACTCAAAAACATATTGTCCTCAGTTGTCCTGCCCGCGTAGGCTTGCTACTGTGAGCATGCAGCGTGCGCTGGAAGTCTCCTCGTGCCCGTACATGCGACTTTAGTTGTCCACACGAACGCGCCTTTGCGCACATTCTATTGTGCACATAATCTATTCCCCCGCACCCTTTGCGTGCTATATGTCTTTGCATGTGTGGGTCTTCCCAAGGAACACCATGGGCCGACCTTTTTTTGGGTGCGATCTTCTTGGGCTGTTGCCTACTTTGGCCACATGGCCTTGAAGCCATTTTGGGTTGGGCCAAAATTAGGTCTTTTTTCTTGCCTTGTAATTGGGCCTCAAGTTTCCTTTGGACAAACTTGACGCAATCCATAAAATAATCCTATTTAGGAAAATAGTCAGGGTTGAAGTTACTTTATTGTTCAAGATGTTCCTATTTAGGAAACTAGAATTTACTTTTCTTTTCAGAGTGTTTCCCATTTAGGAAAGTAGAGTTTACTTTTTCTTTTGAGTCGATCCCGTTTAGGAAACAAAGGGATTCTAGACTCGCTTGCCTATTTGGGACGGACTGTGGGATTCCTCCTCAATGCAAGATTGCATCACTAGAACTAAATTTGAGTCGTCTACGATCACATCATCCCCCTTCATAAAAAAAATTCACCCTCGAATCTGGTCCTTCATCAAAAGGAGAATGGTTAGTGATAACAAAAGAAAGCTCACTATGCTTGCCTGGCTCGTCAACTCCATCATTGATGTGGTTCATAATTGGAATTACACTTCCTCCTGGATCATGCAAGGTATCATCACTGGAAACAAAAGAATTAGTAGCTAAACACGACTCATCTTGGTTGTCGGCTTCCTTTCGTTCTTTTGTATCTTTCGTGATAGGGTGCTTGACTGTTGTAGGAGAATGAATCTATTCTTGACTAGAAAGACCCTCCGTCACATCATTACACTATCAAACTTATCTTGATAAATTTGAATTAACCCGACACTCGACAAAATAGTTGTAAACACCCTCTAAAAGAGCATTCACACAATTAGTAAGAGCTAAAAACAAACTAGAAAATTTATTAAATATTGAAATTACAGCTCTAATACCATATGACACGGGAGGGTATGGGAATGATCATTTTGACTCCTAGAATCTCAATCCAACACGTGCAATTTCAAAAACTTAATTATCTAATTAAACCCCCCCCCCTATTTATTTTCCTGTTTGCACTGATCCCGGTTAGAAAACAAAGGACTTCTGGACTCACTTACTTATTTGGGATGGGACCTGCGGGATTACTCCTTGATGCAGGATTACATCATTTTAACTAAATTTGAGTCGTCTAGGATCACATCACAACTATTGTTTAGTACCCGCACATAGAGGGGATCCTTCTGAGTTCTCAATAATACTGATCAATGGTATCGCGTGTGACGTCCCGACCTTAGTACCAAGGGGTAAGGTGCCAACCATTCGTTCCATAACAAAGCAATTGGGAAAAATTATCAAATGCAGCTAACTAAATCCCTTGAAATGAAGTCATGAGTGAAATCATATTACATGAGACAATTTAAATTGCAAAAATTCAAAACAAAAACTTACATTAATATCTACCATCTCAATTCTACCCCAAAGCTAAGGAACTCTCATCGCATCTCATCTGACTGCTGACCCTATGTAGGTTCCCTAACCTGAAAAGAAAGTTTGGATTGATGTGATTCTAGTCAACTCAGTAAGAAGAGCAATACTAACGTGCCATAATTAATGTTTGAAAGTCTTGTTTAATGCATACAGTAAAAAAAACATTTATAGTGCATACAATGCAATTTTTTTGAAAACTTATTTAATAATATTGCCAATACAATACAATTCCCAAATTATCAATTCCATACTCATTTCTATTCATTCCTTTACCAATAATCATTTTCACGCTTCAATAATGCATATCAAACCAAACAATTAATTCACATCACATGCAATCCTCTAACACACACACCCGGGACTGACTGTGATTCATCTTCTAACACAATTTTAATACAATTTATCATCTTAGTTTAGGTTTCATTGTATACAAACCTATGTGCGCATCCGCTACTATTTATTTCTAACGAGGGCAATACGGACACCAACTAGTTATGGATGGGTGCACAATCAATAACAATAACAATATATTACCCGTAAAATCATGTAATCACACTTTCTCTCTTGTTGTCATCCCGAAAGGTCACTTCGATCGTCATCAGTCATGCTTATCGGCCCATTAGCAAGAATAGCAATCAACATAGATTCCTAAAGAAAACAGTACCATAGTTCTAACGTGGAACCCAATAACCAATACCTATAGCCTAATGACCCCAACCAATAAAAATACAAATATCCCTCCAAGGAAATTAGATGGACTTGATTTAGACTAGACAACTTGGTGAGCTAAGTTTTATTATGCATTTGATTCATTTTGTTTTTAAACACAACTCTTAAGCTATCTTAGACCTAATTCAACCTAACTCTATTGTTTTTTCCCATTTCTCCCTCTACGTTCTTTCTAAAACCTTACATGTCCCTCTAAGCACCCCTAACCATCCATCTACTATTTTTCCTTTCTAATTCATGCATTCCATTTCCATTTCAATTCTTTAGTAATTCAACCATTTCAATATAATAATAAAAACCATACAATTTATATTTATATATAACATACATCAGGTAAGAAGAAATAAAAAGGATATTAATTTAATTTAATCCTAATGTTTCCTAATTGATCTTTTATCCATTTATTTTAATAATCCTTAAGTCTTGTAACTTAATTCTATTTTATTTTAAGTTTTCTATTTAAGTTTACTAATCCTATCTATCTATCTCATAATTTAATTCTTACTTTTTTCTTCAATTTGATTTATTTCCTAATTTTAGTCAAATACTTAATTTTTATTTTAAGTGAATTTACGAAATTCTCTAACTAATTACCTCAAATTTATTATTTATAATTTTCCTATTTGTATTATTTATAATTTCCTATTTCCATTTATTTTTCAATTTTTCTTTTTCTCTTTAATTTAAATTTTCCTTTCTTTTTATTGATTTAATCCTAAACTTAAAACATGAAATAGCATCAACAACAAAATCAATCAAAAAAATATCCTTTGATTTAACCAAAACATCATGAACCATATCGTTTTCTATTTTATTCAAAATACACTTTTTAGATGCATATAGAAAACTTATTAAAAGTGATCAAGGGAGTATTGCAATTCTTACCTCCTAAGGCACAGTAACGAACTAATTCCAAGGATTCAGTTCCAATCGCAACCTCAAAGTACAAATACCTAGCAAACCATGGTTTGAGTCTTTAACAGAACCCATTTGGCATATTGGGTGAACACACATCACACAAACAACTCTCCTCCGCTCGTGCATATGAGTGGATTGCACACCCAAACACCCTACGGAAACCGGAGAGTGCATCACATTTAATTGAAGTATAATTGCATGTTTTTTAATTAAATGGCCTATAAAAGTGATAGAAAATAACCGGTACAAATAAATGAAGTCAATTTGATGCTCAATCCCTCATTAAGGTGGTAAACCTTGAGGTAGATCATCGGGAAAGACATTGATAAATTCCTGCAAAACTTCAACCACAACACTTGGCAAATAAGGGTCAAGTTCGTTAGTTGAGAAACAAGCTTCCTTGTAGATGAGTACAATCATTGGCTTGTTAGAAAATAAAGCTTTTCTCACTTCTCTTATTTTAGCATAAAAGCTCATTTTATTTCCCTCATTCTTTTCTATTATCGAATGCACCTCACTTTCTTTTTCCTTTTGATCTTCATTTTTCCACTCTAATTTTCTCTCACTCTCTTTTCTTTCCTCTTTTTCTTTTTTTTTTTCTTTTTCTCTCGGTCTCTCTTTGTGCGAATTCATCATGAGACTTTTCAAGTTGCATTTGGTCTATAAAAACTTGTTTAGGAACCAAAGGAAGAAGAGTATACTTTTTGCTCTCTTTCTCTACCATGTACCTATTGAGATACCCATCAAACATCACTCTCCTATCCCATTGCCATGGTTTACCCAATAAAATATGACTAGCTTGCATAGGAACTACATCACATGTCACCTCATCACTATACTTCCCAATAGTAAAAGGCGTTGCAGTTTATAGGGTTTAGGATGTTTTGTAGCTTCCAAACCCAGTTTATCAACAAACAACGTACTAGCCACATTTACACAATTACCATCAATAATCATGCTACACAATTTTTCGTTCACTAGACATCTAGAATGAAAAATGTTCTCTCTCTGCAACTTAACCCCCTCATCATCATTCCTTACTTGCATATTCAAAGCATGCCTAGAAACCAACAATTTACCTTCCATAGGCGTTTCCCCATCACTACAGTCCTCCAAAGGAGGTATTTCATCCTCCACATCACTCTCATCATCCGTTTCAACACCATCACCACGCATCACCATTACCCTTTTATTTGGGCATTGAGATGCAATATGACCAAAAACCAAGGATCTAAAATACTTGATATCTCTATTCTTAGGAATTTTGGAGTTAGAAATACCTTTGCTTTTATTATCATTAGCATCTTTTGGCTTGATTTTGTCATCTCTTTTGAATTGGACAGCCATGTTATCTCCCCTACAATTCGACCTCTAATTGGAATTTTGGGTCGAATAAGTGTTGGCTTGCCTTGTGTTCCCCTTTCGCTTTAATTTTCGTTCAATCTTTATAGCCATGTGCACTATATTATCAATCTCCACATAATGTTGAAGCTCTACAATATTGGCTATGTCTTTGTTAAGGTCATTTAAGAACCTTGCCATAGTAGCTTCCCTATCCTCTTCAATATTAGCCCTTATCTTGGCTCTCCATCTCTTTGTAGTAATCTTCTACACTCTTGTTCTCTTGTATAAGGCCTTGCAATCTTTGATGTAAGTCCCTATAGTTGTGAGTAGGAACAAAGTGCCTTCTCATGATAGCCTTCATTTCGGCCCAAGTGGAAATAGGTCTCTCTTCATTTCTCTTTTTACTTGTGATGAGTTGATCCCACCACATAATGGCATACTCTCCAAACTCCACGGCCGCAAGCTTTATCTTTTTCTGCTCCGAATAATTGTGGCACTTAAAAATAAGCTCCACCTTGCACTTCCATTCAAGATAAGCATTCGGATCATTCTTGCCTAGAAACGATGGAATTTTCATTTTGATGCTCCCAATGTTTTTATCAGGATCGTTTCGACCCCTATCATAATCTCGACCTTCATTGACCAAAGTAGTCTGGTCATCAAATTCGTCCTCCACTTCCTCATCAAAAGGTGGTGTTGGAAGTCTTCTTGCCCCTGGATTGGTTTGGGAAGCTTTCCCTCTCATGGAATTTAACTCACGTTATTGTTTCTCTAATTTCTCATTCATATTGCCAATAGCTAGTTGAATCCTCTCAAATTGTTGTTGCATTTCTTTGAGGATGAACTCTTGATAATTTGATGTTCTTTCACTCTCTTGTGGCTCCATCTTCAAATCTGAAATTTTAATGACAAACAAAATAGATCGCAACCTCACAAATCACTCCCTCACGTGTACACTCTCGTAGTATGGGCACTCGTGTTTCACTCAATTTTGGCTTTTACCCTCTTTTGAGCTCACACTCTCTTGCTTTTTACCACTCAAGCAATCTTTTATAACTCTATACAAAAGAGTCAATTCAAACAAAAATTAATTATCACTATGTACTCAATTTTAATTAGAGATAACAAAGAATTCCTGAAGAAACAAGATACACGAATTCAACTCTAGAAGCAAACTAGAACATTTTAAACAATGAAGAGCACACACTTGATGTAGAAATAAGTGTAAGATGATTTTTATGTTAATTAGGTAACAACAAAACAACATTATTACCTCAAGATGTAAGAAGAAGCAAGTGGGCAGAAATATTAAATGAAAACAAAAGATGCAAGAAAAAAAATAGTGAATCTGGAATTTAATGCACGAAACTTGTAATTCTCTAATAGAACCACAAGTTATCACCCAAAACACTCAAATTAAGTGAAACAAATAATTTTGGATGAAAACAAACTCAATGGAGATGAGTTATTTCCAAACAACCCCAAAAATTACACAAATAATCTCAACAAAACAAACAGCCTTGAAACGAGTTTCTCTTTTAAATTTTAAATGTACTTGAATGTTATATGAGATAAATAAAAGAGAAAAAACAAAAGGTGTTTCAATTACACAAGGTAAAATTGGTCGAAGTATGTTTTGAACAATTAAGCAAATTAGACTAGTCTGATTTTTTTTAGCAAGAAATAATGAAAATAAAGACAACAAAATAAGGATAGACTAATTTACTTGGTGAACCAATGCTTTGATACCAAATGATGCGGAACTCCAAGACCCTTGCTCGAACCTTAGAACTCTTCAATCGGTTTAGAACAGAATTTAAATCACAAGTAAAAAGGAATCAAATTTGTTCAATCACCCAAATGGTAGAAGTTAGATAGAACCCAAGAAAGATAAATGAAATCGCTTGAACATAATCCAAACAAGTACCAAGAACAATTGAAATAGGAAATCAAAATTGAAATACAAGTGATAACAATTGTATTCCAAATCAGCATCTTGTGCATAAAGTGAAAAGAAAGCCATAATGCTCTTAACTCAATTCTGAAATATTTGATTACAACTCTTGATATCCACAAAGAAGAGTTCCTTTGGTATTTATAGCCAAAGAAATCAATGATAAGTTACAACACAATAACTACAAATGTAACTCCCACAATAACTAGACTAATTATGTGATAATTACAATTATAACTCCAACAATAACTAAGCTAATTATAGACATGTAACTGTTATGTGTTATCCTTGTAACACCAATCATCTTAACCAAAACCACTAATTGTTTGTGGCACCATATAGTTATGAGATCATTTTTGTAATAATACTAAGACAAGACTTAAGCCCAAATGAGTTACACTTGACTATATGGGCTTAATTAACTCAAACTAAAATAATACAATCCAAAATACTTAAAACAACTCAACTAATCTAACCCTTACACAATGCTTATTCACCCATTACCAATAAGACTCAAACAAGCCAAAATTATCTCAAATAATTTAAACCCAATTAAGGTTACGAATTTAGGCTGTTAAAATAGCTCATATTTGAACTTTTCACAATTGGCCAGCCCATCATCCACATGTTTTTGAGTGAAAACTTGGAGCAACTATTTAAACTTCTTTGCCTTCGATCTTGTTACTGGTCCGCTGAAACTTTCCAGATTTGGAAGTCTATTTGTGTTCAAGTCATTTGAAATTTGCTCCAAGTCACCTTTTGATGCTCTTTGAGTATCTTAAGTATTTTTAGCCTTGTTTGCATCAAAATTTGTAGAAAGAGTAGAGATAAGACATTACCTTCTTGAAAGTGCATTAGCTACCACAAATTTCTTTTCCTTGCTTATATTGGATCACATATGGGAAGGACTCTATGAATTTCACCCATTTTGCATGTCGTTTATTAGGCTTGTCTTGCCCTTTCAAATGCCTCAAAGATTCATGATCGGTGTGAATCACAAATTCTTTTGGTAACAAATAATGCTGCCATGTCTCTAATGCTCTTACCAAAACATAAAACTCTTTGTCATAGGTGGAATAATTCAATTGTGCACTATCGAGCTTGATAGCGATCAAATGCACAAAAACTCAAATGTTGCTAATCAGGAAGCTCAAGTTTGTGAAGATGATAATTTGATCAACATTGCTGGTCCAATGACACATTCAAAAAGAAAGAAAATTCAAGAAGCCTTGAAGAATTTGATTAGCACAAGTCTTTCACTAGAATGCTCAAAAACCCACAATGCGAAGTCAAGAATTATGAATTTCTTGACCATTTCAGATCATGGGCCAATAAGGGATAATGGATCATATTGAACTGATGAAGACAATCATTTTGGCCCATAATCTGGCCTAAAATTTGTGCAAAAACATGGCTGGTTCAAGACTACACTCTTTTATCAATTCTAGTCAACAATAATGGTTTGACTTTGAAGTTGAAGGACATCAATAAATCTAATCATTTATGAACAAGATTGAAGTCTTCAAAAACATTAAAACTCTTCATTGGATGATGGAAAATCAACATGGAGTAAAGAGAAGTCAGCCTAGGAAAAATGAATTCAAAGAAGACTAGAATCCTAAGTCATTAATTAGTCTTGAATTCTGTTTTTTTTTTATTAGTTTTTATTTCTAAAGTTAATTTTAAGTAATTTACTTTTGAATTTTGTGCTTCCTATAACCTATAAATAGGGGTGCATTCTACTTGTAAAAAACGGATGGAAATTACGTACTTGTTAAGGGTTTTCCTTAATTTGCTAGTCTCTTTGAGCTAGTGTTGGTCTTGCAAGTTGCTTGCAAAACTTATTAGGTTTATCAACTGGGATTCTTCCTCCTAGTTGTGGCACCTTGGCCTTTCTTCTTTCTCTTCTGTGATTCAAAGGTGATAGGTTTAATATACCTATTATTGTTGGGTTCATTAGATTTAGGGGTGGGTAACAGTAGTTCAATTTTTCTACCTTTTTGTGATTCAAAGGTGGTAGGTTTAATATACCTACTGTTGTTGGGTTCAAATAGGTTGGGTTGGGTTGCTTAGAAGATTTCCATAATTCTTTCTTTTGGTGTAATTCAAAGGTGTTGAGTTTGATATGCTCAATGTTGTTGAGTTCGTCCAAGATTGAAGATTGGCTGAACTAGATCATCAAGGAACTATCTTAATCAATGGGTAATCGTTGCTATCATTTTATCTTAATCAACGGGTAACCGTTGCTTAACAGAGCTTCTCACTGAAGTAAGCAGTGGGTCTTTTATCCTGCATAAGAGGAGCACCTATCCCAAGCCCAGAGGCATCACATTCAATTTCAGAAGTTGAATCAAAATTAGGCAATCTTAATAAAGGCGTATTACATAACTGTTCTTTCAATAAGGAAAACGCATGTTCTTGTTCTTTTCCCCAAACAAACTCCTTATCTTTTTTCATGATTTCAGTTAAAGGGGCAGCAACGATGCTAAAATCATTTACAAATTTCCTATAGAGACTTTCTATACTATGAAAATTACGCACCTCACTTACACTTTTAGGTGTCGGCTACTCTTGAAGAGCCTTTACCTTTTCACTATC
This sequence comes from Carica papaya, assembly GCF_054855325.1. Lineage (NCBI taxonomy): Eukaryota > Viridiplantae > Streptophyta > Magnoliopsida > Brassicales > Caricaceae > Carica > Carica papaya. Next base: position 15,087,113 of record NC_142317.1, read on the forward strand.
TACCTCGATTTCTTTTGCACTCATGACATATCCTAAGAAAATGATGCGATCAATGCAAAATGTACATTTCTTTATGTTAGCATACAGTTGAAATTTGCGCAATGTGTCAAACACTTGCCTCAAATGCATGACATGCTCATTTAAAGATTTGCTATACATAAAAATGTCATCGAAGTAAACAACCACAAACTTTTCAATAAATTCACGTAAAACATAGTTCATTAAATGCATGAAAGTGCTTGGTGCATTAGTTAAGCCAAATGGCATAACCAACCACTCATATAACCCTTGTTTTATTTTAAAAGTAGTTTTCAATTCATCTCCTGGTTTCATTCTTATTCGGTGATAACCACTTTTAAGATCAATTTTACAAAATACACAAGCACCATGCAACTCATCTAACATATCATCAAGTCAAGGTATTGGGTGTCGATATTTTACCGTTATTTTGTTTACAGCTCTACAATCAACACACATACACCAACTACGATCTTTTTTTGGGTATTAACAAGACGGGCACTGCGCATGGGCTTAAATTTTCTCGAATGTGCCCCTTTTGTAATAGCTCCTCCAAGTGCCTTTGAAGCTCTTTGGTCTCCTCAGAATTGTTCCTATAGGCTGGCCTATTTGGTATTTCAGCCCCGGGAATGAAGTCAATTTGATGCTCAATCCCTTTCAAAGGTGGTAGACCTTGAGGTAGATCATCGGAAAAGACATTGCTAAATTCCTGCAAAACTTCAACAACAACACTTGGCAAAGAAGGGTCAAGTTCGTTAGTTGAGAAACAAGCTTACTTGTACATGAGTACAATCATTGGCTTGTTAGAAAATAAAACTTTTCTCACATCTATTATTTTAGCATAAAAGCTCATTTTTTTTCCCTCATTCTTTTCTATGGTCGAATGCACCTCTCTTTCTTTTTCCTTTTGATCTTTATTTTTCCACTCCAATTTTCTCTCACTCTCTTTTCTTTTCTCTTTTCTTTTCATCACTATACTTCCCAATAGTAAAAGGTACCCTCACTTGCTTATTAACTCTCACCTCTCCACTATTGTTAAGCCACTGCAGTTTATAGGGTTTAGGATGTTTTGTAGCTTCCAAACCCAGTTTATCAACAAACAAGGTACTAGCCACATTTACACAACTACCCCCATCAATAATCATGCTACACAATTTTCTGTTTACGAGACATCTAGAATGAAAAATGTTCTCTCTTTGTAACTTAACCCCCTCATCATCATTCCTTACTTGTGTATTCAAAGCACGCCTAGAAACCAACAATCTACCTTCCATTGGCGTTTCCCCATCACTACAATCCTCCAAAGGAGGTATTTCATCCTCCACATCACTCTGATCATCCGTTTCAACACCATCACCACGCATCACCATTACCCTTTTATTTGGGCATTGAGATGCAATATGACCAAAACCCAAGGATTTAAAACACTTGATATCTCTATTCCTAGGAGTTTGGGAGTTAGAAATACCTTTGTTTTTATTATCATTAGCATCTTTTGGCTTGATTTTGTCATCTATTTTGAATTGGACAACCTTGTTATCTCCCCTACAATTCGGCCTCCAATTGGAATTTTGGGCTGAATAAGTGTTGGCTTGTCTTGTGTTCCCCTTTCGCTTTAATTGTCTTTCAATCTGTATAGCAATGTGCACTATATCATCAATCTCCACATAATGTTGAAGCTCTACAATATTGGCTATGTCTTTGTTAAGGCCATTTAAGAAACTTGCCATAGTAGCTTCCCTATCCTCTTCAATATTAGCCTTTATCATGGCTCTCCATCTCTTTGTAGTAATCTTCTACACTCTTGTTCTCTTATATAAGGCCTTGTAATCTTTGAGGTAAGTCCCTATAGTAGTGAGTAGGAACAAAGCGCCTTCTCATGATAGCCTTCATTTCGGCCCAAGTGGAAATAGGTCTCTCTTCATTTCTCCTTTTACTTGTGATGAGTTGATCCCACCACACAATGGCATACTCTCAAAACTCCACGGCCGCAAGCTTTATCTTTTTCTCCTCCGAATAATTGTGGCACTCAAAAATAAGCTCCACCTTGCGCTTCCATTCAAGATAAGCATTCGGATCATTCTTGCCTAGAAACAATGGGATTTTCATTTTGATGCTCCCAATGTTTTTATCAGGATCGTTTCGACCCCTATCATAATCTCGACATTTATTGACCAAAGTAGCCTGGTCATCAAATTCGTCCTCCACTTCCTCAGCAAAAGGTGGTGTTGGAAGTCTTCTTGCCCCTGGATTGGTTTGGGAAGCTTCCCCTCTCGTGGAATTTAACTCACGTTATTGTTTCTCTAGTTTCTCATTCATGTTGCCAATAGCTAGTTGAATCCTCTCAAATTTTTGTTGCATTGCTTTGAGGATGAATTCTTGATAATTTGATGTTCTTTCACTACCTTGTGGCTTCATCTTCAAATCTAAAATTTTAATGACAAACAAAAATAGATTGCAACCTCACAAATGTCCTCACGTGTACACTCTCGTAGTATGGGCACTCGTGTTTCACTCAATTTTGGCTTTTACCCTCTTTTGAGCTCACACTCTCTTGCTTTTTACCACTCAAGAAATCTTTTATAACTCTATACAAAAGAGTCAATTTAAACAAAAATTAATTATCACTATGTACTCAATTTTAATTAGAGATAACAAAGAATTCCTGAAGAAACAAGATACACGAATTCAACTCTAGAAGCAAACTAGAACATTCTAAACAATGAAGAGCACACACTTGATGTAGAAATAAGTGTATGATGATTTTTATGTTAATTAGGCAACAACAAAACAACATTATTACCTCAAGATGTAATAAGAAGCAAATGGGCAGAAATATTAAATGAAAACTAAAGATGCAAGAAAAAAAATAGTGAATCTGGAATTTAATGCACGAAACTTGTAATTCTCTAATAGAACCACAAATTATCACCCAAAACACTCAAATTAAGTGAAACAAATAGTTTTGGATGAAAACAAACTCAATGGAGGTGAGTTGTTTCCAAACAGCCTCAAAAATTACACAAACAATCTCAACCAAACAAACAGCCTTGAAACGAGTTTCTCTTTTAAATTTTAAATGTACTTGAATGTTATATGAGATAAATAAAAGAGAAGAAACAACAAGTGTTTCAGTTACACAAGGTAGAATTGGTTTAATTAAGCAAATTAGACTAGTTTGATTTTTTTTTTTTGCTGAATGCAAATTTGTCTCTTTTTTTAGCAAGAAATAATGAAAATAAAGACAACAAAATATGGATAGACTAATTTGCTTTGATATCAAAAGATGCGGAACCCCAAGACCCTTGCTCGAACCTTAGAACTCTTCAATTGGTTTAAAAAAGAATTTAGGTCACAAGTAAAAAGGAATCAAATTTGTTCAATCACCCAAATGGTAGAAGTTAGATAGAACCCAAGAAAGATAAATGACATCGCTTGAACATAATCCAAACACTTACCAAGAACAATTAAAATAGGAAATCAAAATTAAAATACAAGTGATAACAATTGTATTCCAAATCAACATCTTGTGCATAAAGTGAAAAGAAAGCCAAAACACTCTTAACTCAATTCTGAAATATTTAATTACAACTCTTAATATCCACAAAGAAGAGTTCCTTTGGTATTTATAGTCAAAGAAATCAACGGTAAGTTACAACACAATAACTACAATCGTAACTCTCACAATAACTAGACTAATATGTGATAATTACAATTATAACTCCGACAATAACAAAGCTAATTATAGGCATATAACTGTTATGTAACTCCTTGTAGCTCCATTCTTCTTAACCAACACCACTAATTTTTGTGGCACCATATAGTTATGGGCTCATTTTTGTAATAATAATAAGACAAGACTTAAGCCCAAATGAGTTACACTTGACTATATGGGCTTAATTAACTCAAACTAAAATAATACAATCCAAAATATTTAAAACAACTCAACTAATCCAACCCCTACACAATGCTTATTCACCCATTACCAATAAGACTCAAACAAGCCAAAATTATCTCAAATAATTTAAACCCAATTAAAGTTACGAATTTAGGCTGTTCAAAAAGCTCATATTTGAACTTTCCACAATTGGCCAGCCCATCATCCACATGTTTTTGAGTGAAAACTTGGAGTAACTCTTTAAACTTCTTTGCCTTCGATTTTGATACTGGTCTACTGAAACTTTCCAGGTTTGGAATTCTATTTGTGTTCAACTCATTTGAAATTTGCTCCAAGTCACCTTTTGATGCTCTTTGAGTATCTTATGTGTTTTTAGCTTTGTTTGCGTCAAACTTTGTAGAAAGAGTAGAGATAAGACATTACCTTCTTGAAAGTGCATAAGCTACCACAATTTTCTTTTCCTTGCTTATATTGGATCACATATGGGAAGGACTCTATGAATTTCACCCATTTTGCATGTCGTTTATTAAGCTTGTCTTGCCCTTTCAAATACCTCAAAGATTCATGATCAGTGTTAATCACAAATTCTTTTGGTAACAAATAATGCTGCCATGTCTCTAATGCTCTTACCAAAACATAAAACTCTTTGTCATTGGTGGAATAATTCAATTGTGCATCATTGAGCTTGATAGTGATCAAATGCACAAAAGCTCAAATGTTTCTAATCAGGAAGCTCAAGTTTGTGAAGATGATAATTTGATCAACATTGCTGGTCCAATGACACGTTCAAGAAGAAAGAAAATGCAAGAAGCCTTGAAGAATTTGATTAGCACAAGTCTTTCACTAGAATGCTCCAAAGCCCACAATGCGAAGTCCAGAATTGTGAATTTCATGACCATTTCAGATCATGGGCCAATAAGGGCTAATGGATCATATTTGGTTGATCAAGACAATCATTTTGGCCCATAATATGGCCTAAAATTAGTGCAAAAACATGGCTGGTTCAAGACTACACTCTTTTATCAATTCTAGTCAACAGTAATGGTTTGACTTCAAAGTTGAAGGACATCAATAAATCTGATCATTTATGAACAAGATTGGAGTCTTCAAAAGCATTAAAACTCTTCATTGGATGATGGAAAATCAGCATGGAGTAAAGAGAAGTCAGCTTGGGAAAAATGAATTCAAAGAAGACTAGAATCCCGAGTCATTAATTAGTCTTGAATTATGTTTTTTTAATAGTTTCTATTTCCAAAGTTAATTTTAAGTAATCTACTTTTGAATTTCGTACTTCCTATGACCTATAAATAGGGGTGCATTCTACTTATAGAAAACGGATGGAAATTATGTACTTGTTAAGGGTTTTCCTTGATTTGCTAGTCTCTTTGAGCTAGTTTAGGTCTTGCAAGTTGCTTGCAAAACTTATTATGTTTATCAACTGGGATTCTTTCTCCTAGTTGTGGCACCTCGGCCTTTCTTCTTTCTATTCTGTGATTTAAAGGTGATAGGTTTAATATACCTATTATTGTTGGGTTCATTAGATTTAGGGGTGGGTAACAGTAGTTTAATTTTTCTACCTTTTTGTGATTCGAAGGTGGTAGGTTTAATATACCTACTGTTGTTGGGTTCAAATAGGTTGGGTTGGGTTGCTTAGAAGATTTCCAAAATTCTTTCTTTTAGTGTAATTCAAAGGTGTTGAGTTTGATATGCTCAATGTTGTTGAGTTCATCCAAGATTGAAGACTGGCTGAACTAGATCATCAAGGAATGATCTTAATCAACGGGTAACAGTTGCTATCATTTTATCTTAAACAATGGGTAATCGTTGCTTATCATTTTTGGTATTAGAGCTAAGTTTTTCTTGATTCATTTGATCTTTGGAAGTACTAACATCATTTGTTTTGAAGGTTTCATCATTGGGAAAATAAAGAGTTACAAAATTTTTCAACACCTTTGAATAAGTTCTTCCTTTCTTTTTTTCTTTCTTTTTTCTTTCGTTCTTCTTGATTTTCCTTATTCACTTTGTCATTTTTTTGTTCTAGTTGTTTTGCTTAGTAAGTGTTGTTTAAGCATTTGTAAGACTTGAACGAATTCTTAAAGGCTGGTAATACAAAAAAGAGTGGTAAGAAACGATTGAGTCTATCCCCCACTATATTAAGTCGAGAGTTATATTTGGGGAGTGACATTTTAGGAAGGGAAACAAGGGTATGAGTATTTAAATTTTTCATTTCCTATCGATACAACAGAAATGAAGGCACCACAAGAAAGCTTTGAACAAAAGGCTTGGAGACAACAATTGTTGAGACAATTCAATCAAACAATGGAGACGGTGATGGAGCACCTGGATCAACTCGAAGCAAATTTGCAAAGGAATGAAAGTAGGCATGAATCTAATGAAGAGGTTCAATCCGAAATATCCCAAGGAAGTAGGAGGAGATGGAATAAAGGTAGGTTGAACAATCTCAAAAGCGTCATAATGACCATTCCTACATTTCAAGGCAGAAATGATCCCGAATCATACTTGGAGTGGGAAGCAAAGGTGGAAAAAGTCTTTTCAATCCACAACTACTTGGAAGAAAAAAAGGTAAAACTTGCATCTCTTGAATTCCAAGGTTATGCACTAACTTGGTGAGATAAGTTGAATGTCTCTAGAAGGAGAAATAGGGAACGACCTATTGGCACTTGGGAGGACATGAAGGCAGTAATGAAGAAGAGATTTGTGCCCCTCATTACTATAGAGACTTGTTCAATAAGTTGCAAGGCACAACTCAAGGATCAAGGACTGTGGAGGAGTACTATCAAGAGTTAGACATGGCTATGACCAGAGCCAATATTGAAGAAGATCCCGAGGCTACTATGGCACGTTTCTTGGGTGGTTTGAAAAGGGAGATTGCTGATGTTGTTGAATTGCAGCACTACATGGATTTGGAGGAAATGCTTCATATGGTTGAGAACGTAGAAAAGCACCATTAAGTATCATCATCCAATTCCTAGATTAGATGATATGCTTGATGAGTTACACGGTGCATGCATTTTTACAAAGATTGATTTGAAATATGGATATCATTAAATTAGATTAAAAGAAGGTGATGAATGGAAGACGACCTTCAAAACAAAATTTGGTCTTTATGAGTGGCTTGTTATGCCCTTTATTTTAACTAATGCCCCCAGCACTTTCATGAGATTGATGAATCATGTTTTGAAGTGTTTCATTGGAAAATTTGTGGTTTGTTTATTTTGATGATATTCTGAATTATAGCAAGAATATGACTGATCATATTGAGCATCTTAAGTTTGTTCTTGCTGCTTTACGTGAAGAAAAGTTGTATGCTAATTTGAAGAAATGTACTTTTTGTGTGGAAGAAGTAATTTTCCTTGGCTATGTGGTAAGTGCTAATGATTTAAGAGTTGATGAAGCAAAGATTGAAGCATTTCATTGGAAAATTTGTGGTTTGTTTATTTTGATGATATTATGATTTATAGCAAGAATATGAGTGATCATATTGAGCATCTTAAGTTTGTTCTTGCTGTTTTGCATGAAGAAAAGGTGTATGCTAATTTGAAGAAATATACTTTTTGTGTGGAAGAAGTAATTTTCCATGGCTATGTAGTAAGTGCTAATGATTTGAGAGTTGATGAAGCAAAGATTGAGGCCATTCTTGACTAGCCAATTCCAACAAGTGTGACTGAGGTAAGATCTTTCCATGGGCTTACTAGTTTTTATCGAAGGTTTGTTAAAGATTTTTCAGCAAAAGCAACCCCTCTTAATGAGTTGGTAAAAAAGAATGTAAAGTTTGGATAGGGTAATTCACAACGAAAAGCTTTTGATCAATTGAAGCATGATTTGACTAATGCAATCGTTCTAGCTTTGCCTAATTTTTTTAAAACTTTTGAAGTTGAATATGACGCTTCAGGAATTGGAATAGTTGTTGTTTTGCTTCAAGAAGGCCGATCACTTGCTTACTTTAGTGAAAAGTTGAAAGGAGCTCATTTGAATTATCCAACTTATGATAAGGAGCTTTATGCCGTTATGAGGGCATTGGAAACATGGCAGCATTACCTCTGCCAGAAGAGTTTGTGATCCACATTGACCATGAATCTCTCAAGTATCTCAGGGACAAAAGAATTTGCATAAGAGGCATGTTAAGTGGATAGCATTTATTGAGACTTTTCTCTATGTTGTGAAGTACAAGAAGGGTAGGGAAAACATTGTTGCTGATGCACTCTCCCAAAGGTACACACTTCTTGTTACTTTAGATGCAAAAATTAGGGGATTTGAGTACATTAAAGAATTGTATGCTAATGATTCTGATTTTTCTCAAATTTTTGAAACATGTGAAATTGGAGCTTTTAACAAGTTCTACAAAAATAATGGTTTCTTGTTTAGAGAAAACAGATTGTGTGTTCCACATTGTTCTTTAAGGGAGTTACTTGTGCGAGAGGCACATAGTGGTGGATTAGTGGGACATTTTGGAATTCCTAAAACTCTTGATGTCTTGAATGAACATTTCTACTGGCCACACATGAAATGAGACGTTGGAAAGCTTTGTGGAGGATGTGTTGAGTGCAAACGAGCAAAATCCAAGTCCCTTCCTCACGGACTTTACACTCCAATGCCTATACCTCAATCACCTTGGATTGACATATCCATGGATTTCATTCTAGGGCTACCTAGATCACAATGAGGTATGGATAGTATTTTTGTTGTGGTTGATCATTTTTCTAAAATGACACATTTTATTCCTTGTAGGAAATCGGATGATGCAAAGCATGTTGCCAATTTGTTCTTTAGAGAAGTGGTTCGACTACATGGGGTTCCTAGAAGCATAGTGTCCGATAGAGATGTCAAATTCTTGAGTTACTTTTGGAAGACACTTCGGGGAAAATTGGGAACCAAATTGCTATTTTCAACCACAAGTCATCCTCAAACAGATGGACAAACGGAGGTGAAAAATCGAACTCTTGGTACACTCCTAAGGGCAATCCTCAAAAAGAATCTCAAGAGTTGGGAGGATTGTGTACCAATTGCTGAATTTGCATATAACCGAACTATGCATTCATCCACAGGTTTATCTCCTTTTGGAATTATTTATGGTTTTAATCCACTAACTCCTTTAGATCTTTCTCCTCTGCCCATAAAGGAATATTTGAATCTAGATGGGGTTAAGAAAGTTGAGATAGTCAAGAGCTTACATAAAAAAGTTCAGGAACGTTTGAAGCACAAAAGTGAGGTAGTTGCTACAAGGATCAATTGTGGATGAAAGGAAGTTATCTTTGAACCCGGAGATTGGGTTTGGGTTCATATGAGGATGGAAAGATTTCCCAATAAAAGACAAAGTTACACCCTCGTGGAGATGGTCCATTTCAAGTCCTTCAAAGAATCAACAATAATGCCTACAAGTTGGACTTGCCCGGTGAGTTTAGAATTAATAATACTTTCAATGTTTCTGATCTCTCTCCATTTAAAAATGATGCAGCACACGATTCGAGATTGAATCTTTTTAAGGGGGAGGGAACTGATAGCGATCAAATACACAAAAGCTCAAATCTTGCTAATCAGGAAGCTCAAGTTTGTGAAGATGATAATTTGATCAACATTGCTAGTCCAATGACACGTTCAAGAAGAAAGAAAATGCAAGAAGCCTTGAAGAATTTGATTAGCACAATTCTTTCGCTAGAATGCTCCAAAGCCCACAATGCGAAGTCCATAATTGTGAATTTCATGACCATTTCGGATCATGGGCAAATAAGGGCTAATGGATCATATTTGGTTGATCAAGACAATCATTTTGGCCCATAATATGACCTAAAATTAGTGCAAAAGCATGGCTGGTTCAAGACTACACTATTTTATCAATTCTAGTCAACAATAATGGCTTGACTTTGAAGTTGAAGGACATCAATAAATCTGATCATTTATGAACAAGATTGGTGTCTTCAAAAGCATTAAAACTCTTCATTGGAAGATGGAAAATCAGCATGGAGTAAAAAGAAGTCAGCCTTGGAAAAATGAATTCAAAGAAGCCTAGAATCCCAAGTCATTAATTAGTCTTGGATTTTTCTTTATTAGTTTTTAGTTCCAAAGTTAATTTTAAGTAATTTATTTTTGAATTTCATGCTCCCTATGACCTATAAATAGGGATGCATTCTACTTGTAAAAATCATATTGAAATTACATACTTGTTAAGGGCTTTCCTTAATTTGCTAGTCTCTTTGAGCTAGTTTGGGTCTTGCAAGTTACTTGCAAAACTTATTAGGTTTATCCACTAGGATTCTTCCTCCTAGTTGTGGCACCTTGGCCTTTTCTTCTTTCTCTTCTGTGATTCAAAGGTGATAGGTTTAATATACCTATTATTGTTGGGTTCATTAGATTTAGGGATGGATAACAGTAATTCAATTTTTCTACCTTTTTGTGATTCAAAGGTGGTAGGTTTAATATACCTACTGCTGTTGGGTTCAAATAGGTTGGATTGGGTTGCTTAGAAGATTTTCATAATTCTTTCTTTTGGTGTAATTCAAAGGTGTTGAGTTTGATATGCTCAATGTTGTTGAGTTCATCCAAGATTGAAGATTGGCTGAACTAGATCATTAAGGAATGATCTTAATCAACAGGTAACCGTTGCTATCAGATACCCATCATGCTGATCTCTCCTATCCCATTGCCATGGTTTACCCAACAAAATATGACTAGCTTGCATAGAAACTACATCACGTGTCACCTCATCACTATACTTCTCAATAGTAAAAGGCACCCTCACTTGCTTATTAACTCTCACCTCCCCACTATTGTTAAGCCATTGTAGTTTATAGGGTTTAGGATATTTTGTAGCTTCCAAACCCAGTTTATCAACAAACAAGGTACTAACCACATTTATACAACTACCCCCATCAATAATTATACAACACAATTTTCCGTTCACTAGACATCTAGAATGACAAATGTTCTCTCTCTACAACTTAACCCCCTCATCATCATTCCCTACTTGCGTATTCAAAGCACGCCTAGAAACCAGCAATCTACCTTCCATAGGTGTTTCCCCATAGCTACAATCCTCCAAAGGAGGTATTTCATCCTCCACATCACTCTCATCATCTGTTTCAACACCATCACCATGCATCACCATTACTCTTTTATTTGGGCATTGAGATGCAATATGACTAAAACCCAAGGATCTAAAACACTTGATATCTCTATTCCTAGGAGTTTGAGAGTTAGAAATACCTTTGTTTTTATTATCATTAGCATCTTTTGGCTTGATTTTGTCATCTCTTTTGAATTGGACAGCCTTGTTATCTCCCCTACAATTCGACCTCCTATTGGAATTTTGGGCCGAGTAAGTTTTGTCTTGCCTTGTGTTCCCCTTTTGCTTTAATTGTCTTTCAATCTTTATAGCCATTTGCACTATATTATCAATCTCCACATAATGTTGAAGCTCTACAATATTGGCTATGTCTTTGTTAAGGCCATTTAAGAACCTTGCCATAGTAGCTTCCCTATCATCTTCAATATTAGCCCTTATCATGGCTCTCCATCTCTTTGTAGTAATCTTCTACACTCTTGTTCTCTTGTATAAGGCCTTGCAATCTTTGATGTAGGTCCCTATAGTAGTGAGCAGGAACAAAGCGTCTTCTCATGATAGCCTTCATTTCGGCCCAAGTGGAAATAGGTCTCTCTTCATTTCTCCTTTTACTTGTGATGAGTTGATCCCAGCACACAATGGCATACTCTCAAAACTCCACAACCACAAGCTTTATCTTTTTCTCCTTCGAATAATTGTGGCACTCAAAAATAAGCTCCACCTTGCGCTTCCATTCAAGATAAGCATTCGGATCATTCTTGCTTAGAAACGATGAGATTTTCATTTTGATGCTCCCAATATTTTTATCCGGATCATTTCGACCCCTACCATAATCTCTACCTTTATTGACCAAAGTAGCCTCGTCATCAAATTCGTCCTCCACTTCCTCATCAAAAGGTGGTGTTGGAAGTCTTCTTGCCCCTGGATTGGTTTGGGAAGCTTCCTCTCTCATGGAATTTAACTCACGTTATTGTTTCTCTAGTTTCTTATTCATGTTGCCAATAGCTAGTAGAATCCTCTCAAATTGTTGTTGCATTGCTTTGAGGATGAATTCTTGATAATTTGATGTTCTTTCACTCCCTTGTGGCTCCATCTTCAAATCTGAAATTTTAATGACAAACAACCTCACAAATCACTCCCTCACGTGTTTACTCTCGTAGGGTGTTCGGTTATGCAGTCCACTCATATGCATGAGCGAAGGAGAGTTGTTTGTGTGACGTGTGTGCACCTAGTACGTTGAATGGGTTTCGTTGAAGACCCAAACCATAGTTTGCGAGGTGTTTGTTCTTTAGGGTTGCAATTAGAACTAAATCCTTGGAATCAGTTCGTTACCATGCCTCAATTGAGGTAGGAATTGCAGTACTCCTTTAATAACTTTTAACGAGTTTTTTATATGCATCTAGAAGGTGTATTTTGAATAAAAATAGAAAGCAATATGGTTTTAAATGAACTTAGGGGTGTGTGTGTGTTCCATGATGTTTTGGTTAAATCAAAGGATATCTTCTTGATTGATTTTGTTGTTGATGCTATTTTATGTTTTAAGGTTAGGATTATGTCAATAAAGGAAAGGAAAATTTGAATTAAATAGAAAAAGAAAATTGGAAAATAAATGAAAATAGGAAATTATAAATACTGCAAATAAGGGAATTATAAATAATGAATTTGAGTTAATTAGTTAGACAATTTTGTAAATTCATTGAAATAGAAATTAAATAGAAACTTACTAAAATTAGGAAATAAATCAAAACAAAGAATGGAATTATGAGATAGATAGATAGGATTAGTAAACTTAAATAGAAAACTTAAAGTAAAATAGAGTTAAGCTAGAAGACTTAAGTGTTAGTAAAATAAATGGATAAAAAATTAATTAGGCAACATTAGGATTAAATTAAATTAGTATGCTTGTTGTTTCTTCTTACTTGATGTATGTTATATATATATAAATTGTATGATTTGTATTATTATATTGAAATGGTTAAATTACTAAAGAATTAAAATGGAAGTGGAATGAATGAATTAAAAAGGGAAATAGTAGATGGATGGTTGGGGTGCGTAGAGGGACAAGTAAGGTTTTGGAAAGAATGTGAGAGGGAGAAATGGGAAAAAACAATAGAGTTAGGCTGAATTAGGTCTAGGATAGCTTAGGGGTTATGTATAAAAAAAAGAGTTAAGTGTATAATAAAACTTAACTCATTAAGTTTTCTTAGTCTAATTTCGGTCTATCCGATTTTTTTGGAGGGATATTGGTATTGTTATTGGTTGGAGCCACTGGGCTAAGAGTGCTGGTTATTAGGTTCCGTATTGGAACTGTGGTATAGTTTTCCTTGGGAATCTATACGATTGCTATTCATGCTCATGGGCCTATGGGAATGAATGATGGCGACTGGAGAAAAAGTGTTATTGCATGATTTTTTGAGTAATATATTATTATTATTATTGATTCCGCACCCATCCATAGCTAGTTGGTATCCGTATTGCCTCCTTAGAAATAGATGGTAGCAGCTGCGTGCATAGGTTTGTAAATAGTGAAACCTAAACTAAGATAATAAATTGTATTAAAATTGTGTCAGAAAATGAGTCAAAGTTAGTTTTGGGTGTGTGTGTGACACAGATATCAAGGAAAATCAAGAGGATTGTCCAACATTAAGGGCTGGTCCAATTACTAGAAGTATTTCCAAACAATTGAAGACCAACATTCAGAGCTATGTGCAAAAGATGCTTTCTAATTATCGTGGACCGAGTTATAGAGACAATATCCAAGAATCCAATTTGGTGCATTTAATTGGGCCTTTGGGCCATGACCTTGCTTGAGTCGAATTGGATTACAAGCTCATTCTATGTATTTTGAACTTCAAGAAGATAATGATGACGTTGAACTACTTGTATAGTTGTTGTGATTGCTTGGGCTCCAAAAAGCTTATTTTCATTATGACAAGCCCATGTATATTGCTTGGGCCTTAAGTAGCTTCATTTTTTAGCCTACATTCAAGTTGCTTTCTGACCAAGAAGCTTCCCTAGAGTCTTGGATGAATTTATGCCTATTTTTAAGGGATTTGTTTCCTACATTCAAGTTGCTTGTTGACCAAGAAGTTTCCCTAGAGTTTTGGACGAATTTATACCTATTTTAAACTATTTGTTTCTTTTTTTTTATTTTGTATTTTCTATTTTAATAAGGAGTTCGGTTTCAAAGGGAAACATTGTCTTTGACCGAATATTAATTCTATTTAGGTTAGGATTTCTTTTTTTTTTCTCAATTAGGAATTTGTTATTTAGGAATTACCATAGCTTGACTAAATCTTACCCCTATATATATGGGTGTTCGGATTATTCATGGTAGAAATTTTTTTTTAAAAAAATTATCTTTGATTTAAGTGAGCTTTGTCTTTCTAAATCATGTGCCAAGTTGTTTCAACCTGTTTAATTAAGCTTTAAACTTAATAAACAGAATTGATTTCTTCCTATTCAAAACGTCTTTGAAAGTTTTGTCAATTACGTTTGGGTTTCTGTTCTAAGTTCGATTGAAAACGTGTTTCAAGGGTGTCTTGACAAACCCTTTTGATTACTTGAGTTCAGCAGGAGTTGGCATTACCTTGGTGACCAAAACGTTGAGGAAAATATCCTTGGTTTCCGCATCAGTGTGTTAGAGGATTGATTGCACGTGATGTGAATTTGGTTAGATATGTATTATTTTAGCATGAAAATGATTATTGGTATAAGAATGAATAGAAATTAGTACGAAATTGATAATTTGGGAACTATATTATATTGGTAATATTATTGAAAAGGTTTTCAAAAGAATTGTATTGTATGCACTATAAATGTTTTTTTTACTGTATGCATTAAATAGGACTTTTAAACATTAATTGTGACGCGCTAGTACTGCTCTTCTTACTGAATCGACTTAAACTCACCCCAATCCATACTTTCTTTCAGGTTAGGGAACCCGAATAGGGTCAGCAGCCAGATGAGGTGTAAGGAGAGTTCCTTAGCTTTGGGGTAGAATTAAGATGGTAGATATTAATGTAAGTTTTTGTTTTAAATTTTTTAGTTTAAATTGTCTCATGTAATATGATTTCACTCATGAATTCATTTTAAGGGATGTAGTCCGCTGCATTTGATAATTGTTTTTGATCGCTTTGTTGTGGTACAAATTCTTGGGGCCTTACCCTTTGGTACCAGGATTGGGATGTCACATTAGGGCTTTTTTGGGATTAAGGGTTAGGATTTAAGACTTAGGTTTTAAGGTTTAGGGCTTATTAATGTTTAAGACTTTTTAGTGCTCAAGACTTATTAGGGCTTAGGGCTTATTAAAGCCTAGGATTTATTAGGGATTGGGGCTTAGGGTTCAGGTATTAGGGCTTAGGGCTTAGGCCCTATTAGGGTTTAGGGTTTAGGACTAGGGCTTAAGTCTTAGGGTAACATACCTATTGTTTGAGAAAAGAAAAAAAAGGTGTTATAATTTTTTATTTTTTCTCTTCATCCAATATTTTCGGTTAATTATCCAATTATTTGTTCTGTAGTTATTACATGTAAGTAGATTGGAAGCTGTAGCTTTCGTGGATAATTTCTATCTATGAATTCTAATGTCAAATACTGTGTTATGCATTTGCTTACTAAAAAAGAAGATCTTGCTTTAGTAGTTGTAGGTGAAAGACTTTCCTTATTTGATTCTCTTGGTTGTATGACACCTTGTATGTCATACTATAATGATTTTTATTTTATTAACTCTATCTTGAAAATTATTAGTCTTTAAATATTTTGACCTATTATTTTGCTAGTCATATTATCCATTCTCATTTTTAGAGTTTTGTAATTTATTTATTTTATGAGTACATTTACTTAAATTATTTGCTTAGTGATAAAAAACGGAATATATACTTATTTTTCTCATGATTTCCATTTTATCATTGTCGATTCAGTTAAATATTTGTTATATGATGAAATTAAATATAAGTATTTTAATACTGTTGATTAGGTTGCATGTTTAAGAATTATTATATTTTTATTTGATGTTTTTGCTGAGTTCGTGTTACATGCCATCACTCCTTAAAGGTTTTAGGACTCAAGGCTTGCATCCTTTTTGAACAGATCAGTGATGCCAAGAAATTTGTAGAGATATTCAAATCAATAATATTTTTTTACTTTTTTTTTCGTCACTTTATATTATATGTGATGATTATTGGTTTTCTAAAAATTGTGTCAACTTGGCTTTGGTAGATCATTGAAACAACTCTTTAGATATAATTTTTTAGGGCTTAGCACTAATGGCTTACGACTTAAGGCTTAGGGTTTAGAGTTTAGAACTTAGGGCTTAGGGCTTAGGATTTAGAAATTAGGGCTTAGTGCTTATGAGGGTTTAGGGCCTAGGTTTTTTAGGATTTACGGCTTATTTGTGCTTTGGGCTTAATAGGGTATATTAAGGCTTATGGCTTTTTAGGGATTAGGGATTAGTAAGACTTATGGCTTATTAAGGATTATGACTTATAGGGCTTAAGGCTTAGGGGTTAGGACTTAAGATCTAAGGTTTAGTAGGGCTTATGGCTTAAGCTTATAAGGGCTTAGTGCTTAGGGCTTATTAGGTTTTAATGTTTTTTAGGGATTAAGGCTTGGGCTTATTAGAGCTCAGGGTTTTTAGGGCTTACAACTCTAGGCTTACTAAGGCTTAGGGGTTAGGACTTAAGATCTAGGGTTTAGTAGGGCTTATGGCTTAAGGCTTATAAGGGCTTAGTGCTTAGGGCTTATTATGTTTTAAATTTTTTTAGGGATTAAGGCTTGGGGCTTATTAGAGCTTAGGGTTTTTAGTGCTTATAGCTCTGGGCTTGCTAAGGCTTAGGGCTTATTAAGCATTGGGGCTTAGGTCTTATTAGAGCTTAAGGCTTAAGGCTTATTTGGGCTATGAGCTTAGAGCTTATTAGGACATGGGGCTTATTAGGGTGTAAAGCTTATTAGGGCTTAGCAGTTTTTAAGGTTTAAAGCTTAAGGCTTAGGACTTAGGGCTGATTAAATCTTATAGCTTATTAAGGCTTAGAGCTTATGACCTAGAACTTAGGGTTTAGGGTTTAGGGGATATTAGGGCTTAGGGTTTAAGGCTTATTAGGGTTTAGGATTTAAATGTTAGGGCTCAGGACTTAGGGATTAGGGTTTATGGCTTATGAGGGCTTAGGGCTTATTTATGGTTAAGTAGTGCTTAGGGCTCATTAGGGCTTAGGACTTAATTACAGCTTGGGCCTTAGGGTTTAGGTCTTAGGGCTTAGGACCTAAGTTTTATTAGGGTTTAGATTTAGGATTTAGGGCCTAAGGCTTAGGGAAACATATCAACAGTTTGAGAAAAGAAAACAAAAAGAGGTACCATAATGTTTGTTTTTTTCTCTTCATCCAATCTTTTCAATTAATCATCCAGCTATTTTATTATACAGTTATTCCATGTAAGTAGATGAAAGCTATCGATTTTATAAATAATTTTTATCTGTAAATCCTGATGCCAGATATTCTTTTATGCATTTATTTACTAAAAAATGGACCTTGTTTTAGTAGTTGTAGGTGAAGGACTTTCTTTATTTGCTTCTCTTGGTTGTAGGGCACTTTGTATGTTTTGTTATAATGATTTTTATTTTGTTGTCTCTATCTTTAAAATAATCAGTGTTTAAATATTTTAACCTATTCTTTTGCTATTCATATTATCCACTCCCATCTTTAAAGTTTTGTAATTTATTTTTTTTGTAAATAGATTTGCTTAAATTATATGCTTAGTGATTAAAAAATGAAATATATACTTTTTTTCCTCATGGTTTATGTTGTCATTGGCGATTTAGTTAAATATTTATTTTATGATGAGGGGTTAGGGTGTAAGGCTTAATGCTTAGGGCTTATTATTAGGGCTTCGGGCTTATTAAGGCTTCAGGCTTATTTGGGCTTGGTGCTTGTTAGAACTTAAGGCTTATTAAGACTTGGACTTAGGGGTCAGGGGTTAGGGCTTACAGCTTACGACTTAGATTTTAGGGCTTAATGGGGCTTAAGGCTTAGAGCTTATTAGGGCTTATGACTTAGGGTTTAGGAGTTATTATGGTTTGGGGCTTATTACATTTTTATTTTATCCATGTTCAAGGATTCTTACGTTTTTATTTAATATTTTTGCAGATGTCGTGTTACATGCTGTCACTAGCTGAAGCTTGTATGAATCAAGTCTTGCACCCTTTTTGAACGTGTTAATGATGTCCAAAAAGTTTCTAGAGATCTTTTAAATCCATAATATTTTATTACTTCTTTCTCGTTACTTTATGTTGTATATAAAGATTATGAGTTTTTTGAAAGATGTCTTAACTTGGCTATGGTAGATCATGAAAACAACTCTTTAGGTATAACTCTTTGAGGATCAGGGTTTAGGATTTAGATTTATTAAGGCTTAAGACTTATTAGGGTTTAGGGTTTAAGGCTTTGGGCTTAGAGTTTAGGGCTTAGAAATTAGGATTTAAAGATTATTTGGACTTAAGGCTTAGGGCTTAGGACTTAGAGTTTAGGGTTTAAAACTTGGCTCTTCTTAGGGCTTAGGGCTTATATCCTAAGGGTTAGAGCTTCGGACTTAGGACTTAGGGTTTAAAATTTAGAGTTATTAGCGCTTAGAGCTTAGTAAGGCTTAGAGCTTGTTAAGGCTTAGGGCTTATTAAGGTTTAGTCCTTATTAGGGTTTAAGGCTTATTAAGGCCTCGGGCATAGGGTTTAAAGTTTAGTGCTTAGAGCTTAAGACTTAAGGCTTATTAGAACTTAGTGCTTGGGGCTTATTAGGGCTTAAGTCTTAGGGTTTAGGACTTATGAGGTCTTAGGACTTTTTAGGGCTTAGGGCTTATTAGGGCTTAGAGTTTTTAGCTTATTAGTGTTTAGAGCTTAGAGCCTATTCGGGCTTAGGGTTTTTTAGGTCTTAAGGTTTTTTAGGACTTAAGACTTAGACCTTATGGCTTAGGGTTTCTAGCTTATTAGGTTTTAGGTTTTAAAGTTTATTAGGGCTTAGGGTTTAAGATTTAGGGTCTAAGGATTAACATAGGGCTTAGGGTTTATGGCTTAGAGCTTAGGTCTTTTTAGGATTTTGGTAAAGTTTAGGGCCCAGTGCTTCATAGGACTTAGGATTTATTGCTTATTAAGGCTTAGCTTAGGGTTTAGGGCTTAGGACTTAGGGCATTACCACTTATGACTTGTTAGGATTTATTAAGACTTTGAGCTTATTAGGGCCTACGACTTATTAGCACAGGTGGTCCATTGGGCCGGTTGGGCTGGCTTTGGACCCATTTACGCGGGGTGAGCGTGTTCGGCCCCTTGGGCCTATGTGTTCACTACTGATTCTGCGTGCAAGGCATGCGTGCCTCTTGGGCTGTGTGGGCAGGGTTGCTGCTCGGCTTGAACCCGCATGCGTGCGGGCCTTGCAGTGTATATGCACGTATGTGGCCTATCTTCCTTGGGTGTGGGCTGCCCATGGGTGCAGCATCCTTGGGCCGTGGCCCATCTTGACCATAAGGCCTGGAGGCCTTCTCGAGTTGGGCTCAAAGCTTGGGCTTCCTTTTGATTCTTCAAGCTTATTAATCTTACTTGGGCATTAAGCCTTTTAGTTTGGACTGCTATTTTATTTATTTTTATTTTGAGTGTATATTCATTATGTATTGTCATGAATATGTGTATGTTGTGAGAGTGCCTATGTGGGCATGCAAGTAGTACTAGAGAAAACATAAATAATATGGGACTATATGCGTGTGTTGCAACTATGTACTTATGGGGTAAACTTGGTAGTTTGTGATTGGTGGGCATATGACAATGCGCGTGCGTGTAATAGTATACGTGTGTATGATGAATGAAAAATGAGGTGAATGAAAATCTAAGATAGAACTACAATGGGAAAATGAGAATTAAGAATAAGTAAATAAGCAATTTGATTGGGTAAGGAAACAAAGAATTGAGAGAAAAGTCAAATGAGTCCTTTGAAGGACGAGGAAATCAATTTAGCAAGACAAGTAGGTGAACCCTATTATGGTTACGATCTTAACTAATCATGGTTTTGGTTATTAGCGCTTCATATGGGTTGGGGTATGAGGATGATTAGAAACTGTGACTCCCATATAGATTGGGGTAAGAGATGACCGATTTTTACAATGATCATATAGGTTAGGGTATGAGGACAGTCGATGACAGTGGCACCTATGTGGTTGGGGCATGGGTACAGTAGATTTCTATGATGCTCATGTGGGTTCGAGTACGAGGAAGGCCAACTTGACGGGAGAGGGTATGGAAAAAATCATTTTGACTCCTAAAATCTCAACCTAACGCATGCAATTTGAGAAACTTAACCACCTAGTTAACCATTCCCTCTACTTGAATTTACAACTAAAAATATGACATCAAAAAATAAGTACTGGGGAAACAAAAACGGGGAAAGAAAGATGCCACAGACTTATCCAATAAGTCAATCCCTACTCCTTGATTCAAAGATATTGGAAAGTTCCTTAGCTTCAAAGAGCTTAAAGAAGAAAAATTATGACAAAGCTAATCTAAATAAAAGCTCAAAAATTTATTAATTCTCAAAATTGTGTTTACAGATCTTGAACTTAAGCTTTTATGGAGGTTTTTAATTTTTATTTTTACTTGGAATGAGATTTAGAATTCTTATCCAAACTCTAGGATCTAATTCATTAGAAAACAAACACATAAATATTAAAATAATCAAATCTTATTCTAACATAATTTTAAATAATTTAATCTTTGTCTTAATCCTAAAATAATAATTAATTAATCATATGGATAAATTTGACACTAAAATATTAATAAAAATATTAATAAAATAATTCTCGATAAACCTTCTCCTTATTGGAATATCTTCCATGTGTCTTAATCTTCATGTAGACTTCAAATTGATAAAGAATTCATCTTGAAAAAATTTACCGTAAAATTCACATGTGGAAATAGGATCAAAGATATAAAGGCTCGGAATTAAAAGGGAAATAAATTCATAAATTTAGTGCGGAAGCGATTAATAGAGTTAGAGTTTACATTTCTTACACAATAATTTTGGATGCCCAATAGGGTTACGAGAATGTTCATTCTAAAAGATAAACGAAAATTAAAGAAATAATATGAAAAATGAACAACTAAATATCCTAAGACGACCTTCACTAGCACTTAAAGGGAGTTCGGATAGTGAATTACTCACAACATTCTTGTTGATCGGAGCTAGATCTTGATTCTCTTGATCTGAAATACTTAATGAAAGGGTGAGTTACACTACCCCAGTAAAAATATTAGACTAATCGCAGATACAAAAAATTAAAAATTGGTAAAAAAATTATAAAACAACTAATGGAGCACTTAATTTGAGTAAATTCATTTAGTATAGAGAAGACTGTTTATTCTGTACTTACCGTAAACGAGTTTTCCAAAAAGAACCTATGACAATCCATATTTATACCACTTTTTATTTTTACGTGTAAGAAAATGAGAAATAATAACTTTTTTTTCTTACCTGCTTACTGGTACTCTTGAGAGTCCATAGGGATATCTCCCTACTAGTGAACCCAATATCCAATTTTAATAATTAACCGACCGTCTCCATACCCCGTCCAGTAATAGGCGTCAAACATTCCATCGCCTCGATACCACGTCCGGTATGAGAGTGAATCATATCTCCCAAATCTTCTTGGTAAGGGACTTCTCAACACGGCTCATGTGATAAGGGGCAATAGAGATATACTGGGTGCCAGACTCTTTATCTATGGTGAACTCAACTTTTCTGTCTACTGGCAGTCCGGATAGTTCATCAGAAAATACATTCGGGAAGTCTCAGACTACGAGATCTCTTGAATGTAAACTTCTTTCTTAGGTTTGCCTAATGTAGAAAAGACAACAAAGTTAAAGCACTACATAATGAGGAAATTATCATTTAAAATTTTTATTAACTTGTAAATGGCTCTTCATTAGGAGGGTTGAATACAAGTTTTTTGTAAAAACAATCTACGGTGGCGTGGTATACTGCTAACCAGTTCATTCCCAGGATTACATCAAAGTACCTCGTGTCAATCTCTATCAGGTCCATATTCAATTTCCTACCTACTATGTCTATTATACAAGTTTTGTATACAACCTAATTTAATAGTGTCCTCTTTCTAGGAGTAGATACAAAAACATAAAATCAAGTATTTCCGGTGATACATTTAAGTTTTATGTAAAAGTGTGTGAGATAAACAAATGTGAAGCACCAATATCAATCAAAACGTGTGCAAGGTGATTATACACACCCTTTAAAAGAGCACTCACACAATTAGCAAGAGTTAAAAGCAAACTAGAAAATTTTTTAAATATTGAAATTACAGCTATGATACCAACTAACGTGGGAGGGTATGGGAAAAATCATTTTGACTTTCAGAACCTCAACCCTACATGTGTAATTTCATAAACTTAACCATCTAATTAACTCCTCCCTCTGTTTGATTCTACAACCAAGAATATGACATGCAAAAACAAAAACTAGGGAAATGAAAAACAAAGAAAAGAAAAACGTCACGAACTTATCCGATAACTCGATTCCAACTCCTCAGCTCGGCAAGACTTTGGAAAGTTCCTTAGTTTCGAAGAACTTGAAGAAGAAAAATTAGCACAAAACTAATTCTAAATAAAAACTCAAAACTTCAAATTTATTAATTCTCAAAGTTGTGTTTACAAAGCTTGAACTTAAACTTTTATATAAGCTTTTATTTTCTATTCCTACTTGAAATAGAATTTAAGATTCCTATCCAAACTCTAGGATCTAATTTAATTCGAAACAAATACATAAATATTAAAATAATCAAATTTTATCCTAACTTAATTTTAAATAATTTAATCTTTATCCTAATCCTAAAATAATAATTAATTAATCTTATGGATAAATATGACATTAAAATATTAATAAAATAATATTAGATAAATCTTCTCTTTATCTCCATATCTTCATGTAAACTTTAAGTTGATGAAGAATTCATCTTGAAAAATTTGCCATAAAATTTACATGTAGAAATAAGATCAAATAAGCTTTCTGCATGCCTCTTTTTATTTTGAATTTTCATTGACTTTGAATAGGAATATGTATATGATCAATCTAGAAAAAGGAGGCTAAATAAGAGTCCAAGTTGAACTCAAAAACATATTGTCCTCAATTGTCCTATCCGCGTAGGCTTGCTGCTGTGAGCATGCAACGTGCGCTGGAAGTCTCCTCGTGCCCGTACATGTGACTTTAGCTGTCCACACAAACACGCCCCTACACACATTCTATTGTGCACATAATTTATTCCCCCGCATCCTTTGCGTGCTATATGTCCTTGCATGTGTGGGTCTTCCCAAGGCACACCATGGGCCGACCTTTTTTTGGGTGCGATCTTCTTGGGCCGTGGCCCACTTTGACCACATGGCCTTGAAGCCATTTTGGGTTGGGCCAAAATTAGGTCTTTCTTCTTGCCTTGTAATTGGGCCTCAAGTTTCCTTTGGACAAACTTGACCCAATCCATAAAATAATCCTACTTAGAAAAATAGTCAGGGTTGAAGTTACTTTATTGTTTAAGATGTTCCTGTTTAGGAAACTAGAATTTACTTTTCTTTGCAGAGCGTTTCCCATTTAGGAAAGTGGAGTTTACTTTTTCTTTGAGTTGATCCTGTTTAGGAAATAAAGGGATTCTAGACTCGCTTGCCTATTTGGGATGGGACTGTGGGATTCCTCCTTGATGCAGGATTGCATCACTAGAACTAAATTTGAGTCGTCTACGATCACATCATCCCCCCTTTCATAAAAAAAATTCACCCTCGAATATGGTCTTTCATCAAAAGGAGAATGATTAGTGATAACAAAAGAAAGCTCACTATGCTTGCCTGGCTCGTCAACTCCATCATTGATGTGGTTCATAATTGGAATTACACCTCCTCCTGGATCATGCAAGGTATCATCACTGGAAACAAAAGAATTAGTAGCTAAACACGACTCATCTTGGTTGTCGGCTTCCTTTCCTTCTTTTATATCTTTCGTGATAGGGTGCTGACTGTTGTAGAAGCATGAATCTATTCTTGACTAGAAAGACCCTCCGTCACATCATTACACTACACAAACTTATCTTGATAAATTTGAATTAACCCGACACCCGACAAAATGGTTGTAAACACCCTCTAAAAGAGCATTCACACAATTACTAAGAGCTAAAAACAAACTAGAAAATTTATTAAATATTGAAATTACAGCTCTTATACCACATGACACGGGAGGGTATGGGAATGATCATTTTGACTCCTAGAATCTCAACCCAACACGTGGAATTTCAGAAAATTCATTGTCTAATTAACCCCTCCCTCTATTTATTTTCCCGTTTGCACTAATCCTGTTTACATTTCTTACACAATAATTTTGAATGCCCAATAGGATTATGAGAATGTCCATTCTAAAAGATAAACGAAAATTAAAGAAATAAAATGAAAAATGAACAACTAAATATCCTAGACGACCTTCACTAGCACTTAAAGGAAGTCCGGATAGTGAACTACTCACAACCCTCTTGTTGATTGGGACTAGATCTTGATCCTCTTAATCTGAAATAGCTAATGAAAGGGTGAGTTACACTACCCCAGTAAGAATATCAGACTAATCACAGATACAAAAAATTAAAAATTGTTAAAAAAATCTTAAAACAATTAATGGAGCACTTAATTTGAGTAAATTCATTTAGTATAGAGAAGATTGTTTATTCTGTACTTACTATAAACGAGTTTTCCAAAAAAAAACCTATGATAATCTATATTTATACCACTTTTTATTTTTACGCGTAAGAAAATGAGAAATAATAACTTTCTTTTCTTACATGCTTACTGGTACTCTTGAGGGTCCATAAGGATATCTCCCTACTCGTGAACCCAATATCCAATTTTAATAATTAACCGACCGTCTCCATACCCCGTCCAGTAATAGGCATCAAACATTCCATCGCCTCGATACTCCGTCGAGTATGAGAGTGAATCATATCTCCCAAATCTTTCCGGTAAGGGACTTCTCATCCCCATTCGATTGAGGTAACGTTCACGGAAGGATTTCTTATGTACCGGACCCGTCCACCCTTTCCCTGGGTACCTAGTAAGTCTTTCACATAAAGATTCTCATTAACAAACAACCAATTACGTACACCAAAATCTCATTTTCTATTCACATGTCAATTAAACTATATTAATGCTGACGGTATATAACCGAATAAGCCAGATGAATCAATAAAGCTATAGAAAATATAAATTAAGAACATAGATCATATAATAACAAGCAAATAGAGCAATACAATAAAATAAACAGAAAATCAGAACAATCGTGAATTAACCAGTTTCTCCTCTACTAGTGACTTGTAATTATTTTTAGAGTTCTCTAATTTTTCATAAAAATATAAAATTATAAAACGTTAAGTCTCAATTCACCATAATGGAGAATAGGATAAGGGATCCTTACTCAAGTTGGTGTTTCGAGACGTCGTGCTGTCTACTACACCTCTTAATGGGTACTGGGTTTCCTAAATTTTTTGTGTGGAAATCCAAAACACATGTCACATACCTAAAAATACTCCAAAAATTCAAAATCGGTGTCTAAAACTCTTTCGGACCAATTTTAGAGTTCCGGAACGGCAAGGTTTGCCTCGGCCTTATTGATTTTGGCTGGTTTTGGTAAGTTTTAGCTGGTTTTGGCTGTATCCCGATAGAAAAACATGTTAGGGGCCTCGGTTGCCGAGAAATCACAAAAAAAAAACCGAACTTACCGGCGGAGGGATCTCCAGGTGCGGCGGCTCTATTGGTCCTCCTTCGCTGCTGTTGTTCTTTCTTTAGCTAATCTGTACAGAAAAGGACGATGAACAGAATGATAAAAAAATCACGTGAAACGAGAACGAGAAGGGACTCATCGGAGGGGTTTTGGAGTTTTAACCGCGGCGGCTCCGTCGGACTTTGTCCGTAGTTTCTGACTTATTCACTGTCTCTCTTGCTCCAATTTGGCCATAGTGATACTTGAAATCGAATTCCGAGTGGATAGGGAGAATTTTTACCTTTTTTAGTGGTTGGCAGTGGCTCCGGTGCGGCGGCGGTTAGTGGTCGACCTCCATCTCCGACGTCTGATTTTTCTTCTCCGGTGGGGGCTGCGGTTAGGGTTTGGGTTCCTGTGTGATGCGAAGTATTTATAACTATCCCGCATTGATCTGGACCATCCATTGCGATCAATCTCGTCCATTCGATTACATTTAAGGAGGAAACAAATTTGGGCTGTTTATTGCAATTAATCTCAATCGTCCGATCGCACCTAAGGGAGAAACAGATCTGGATCCTCCATGCGTGCAGGATTGGTCAAGGGTCGTCTGATCATGGGACATGCCGATCACCAACGTGGCCTTCCGCGTGGCACCGATGTCAGCCTGCCTTGCCAAGCGGCGTGCTCCGGTTCTTCGAGATAACTGATTGGGAAGTTTTACGTGGCCGAATTTTCTTTATTTGTACTTTGACTTTCTGTTTCCAATTTTTCGTTGAAAAACACTCACAGAACCTAAATTTTCACCCATTTTTTCTAAAATTATTTTCAATATCGTCCCTAATTTATTTTTTCTCAAAATTTTACTTAAATAAAAATAAAATAAAATAATTATTTATTTTAAATTAATAATTAAAGAATAAAAAATTTATGTTGGGTCGTTTTTCGAGACTGAGTATTACAACTCTCTCCCCTTACGAAAATTTGATCTCTCAAATTGATCACTCTCTCACTCAGTCAAACAGCTGGGGGTACTGGGCCCTGAAGTTTGATTCTAGTTCTCAAGTGGCCTTTTACTGCGTATAGTTCTGCCATAGGACCTTGATAAATGGAATTTCTCGGTCTATAATGCCTACTGGTACCTCCTTATAGAATAGATTTTTCTAGAGTAATAGAGGCTCGTGGGACAGGATGTGTGAGGGGTTCAGGTTGTATTTGCGTAGCATAGATATATGGAACAAATTATGAACCCTACATAGCTTTGGAGGTAGTGCCAATCTGTAGGCAGTCATATAAATTCGGTTTAAGATGTCAAATGGTCCGATGAACCAGGGATTTAGTTTTCCCCTCTTGCTAAACATATTAATCCCTTTGAAAGGAGTGATCTTAAGAAATACTCGGTCACCTTTCTTAAATTCCAAATCCCTCATACGGGAGTCCGTATAATTTTTCTGCCTACTATGAATTGTTTGGATATTTTTTCTGATTTTAACTATTTTGACTGTAGTCTTCTCCATAAGATCTGGACTGAATAATTTTCCATCACCCACCTCTTCCCAACAGATCGGCGATTTGCATGGGTGGCCATCGGCAATCTGCATGGGCAGCCATACAATGCCTTGTACGGAACCATGCCGATATTTGCCCAGTAGCTATTATTGTAGGTGAACTCTATCAGAGGTAGGTGATCATCCCAATGACCTCCGAAGTCTAGAACACAAGTTTGGAACATTTCTTCTAGTGTGCGAATCATCATCTCTGATTGTCCATTGGTTTAAGGGCGGAATGCGGTGTTGAGGGACAGTTTCGTTCCTATAGCTTACTGAAAACTAGACCAAAATCGAGAAGTGAACTTGAGGTATCTGTTAGATACCATTGACACTGGAACTGCATGTAACCTGATTATCTCTCGGATATAATTTTTACTAGCTTGTATAAGGGGTCGGTCATCTTGATAGCCGAGAAGTGAGAAGATTTGGTGAGCTGGTCGACAATTACCCAAATGACATCATGTCCTAAGCGTGACTTAGGCAACCCTGCTACGAAATTCATTGTGATATGTTCTCACTTTCACTCCGAGATTGGTAATCACTGAAGTTACCAGCCTGAGCGTTGATGCTCTGTGTTAACCTGTTGGCATAGCAGACACTTGGAAACTAAGTCGGCTACCTCTCTTTTTATTTCGCTCCACCAAAACTGGGGTCGCATACTTTGATACATTTTAATACTTTTGGGAACCTGAGTAATCCATCGGTATAGACTCAAAATCTTTGATGGACTACTTGTTCTGCATCTTTCTTGAGTAGGGCTATGGTGGAATCGGTTAAATGGACCTCTCTTATTCTCTACATCAATTCGGGTTGGACAGCCAGGTGAGCCAAACATGCAACTCTCTTTGATTCTTGAAGTCGTATCATTGTACAGTCCTTATTACCCATGCATTCAGAAACCATTGTGTGAATTAACATACCTGCACTTTTTCTGCTGAATGCATCAGCCACTATATTGCCCTTGCCCGTGCGATACAATATATTACAGTCATAATCCTTTAGGAGATGTATCCAACGCCTTTGACGCATGTTCATATCCTTATAAGTGAATATGTGCTTCAAGCTTTTATGGTCAGTAAAAATTTCAAAAGTCTCCCCATACAGGTAGTGGCGCTAGGTCTTTAAGGCGTGGATAATGGCGGTAAGTTCCAAATCGTAGATTGGGTAAATTTTTTCATGATACTTCAACTGTGTGGACCTATAGGGTATGCCTTTGCCATGCTGCATCAGAACACAACCTAACCTCAAATAATGAGCATAACTGTACACTGTATATCCACCTGTCCCACTTGGTAAAGCCAACATAGGTGTAGTAGTCAACTGCTTCTTGATTTCGCAGTTTATGTTCCATTCAAACTTAACATTTTTCTTTGTAAGCCGGGTAAAAGGAGCGGCTAGGCTGAAAACTGTTTTTACAAACCTGCAGTAATAATCTGTTATTCCTAGAAAGTTACGAATCTCCTTAATCGATGTCAATTTCTCCCATCCCATCATTGTCTCAACTTTTTTGGGATTCACTGATACTCCATCTATTGATATAATGTGTCCTAGAAAGATAGTCTGCTCGAGTCAAAATCCACACTTACTCAATTTTACATATAGTTTTTTCTCCCTAAGAACCTGCAAAACCTGAGTCAGGTGGTGAACGTGTTCCTCTCTACTATTTGAATAGATAAGGATATCATCGATAAATATAATGATGAACTGATTCAAGAATTATCTGAAAACCCTGTTTACTAAGTCCATAAAAATGGCTGGTGCATTAGTTAGTCCAAAGGGCATGACTAGGAACTCATAATGTTCGTACCTAGTTCTGAAAGCTGTCTTGGGAATGTCCTCTGCCTTGATCTTTACCTGATGGTAAACTGAATGCAAATCAATTTTGGAGAAGATCTAGGCACCCTGCAACTGGTCAAATAGGTCATCAATTCTGGGGATGGTGTACTTGTTTTTGATTGTAACTCGATTTAATCCCCTGTAGTCAATACACGATCGTAACATCCCATCCCTTTTCCTTGCAAATGTGACTCTAGCACCTCAAAGAGATACGCTATATTGGATGAACCTACTGTCTTACAATTCATTGATCTGTTTCTTCAATTCTTCCATCTCAACACGGCTCATGTGGTAAGGGGCAACAGAGATATACTGGGTGTCAGACTAAAGATCTATGGTGGACTCAACTTTTCTGTCTATTGGCAGTCTGGACAGTTCATCAGGAACTACATTTGGGAAGTCTTAGACTATCGAGATCTCTTGAATGTAAACTTCTTTCTTAGTTTTGCCTAATATAGAGAAGACAACAAAGTTAAAGAACTACATAATGAAGAAATTATCATTTAAAATTTTTATTAACTTGTAAATGGCTCTTTGTTAGGAGGGTTGAATACAAGTTTTTTGTAAAAATAATCTACGGTGGTGTGGTAGGCCGCTAACCAGTTTATTCCTAGGATTAGATCAAAGTACCCTGTGTCAATCTCTATCAGGTCCATATTCAATTTTCTACCTACTATGTCTATGATACAAGTTTTGTATATAACCTAACCTAATAGTGTCCTATTTCTAGGAGTAGATACAAAAACATAAAATCAAGTATTTCTAGTGATACATTTAAGTTTTCTATAAAAGTGTGTGAGACAAACAAATATGAAGCACCAATATCAATCAAAACATGTGCAAGGTGATTACAGATAGTGTACGTACCTTGTATCACGTCCGGACTGACTTCATCATCCTGTTGAGTTAGGTTGTAAGCTCTGCCCTGCATAGGAGGTCTTGTCTGGTTCTGATTCCATGGGCGCTCTCTCGCGTAATGTTGGGTACTCCCACATATGTGACAAGTATTATTAAGATGATAACAGCAACTGGTTCCCATGATCCTTGCCATAGTGCTCGCAAGTCCTATCCCGTCTTATTATTGGAGATTGAGGAGAAGCCTGAGTCAGTGGTCTAAGCTTTTTGTTCTACTGAATCGATGCAGTAGGTGCTAGTTTACGGTATGAAACTGGCTCTGGGATTCCCCACTGCTGGAGGAAAGATGCGAATGTTCCTCTCAACTAGCTATGCCTTGGCCAGAACGGCTGAGTAGGTACTAAACTCAAATACGTACAGCAGTTGTCTGATCTCAGGGTGGAGGCCCCACTCGAAATTTCTTGCCTTCCTGCCCTCATCTATCATGCTCTCAGGAGAATATCGGTCCAACTCTAGGAACTTTCAAGCATATTCTGACACAGTCATCTCACCTTACTAGTTGTGCAAATTCCATCTCCTTCAAATGTCGGAGGTGCTCTCGGAGGTACTTTACATTGAGGCCATTAGGAATTATTTCCAAGTGATTGGACCGGGCAGGGCGGCCTGCCTCTCTTACAAGCATGTAAGTGGCAAGTACAATCTTCTGTTTGAGAATCATCCCAAGAGTCGTGAAGGCCTTCTCTATCTCAGCCAACCAATACTCGGCCTCTTAAAAAGATGATGTACCTACAAATGTAGATGAGTTTAGTCTTTTGTACCTTTCAATGTAGTCTGGGTCCATCATGGGTGGAACTAGATCCCATGAAAGAGGAACTGGATTGTGCTGGAGAGGGACCGGCTGACCCTGTGGTGATGCTGAATGATATGGTGGAGGCACTAGGTTATACTGTGGCGGTACCGGATGATGCGGTGGAGGCACCATATTATACTGTGGTGGCGTCGGATGGTATAGTGGAGGAGCAAGGTTGTACTGGGGTGACTTTAAATCTTCCCGCTGCAAGGGTGACTCAAATTATGGCAGCGGGGGAGGGTCAGATAGCTCTCACCTTTCCTCCTGGGCCTACTGGGCAGAGATGAGTCTCTCAGCATCTCAAAGAGTCGGTCTCAAAGTGAGCCATTCTGGCTGCTCGATTTATTGGGGTCTTCCTCTCCTCATTTTCTTGTACCTGCATTTTACAAAAAAAAAGTTGAGTGATAGTTTGTATTTGGTGTTTTTAACTCTTTGTGTGAGGAATGGTTACGAGGAATGTGGCTCTGATATCAACTATGAAGGCTCGAAACTAAAAAAGAAATAAATTCATAAATTTAATGTAGAAGCGATTAATAGAATTAGAGTTTATAGTCTTTAATAATAATTTTGAATGCCTATAGGGTTATGAGAATGTTTCTTTTAAAAGACAAACATAAATTAAAGAAATAAAATGAAAAATGAACAACTAAACATCCAAAAACAACCTTCATTAGCACTTGAAGGGAGTCCGGATAGTGAACTACTCACAACCTTCTTGTTGATCGGGACTGGATCTTGATCTTCTTGATCTATGAAAGGGTGAGGTACACTAGCCCAGTAAGAATATCACACTAATCACATATACGAAAAATTAAAAATTGATAAAAAATCATAAAATAACTAATGGAGCACTTAATTTGAGTAAAATTCATTTAATATAAAGAAGACCATTTATTTCGTACTTACTATAAATGAGTTTTTCAAAAACAACCTATGAAAATCTATGTTCATACCACTTTTTATTTTCATGCTTAAGAGAACGAAGAATAATAACTTTCATTTCTTACCTGCTTACTGGTACTCCTGGGGGTCCATAAGGATATCCTCCTACTCGTGAACCCAATATCCAACTTTAACAATTAACCAGCCATCTCCATACCCCATCCGGTAATATGCGCCAAACATTCCATCGCTTTGATATCCCGTCCCGTATGAGGATGAATCATATCTCCCAAACCTTTCCGGTAAGAGACTTTCCAGTTCCGTTCGACTGAGATAACGTTCACGGTAGGGTTTCCTATGTATCGGGTCCGTCCGCCCTTTCCCTGGGTACCTAATAAGTTTTTCACATAAATATTCTCATTAACAAACAACCAACCACGTATATCAATATATCATATTATATTCACAGATCAATTAAACTATATTAATGCTGATGGTATATAACCAAATAAGACAGATGAATCGATAAGGCTATAGAAAATATAAATTAAGAACATTCATCATATAATAACAAGTAAATAGAGCAGTATAAGAAAATAAATAGGAAAGCAGAACAATCGTGAATTAACCAGTTCTGGTTCCACTAGTGACCTGTAGTCATTTTTAGGGTTCTCTAATTTTTGATAAAAATACAAAATTATACAACGTTAAACCTCAATTTACCGTAACGGAGAATAGGGTGAAAGATCCTTACCTGAATTGGTGTCTTCAGATATTGCGTTGTCTACTACGCCTCCTAACGGGTACCGAGTTTCCTGAATTTTTTTCGTAGAAAGTTAAAACACCCGTCACATACCTAAAAATATCCCAAAAATGTAAAATCAGTGTCCAAAACTCTTTTCGGCCAATTTTGGGGTTCTAGCACGGCGGCGTGGCCGTGCTCCGGCGCCAACTCTACTGGCCACGGTAGTGGTTCATTTCAGCCCGGCCGATTTTGGCTATATTCCTCCAGAAAAACACGTTAGGGGCCTCGGTTGGCCGAGAAATCATAAAAAAACCAAACCTACCAGTGGAGGACCTTTGGATATGGTGGCTATCCCGGTCCTCCTTTGCGGCTGAGGTTCTTTCTTTGACTACCTTACATAGAAAAAGATGGTGAACACAATGACCGAAAAATCACATGAAATGGAAATCGGGTAGGGGCTCATCGGAGAGATTTTGAGGTTTGAACCGTGGCAGCTTCGCTGAGCTTTACCCATGATTTCCAGCTCACCTGCCATCCCTCCTGCTCCGATTTGGCCACAAGGATACTTAAAATCGATTTTTGAGTGGGTAGGGAGGATTTTTACCTTTTTCGACAGTTGGTAGTGGCTCCAGTGCGGCGATAGTCGGCGGTTGGCCTCATTCTACGGCATCTAGCTCTTCTTCTCCGGCAGGAGCTGGCGGCTAGGGTTTGGATTCTCATGTGATGCGAAGTATTTATAATCCATCCCTCATTGATCTGGACCGTCCATCGTGATCAATCTCGTCCGTCCGATTGCACGTAATGAGAAAATGAATTTGGGCTGTCTATTGTAATTAATCTCAACCGTCCGATTGCACCTAAGGGGGAAACAGATCCAGATCGTCGACTCGTGCGGGATTGATCATGCGCTTTCCGATTGTGGGGCACATGGATTGCCAACATGGCCTCCTGCGCGGCACCGACGTCAGCGCGCCTTGCCATGCGGCGTGCTTCGGTTCATCGAGGCTGATGATTGCGATCTTACGTGGCCGAACTTTCTCTATTTGCACTTTGACTTTCTGTTTTCAATTTTTCATTCAAAAACACTCTTATAATCTAAATTTTTACCATTTTTTCCTAAAATTATTTTCAATCTCGTCTCTAATTCATTTTTTCTCAAAATTTTACTTAAATAACAATAAAATAAATTAATCAATTATTTTAAATTACTAATTAAAGGAAAAAAAATTATCTTAGGTTGTTTTTAGGTCCGGGTATTATAAATGTAGAACTTTTGGATTAAACTTGCTTCCTGTATGCTACTTTTTATGTTGAATTTGCATTGACTTTGAATAGGAATCTGTATATGAATCAGTTTGGAAAAGGAGATGAAGTGACTCCAACTTGGACTCAAAAAAGAGGTTATCCCCGGCTGTCCTACGCGCGCAATCTTGCTGCTGCGAGCGTGTGGCGTGTGCTAGAGGCCTCCTTGTGGGTGCGACTTGCATGCGCAAGCGGCATTAGTTGTCCGCACAAATGAGCCCCTTTGTGCGTTCTACTAGGCATAGGATCTATTCCCCCACAGGCCTGCATGATATATATCCCCACATATGTTGGTCTTCCCAAGGCATGGTATGGGCTGACTTTCTTCCTTTGGGCATGATCTTTTTGGGCTATGGCCCAACATGGCCTTAAAGCCATTTAGGGTTGGGCCAAAGTTAGACCTTTCCTTTTGCCTTGTAATTTCTCCAAGCCCATTAAGCATGTCGCGGCTGGCACCATTTCTTACAGGACGTGTCTGGAGCATACTTACACTTCATACAAAATTAAATAACAAGAATTAACTTTAATTAACATACAAAGTGCCCAAAAGTGTTACATCTCTTGAAATATGTACATAAGATACATATATATGAGGCTCTAAAGTTTTTTTTATCTTATAATATAAAAGTACAAACCGATAACCCGATCTCAGAGTCTAACTTCTCAACTTCTCTTCTGTATCACTTACTATTTTGTAGCAGAATCCTCACTATATGAAAAATGATGGGGGAATGAGATAACTATCTCAGTAAGCAGATATTATGACACACAACTAATACATGCAATATAGATCATTTTCACACACATCAAAATATATATATCTTATATACTTTCTCAAAAACATATTCACTTTCACTGAAAAATAAATGTATAAAATTAAAATTAGAATCACGATTCAGAAAACACATTGCTGCGTTATACAATGAGCTATACTCTCCCATGTACCAGATCACTCAACTGGTACAGTGCGCCACATTGGACAACAAGCTACGTGTCTTAGAATCAGAGAACAGATGCACTTCACTACATTGTATAATGAGCTCTATCACTGCTATGGGGGGCCGTTCACATCTTCCTACTATCATACTTGTATAGGTGCACACTTAATACTTAACAGCTCTCCATACACCCAGAAACAGAATAGTTATGTATGCATTCACACTTATCATTTTGCCACTACACCTGAAAACGGAACGGTTATATAGGCGTACATTGAAGCCTAACATCATGCAGGTGCTTTTGGAACAGTTCGCCTCGATAGTGAGTGATGCACACTTAACACTTAACACTTAACACTTCCCCATACACCCAAAAATAGAACAGTTATGTATGAAGTCTCACTTATCACTTTCTTACTACACCTGAAAACGAAACGATTATATAGGGGCACAATGAAGCCTAGCTTCATACAGGTGCTTTTGGAACAGTTCACCTCGATAATGAGTGATGCACACTTAACACTTAACAATTCCCCATGCACCCAAAAAACAGAACAGTTATGTATGAAGTCACACTTATCACTTTCTTACTACCCCCGAAAACAGAACGATTATATAGGGGCACACTGAAGCCTAGCATCATGCAGGTGTTTTTAGAACAACACACTTCAATAACGAGTGATGCACACTTATTAAAATCACTTCCCAAAATATATAGGTAAAATAACGCTTAAAACACAATAATACTTTCACAAACACTTGCACTTTATATATGAAAATACGTAAAAACACTGATGAAAACACTTGAAAACTACATAGGTCATGAAATCACAGTATCCACTTACTATACTAAAAATACTTTGAAAACACTTTGAAAACTACATAGGCCATGTAATCATAATACCCACTTACTCAGGTCCAGTGCAATCAACTTAAGCTCTCTCTCTATTTTGTAAGAGTCTCCCCTTACATTTTTCTTCAAATTTCTCTAGTCACTTTGACAGAGTCTCCCTTTATAAATATTTCAATTTTCTCTTTTCAATCGAGTAGAATCTCCCCTTATATTTTCATCAATTTCCTACCGATATTTTGGCAGCATCTTTCCTTAGAATTATCATTATTTTACACTCAAAAATATTCTGATGATAGATAAATTAGTTTTTATGAAAAGAAACTTGAAACTGCATACCTTGTCGGACATGCTGCATTAACTCTCACAGAATCTCAACTTAATTTATAAACTTTTTCTCTTGAAAATCTGGTAAAGGTCCGAAATGTTTTTGAGCAATATCTAATATAAAAAATACTGATATCACTTAAAAATCATCCTCAAAATTTCAAGAGAAACGAAATTAAAATGAAAGAGAAAACTCACCTTAAGCTAGCGGGTTCTCCCTTCGTTGGCTGTGAGATTTCGCTCTCCTTTTTCTCTTATTTCTTTGTTTTTCTCCTTTCCTTCTTCCTTCCTCTCTCTTCATCTCACAATTTAGATAAGAGTGTCCTCAAGGAAAAACTCCCAAATTCCATCAATTTCCCTCACTTTTATTGGATTTCTTCCATTTTCCTCTTCTCTTTCTCTCTCTTCTTTCTCTTTTTAACCTTTTTCAACCCCAGAATGGGTTTCCCATCTTCCCACATCCCTATTTATAAGGGATTGATGTCCATGCAAGTTGATAAGCATGGGAGAGGTGGCAAAACGTGATTGGCCATTTAAACCTCCTCAAACTTCATCCTTATCCATATCTCTTCCTTGCTTAGCCTTTAAGTAATTTTAGAGTATTCTAATCTTATCTAGATCCTTTCACGTCTTATCCTCCTTTCAAGAGCTTCCATACCAAATTTGGTATCCATTCGCCTTAGGTCCACATAATCCCATAAGGCCCAAAATTGCACTTTACGCACATGCCTTCATTTCAAACATCCATAACTCTTCGATTCTTATGAATTTCCAGATCATTTTATCTTCACTTTCTCTTCATGATTTAAGCTACTTATCAACCAAATTTGGGCTCAAAACGACCATATTTGGGCCCCTTAAAGCCCAAAAGGTCCAAACCGCACTTAAAGCTAGGCCCATGCCTATACCGTTACTTCAAAACTCCATAACTTGTTCAATTTTTAATCTTTTTGGGAAAACTTGCGCTTCACATGTTCTTTAAGAAGGCAGCTATCACATAGTTTTGTTTGGGTTTCATCCTGGCCCATTTGGCCTAGTTATGGCCCCAAATAAGCCCAAAAGGTCAAAATTGTCCTCCATGTGCTTACCTCACGGGTTTGACTTCATTTATCACACATTTTCTTCTATTGAAAATTTTCTTTTTCCATAAACTTTTTCCTTAATATATTGGCTAGTTCTCAGCCAAAGTTGAGTCTCAAATTCTAAGTAGTTTGGTCTCGGGACACAAATCAAGCCCCAATGGTCAATTAGGGCTTCTGATTTTCTCCCTCACATGGGAGATTTCTCTCCTGATTGTTAATTCAATTACTTTCTCATAGTCTCGAAGCGTCTTCTTACGTTCTACAATGTTGTTCTAGTCTTGAGAAGCGTTCTCAGATGTAGATAACTTGGTTTCCCCTATTGAGGCAAAAGCTCTTCTTAAGGGATTCTAGCTGCTCCAATCTCATAATTTTCCCTCCATTTGACTCGAAACTTAGTTCTTAATCTTATCACATCTCCCTTTATACATATGCACACTTAATCAATCATACCAAACACAAGAGTTCAAATTAGGAAAAATCCAAGCTATTACAAAGCATCACTTGGGTCTCAAGCTTCCTTTGGACAAACTTGGTCTACTCTTTGGAATAATACCATTTAGGAAAGTAGTCAAGGTTGAAGTTACTTTTCTATTCAAGATGTTCTCGTGTGGGAAATTGGAATTTACTTTCTTGTTCAGGGCATTTTCGTTTAAGAAATTAGAATTTACTTTCCTGTTTGAGTCGATCCCATTTAGGAAACAAATGGATTCTAAACTCACTTGCCTGTTTAGGAGGGGATCTGCGGGATTCCTCCTTGATGCAGGATTGTATCATTGGAACTAAATTGGAGTCATTTAGGATCATGTCATCCCCCCTTCTTTAGAAAGATTCACCCTCGAATCTGGTCCATTAAAAGGAGAATGATTAGTGATAAGAAAAGAAAGCTCATTTTGCTTACCTGGCTCATTGACTCCATCATTGATGTGGTTCTTAACTGGAATCACACTTCCTCCTAGATCATGCAATATATCATCACTCGAAATAAAAGAATTAACAGCTAAACACGACTAATTTTGGTGGCCGACTTTTGTTCCTTCTTTTGTATCTTACGTGATAGGGTGCTTGACCTCTGGAAGAGCATGAATCTATTCTTGACTAGAAAGGCCCTCTGTCACATCATTATGTCACAAGCACTTATTTTGATAAGTTTGAATCAACCCGACACTTGGCAAAATGATTGTACACACCCTCTAAAAGAGCACTCACACAATTAGCAAGAGTTAAAAGCAAACTAGAACATTTATTAAATATTGAAATTACAGCTATGATACCAACTGACGTGGGAGGGTGTGGGAAAGATCGTTTTGACTCTCAGAACCTCAACCCTACATGTGTAATTTCAGAAACTTAACCATCTAATTAACTCCTCCCTCTGTTTGATTCTACAACCAAGAATATGATATGCAAAAACAAAAACTAGGGAAATGAAAAACGAAGAAAAGAAAAACGTCACGAACTTATCCGATAACTCATTCCAACTCCTCAGCTTGGCAAGACTTTGGAAAGTTCCTTAGTTTTGAAGAACTTGAAGAAGAAAAATTAGCACAAAACTAATTCTAAATAAAAACTCAAAACTTCAAATTTATTAATTCTCAAAGTTGTGTTTACAAAGCTTGAACTTAAACTTTTCTATAAGCTTTTATTTTCTATTACTGCTTGAAATAGAATTTAAGATTCCTATCCAAACTCTAGGATCTAATTTAATTCGATAAAAATACATAAATATTCAAATAATCAAATTTTATCCTAACTTAATTTTAAATAAGTTAATCTTTATCTTAATCCTAAAATAATAATTAATTAATCCTATGAATAAATTTGACATTAAAATATTAATAAAATAATATTAGATAAATCTTCTCTTTATCTCCATATCTTCATGTAGACTTTAAGTTGATGAAGAATTCATCTTGAAAAATTTTCCATAAAATTTACATGTAGAAATAGGATCAAATAAGCTTTCTGCATACCTCTTTTTATACTGAATTTTCATTGACTTTGAATAGGAATATGTATATGATCAATCAAGAAAAAGGAGGCTAAATAAGAGTCCAAGTCGAACTCAAAAACATATTGTCCTCAGTTGTCCTGCCCGCGTAGGCTTGCTGCTCTGAGCATGCAGCGTGCGCTAGAAGTCTCCTCGTGCTCGTACATACGACTTTAGCTGTCCATACAAACGCGCCCCTACGCACATTCTATTGTGCACATAATCTATTCCCCTGCACCCTTTGCGTGCTATATGTCCTTGCATGTGTGGGTCTTCCCAAGGCACACCATGGGCCAACCTTTTTTTGGGTGCGATCTTCTTGGGTCGTGGCCCACTTTGGCCATATGGCCTTGAAGCCATTTTGGGTTGGGCCAAAATTAGGTTTTTCTTCTTGCCTTGTAATTGGGCCTCAAGTTTCCTTTGGACAAACTTGACCCAATCCATAAAATAATCCTATTTAGGAAAATAGTCAAGGTTGAAGTTACTTTATTGTTCAAGATGTTCTTGTTTAGGAAACTAGAATTTACTTTTCTTTTTAGAGCGTTTCCCATTTAGGAAAGTAGAGTTTACTTTTTCTTTTGAGTCGATCCCGTTTAGGAAACAAAGGGATTCTAGACTCGCTTGCCTATTTGGGACGGGACTGTGGGATTCCTCCTTGATGCAGGATTGCATCACTAGAACTAAATTTGAGTCGTCTACGATCAATCATCCCCCCTTTCATAAAAAAAATTCACCCTCGAATCTGATCCTTCATCAAAAGGAGAATGATTAGTGATAACAAAAGAAAGCTCACTATGCTTGCCTGGCTCGTCAACTCCATCATTGATGTGGTTCATAATTGGAATTACACTTCCTCCTGGATCATGTAAGGTATCATCATTGGAAACAAAAGAATTAGTAGCTAAACACGACTCATCTTGGTTGTCGGCTTCCTTTCCGTTCACTAGATATCTAGAATGAAAAATGTTCTCTCTCTGCAACTTAACCCCCTCATCATCATTCCTTACTTGCGTATTCAAAGCACGCCTAGAAACCAACAATCTACCTTCCATAGGGGTTTTCCCATCACGACAATCCTCCAAAGGAGGTATTTCATCCTCCACATCACTCTCGTCATCCGTTTCAACACCATCACCATGCATCACCATTACCCTTTTATTTGGGTATTGAGATGCAATATGACATAAACCCAAGGATCTAAAACACTTGATATCTCTATTCCTAGGAGTTTGGGGGTTAGAAATACCTTTGTTTTTATTATCATTACCATTTTTTGGCTTGATTTTGTCATTTCTTTTGAATTGGACAGCCTTGTTATCTCCTATACAATTTGACCTCCAATTGGAATTTTGGGTCGAATAAGTGTTGGCTTGCCTTGTGTTCCCCTTTCGTTTTAATTGTCTTTTAATCTTTATAGCCATGTGCACTATATCATCAATCTCCACATAATGTCGAAACTCTACAATATTGGCTATTTCTTTGTTAAGGCCATTTAAGAACCTTGCCATAGTAGCTTCCCTATCCTCTTCAATATTAGCCCTTATCATGGCTCTCCATCTCTTTGTAGTAATCTTCTACACTCTTGTTCTCTTGTATAAGGCCTTGCAATCTTTGATGTAAGTCCTTATAGTAGTGAGTAGGAACAAAGCGCCTTCTCATGATAGCCTTCATTTCTGCCCAAGTGGAAATAGGTCCCTCTTCATTTCTCCTTTTACTTGTGATGAGTTGATCCCAGCACACAATCGCATACTCTCCAAACTCCACGACCACAAGCTTTATCTTTTTCTCCTCCGAATAATTGTGGTACTCAAAAATAAGCTCCACCTTGCGCTTCCATTCAAGATAAGCATTCGGATCATTCTTGCCTAGAAATGATGGGGTTTTCATTTTGATGCTCCCAATATTTTTATCAGGATCGTTTCGTCCCCTACCATAATCTCGACCTTCATTGACCAAATTAGCCTAGTCATCAAATTCGTCCTCCACTTCCTCATCAAAAGGTGGTGTTGGAAGTC
Source organism: Carica papaya (assembly GCF_054855325.1). Lineage (NCBI taxonomy): Eukaryota > Viridiplantae > Streptophyta > Magnoliopsida > Brassicales > Caricaceae > Carica > Carica papaya. The sequence goes on from NC_142317.1 coordinate 15,128,086, forward strand.
TTCTTACCCCTGGATTGGTTTGGAAGCTTCTCCTCTCATGGAATTTAACTCACGTTATTATTTCTCTAATTTCTCATTCATGTTGCCATAGCTAGTTGAATCCTCTCAAATTGTTGTTGCATTGCTTTGAGGACGAATTATTGATAATTTGATGTTCTTTAACTCTCTTGTGGCTCTATCTTCAAATCTGAAATTTTAATGACAAACAAAATAGATTGCAACCTCACAAATCACTCCCTCGCATGTTTACTCTCATAGTATGGGCACTCGTGTTTCACTCAATTTTTTCTTTTACCCTCTTTTGAGCTCACACTCTCTTGCTTTTTATCACTCAAGCAATCTTTTATGACTCTATACAAAAGAGTCAATTCAAACAAAAATTAATTATCATTATGTACTCAATTTTAATTAGAGATAACAAAGAATTCCTGAATAAACAAGATACACTAATTCAACTCTAGAAGCAAACTAGAACATTCTAAACAATGAAAAGCACATAAGTGTATGATGATTTTTATGTTAATTAGGCAACAACAAAACAATATTATTACCTCAAGATGTAATAAGAAGCAAATGGGCAGAAATATTAAATTAAAACTAAAGATGCAAGAACAAAAATAGTGAATCTGGAATTTAATGCACGAAACTTGTAATTCTCTAATAGAACCACAAATTATCACCCAAAACATTCAAATTAAGTGAAACAAACAGTTTTGGATGAAAACAAACTCAATGGAGGTGAGTTGTTTCCAAACAGCCCCAAAAATTACACAAACAATCTCAACCAAACAAACAGCCTTGAAACGAGTTTTTCTTTTAAATTTTAAATGTACTTAAATGTTATATGAGATAAATAAAAGAGAAATAACAGCAGGTGTTTCAATAACACAAGGTAGAATTGGTTGAAGTATGTTTCGAACAATTAAGCAAAATAGGCTAGTCTGATTTTTTTTTTTACTGAATGCAAATTTGTCTCTTTTTTTTTAACAAGAAATAATGAAAATAAATACAACAAAATAAGGATAGACTAATTTACTTGGTGACCAATGCTCTGACACCAAATGATGCGGAATCCCAAGACCCTTGCTTGAACTTTAGAACTCTTCAATCGGTGTATAACAGAATTTAGATCACAAGTAAAAAGGAATCAAATTTGTTCAATCACCCAAATGGTAGAAGTTAAATAGAACTTAAGAAAGATAAATGACATCGCTTGAACCCAATCCAAATAAGTACCAAGAACAATTGAAATAGGAAATCAAAATTGAAATACAAGTGATAACAATTGTATTCCAAATCAACACCTTGTGCATAAAGTGAAAAGAAAACCAAAACACTCTTTAACTCAATTATGAAATAATTAATTACAACCCTTGATGTCCACAAAGAAGAGTTACTTTGGTATTTATAGCCAAAGAAATCAGTGATAAGTTACAACACAATAACTACAATTGTAACTCCCACAATAACTAGGCTAATTATGTGATAATTACAATTATAACTCCAACAATAACTAGGCTAATTATAGGCATGTAACTGTTATGTAACTCCTTGTAACTCCAATCTTCTTAACCAACACCACTAATTGTTTGTGGCACCATATAGTTATGGGCTCATTCTCGTTATAATACTAAGACAAGACTTAAGCCCAAATGAGTTACACTTGACTATATGGGCTTACTTAACTCAAACTAAAATAAAACAATCCAAAATACTTAAAACAACTCAACTAATCCAGTGCATACAAAAGGCATATTCACCCATTACCAATGAGACTTAAACAAGCCCAAATTATCCGAAATCATTTAAACCCAATTAAAGTTACGAATTTGGGCTGTTCAAAAAGCTCATATTTTAACTTTCCACAATTGGCCAGCCCATTATCCACATGTTTTTGAGTAAAAACTTGGAGCAACTCTTTAAGTTTCTTTGCCTTTGATCTTATTACTGGTCCGCTGAAACTTCCACGTTTGGAACTCTATTTGTGTTCACGTCATTTGAAATTTGCTCCAAGTCACCTGTTGATGCTCTTTGAGTATCTTGAGTGTTTTTAACCTTGTTTGCACCAATAAGTGTTGCAGCAATGGTACAAAAGTCTTTTACAAGTCAGCTATGAAAACTAGCCAAACCATGAAAACTTCTTACGTCACTTACTGATTTAGGAATATGCCAACTCTTTAATTTTTTTTTACCATTCTTTTCACATTCTTTCGATTTTTTTCTGTTTCTTTTTTTTTTTTATGTAACACAACAGAAATAAACTTGAATTGTACTTTTGGATGACAAAAAGATCACAAGAAGGTGGAGAACAACAAATGATTAAAAATAACAACAGAAAACAAGTTGAAATGAATGGAACAACGAAAGGACACTAAACTGATATGCTTGATGATAATAGGAAATAGATATAGAGGATGGAAATGGAACAAAGACTTAAAATGATGAAACAAAAGTAAAGAGACGAATCACAAAGGATATAACCTGATTTAGAGCCTAAGCTCTTATACCAAACTGATATGAACCAGGGGTATATTAAACTCGAGACATAATATCTTTACGCTTGGAAGCAACCCCTTGGAAAGCTAAATTAGATTTACCAAGTACTTGACCCAATTCAATTCGTGAAAAAGAATTTTAGAATAAGTCCACAACCCAAATTCAACCCTTGAAGAGAACCTTGGAACCCACAAAGAAATTAGCTTTGCTCCTAGGAACCATGATTCAAATAAGAATCTTAATAAGAGGAAAACCTCTCTTAAGAAACCTTCCATTAAGCAAATTCATATATCAACTTGTGTATCTTTACAAAAGAGAATATTACTTATTTATAAATGGAACAACCCTCCAAGATAAGTTTCAAAACTTCTGAGTCATAACTCTTCATGTTACTAAGTAAATATTTTTATTTATTAAGAAAAAGCAAAAAGTCTAGATATAATAAATAATGACAACTAGATCAAATGTATCTAAATCAGAATTCGTAAGGAAACTTAAGAGCCAATTATCTATGCGAAATCTGAATTTGGACTAGGTTTCTTTGTGAAAGTTGTAGGCCGAAATGTGTAGAAAAGCTTAGGCTTTTGAATCACGTAATTTGGATATCAAAAGTCTATGTCCCATCCAAATAAACTGGTTGAACTTCATATTGGGCTGGTGTAACTTCGACTTGAGTTAGTGTAACCAAGCTTTGATTTATGTTATTTAGCCCGAGCCCAATACATGCTTCCCTGTTGCATTATTGAATTTTGTTAATGTCATTCCACAAGCCTTAAATAATCCCATTTAATGCATCCTTAAATTTCTTCAACCTCGCTTTTGTAATACGACTATTAGGTAGTTGAATTGGATCAATGTTCTTGTATCCAACCTTATTTGCATCATTCCCTCCCTCAAAATGATTTGTCCACGAATCTGCCACATCTACATCAAAAAGAGAAAGATCAGCCAATTTAAAAGTAGCTCTTATATTATACTCACTAGAAAGATCCAACTTGTAGGCATTGTTATTGATATTCTCAAGGACTTGAAATCATCCATTGCCTACAGGATGCAGTTTTGATTTATGTTGAGTAGGAAACCTTACGCAAGTGTACCCAAACCCAATCACCAGCTTCAAATACTACTCACCTCCTTCCGTTGTTTACTTGGCTTGCTAATACGAACTAGGGGTATATTAAATCCCAGACCCAATATCTTTACACTTGGAAGCAACCCCTTGGAAAGCTAAGTCAGATTTACCAAGTTCTTGACCAAATTCAATTCATGAAAGAGAACTTTGGAATAAATTCGCAACTCAAATTCAACTTTTGAAGAGAGAACCTTGGAATAAACTATTCACAAAGTAATTAGCTTTGTTGGTAGGAACCTTGATTCAAACAAGAATCAGAACAAGAGAAAAATCTCTCTTCAGAAACCTTGCATTAAGTAAATTCATATATCAACTTGTGTTTACAAAAGAGAATACTACCTATTTATGGATGAAACAACCCTCCAAGATAAGTTTTAAGACTTCTAAAAGTCACAACTCCTCATATTACTAAGTAAATATTTCTATTTAATAAGAAAAAGCAAGAGTCTAGATACAATAAATAAAAACAACTAGATCCAATGTACCTAAGTTAGAATTTATTATGAAACTTGTAAGCCAATTATCTATATAATAAAATCCAAATTTGATTGGGTTTCTCATGAAAGAAGGCCCAAATGTGCAGATAAGTATTGTGATGCAAAAAAGGCTAAAAACACTCAAGATACTCAAAGAGCAACTTGGAGAAAATTTTAAATGACGTGAACACAAATAGAGTTCCAAACTTGGAAAGTTTCAGTGGACCAGTAACAATATCAAAGACCAAAAAGCTTAAAGAGTTACTCCAAGTTTTCACTCAAAAACATGTGGATGATGGGCTGGCCAATTGTGGAAAGCTCAAATATGAGCTTTTTGAACATCCCAAATTTGTAACTTAAATTGTGTTTAAATGATTTGGGATAATTTGGGCTAGTTGAGTTGTTTTAAGTATTTTGGATTGTTTTCTTTTAGTTTGAGTTACATAAACCCATATAGTCAAGTATAACTCATTTAGGCTTAAGTCTTGACTTAGTGCTATTACAAGAATGAGCCCATAACTATATGGTGACACAAACAATTAGTAGTGTTAGTTAAGAAGATTGGAGTTACAAGGAGTTACATAACAATTACATACCTATAATTAACCTAGTTATTGTGGGAGTTGTAATTGTAGTTATTGTGTTGTAACTTATCATTAATTTCTTTGACTATAAATACCAAAGGAACTCTTCTTTGTGGACATCAAGAATTGTAATAAAATATTTTAGAATTGAATTAAGAGTGTTTTGGCTTTGTTTTTACTTTATGCACAAGGTGTTGATTTGGAATAAAATTGTTGTCACTTGTATTTCAATTTTGATTTCCTATTTCAATTGTTCTTGGTGCTTGTTTGGATTGAGTTCAAGGGATATCATTTATCTTTCTTGTGTTCTATTTAACTTATACCATTTTGGTGATTGAACAAATTTGATTCCTTTTTACTTGTGATCTAAATTCTGTTCTAAATCAATTGAAGAGTTCTAAGATTCAAGCAAGGGTCTTGGGGTTCTGCATCACGCAGTGAAGGAGAGGAAAGTTAGAAAGAGAGAGAGAGAGAGAGAGAGAGAATAGAAAAAGAGAGAAAAAGGGTGCCTACCTAATAGAAGTGAGGGAATTTGAGGGAACTTGGGTGCTTTTCGTTGAGGAAACTCTATGCAAGTTGTGAGAAGAAGGGCGAGGAAGGAAGAATCTAAAAGAAAAGGGATAAAAAGAGGGAGAAAGCTCATAACCAGCACAAGGGAACCTGCGAGCTTAAGGTTAGGTTTCTCGATCAATTGTATTATGTTTCTCTTAAATTTTTGAGGTTAGAAATAGCTCAAAGCATCCCAGAACTTTGCCCAATCTTTGGAAAAAAAAGCTCCAAATTAAGCAAGAATTCTACCGGAGTTAAGATTATGAATGATACAAGGTAAGCCCATTTAAACCTTTTTTTTCCTTCTTAGAAATGTAAGTTCCATATGAAGGGGGTATTTTTGGATTAAAAATTATCAATATTCCTAAGGGGAGACTATGTCAAAATTTCGGTAGAAAATTGAGATAAACTAAGAGGAGACTCTGTCTGCATTAAAAGTGTAATCTTAAGGTTTTATAAGGGGAAACTCTACTGGATTGAGTAGAAATCTAAAGGTTTTATAAGAGGAGACTCTGCCTATTTGAAAATAGGAATGTAAAGGGAGGCTTTGCCCTCATTAATAGAGAAATCTAAAGGTTTTATAAGGGGAAACTCTGCCGGATTGAGTAGAGTGATTAGAGCTTGTGTAAGAGTCCCCTCTGCCCAAGTCAAGGTTGTGTAGGACCCAAGGTAAGTGAATATTGTGATAGCATAGCATACATAGTTTTCAAGTGTTTTCATTGGTGTTTTATATGTACTTTCATATATAAAGTGCAAGTACTTTGTGAAAGTGCGATTGTGTTTTAAGTGTTATTTTGCTCATGTGTTTTAGAAAGTGATTCTAATAAATATGCATTTATCATTATTGAGGTAATCTATTCCGAAAGCACCTGCATCATCTAGGCTTCTGTGTGCCTATTCATAGCCATTTTGTTTTTTGGGTGCATAGGGATGTGTTAAGTGTTAAGTGTACGCCTATGCATGCATGACTGTAGGAAGATGTGAACGACCCTCCATAACAATGATGTAGCGTAGCTCATTATACAATGCAGCCAAGAGAATGGGATGAATTATTTATCTATTTTCTGATTCAGTTATCAATTATATTCAAATGTACAAGATATATGTTTTGATGTATGTGAAAGCTAAGGAGTGAAGTTGAATTTTGTTAATGTCATTCCACAAGCCTTGAATTATCCTGTTTAATGTGTCCTTGAATTCGTTCAACCTCGCTCTTGTAATCAGACCATTAGGTAGTAGAATTGAATCAATGCTCTTGTATCCTGCCTTATTTGCAACTTAAAAGATAAATTCAATTCTTAGAAAGAAATAAAACTTAAAAGAAATTTCAATCTAGGAAAGCAAACTGAAATTTTGTCTTAACTCATTTTTTAATCCTCTTTTTTTTCTTTTTGCCTCTTCATCTACCTTTTTTTTAATTTTCTTTTCATCTTCTTTCGATTTTTTTTTGTTTTTTTCTCTGTTTGTTTACGTAATACAACAAAAATAAACTTATAAATACTAATTTTTGGATGACAAACAGATTACAAGGAGATGGAGAACAACAAATGATGAAAAATAACAATAGAAAACAAGTTGAATTGAATGGACACTAAACTGATATGCTAGATGCTAAATAATAACAAATGTATTATAGAGGATGGAAAAGGAAACAAAGACTTAAAACAATGAAACATAAGTAAAGAGACGCAACACAAAGGATATAACCTAATTCGTCTAAGCTCTGATACCAAACTGATACGAACCAGGGGTATATTAAACTCGAGACCCAATATCTTTACGCTTGGAAGCAACCCCTTTGAAAGCTAAATCAGATTTACCAACTCCTTGACCCAATTCAATTTGTGAAAGAGAACTTTGGAATAAATCCGTAACCCTAATTCAACCCTTTAAAAAAACATTGGAATAAACTACTTATAAAACTATTAGCTTTGCTTCAGGAACCCGGATTCAAACAAGAATCAGAATAAGAGAAAAACCTCTCTTAAGAAACCCTGCATTAAGCAAATTCATATATCAACTTGTGTGTCTTTACAAAAGAGAATACTAACTATTTATAGATGGAGCAACCCTCTCCAATATAAGTTTGAAGACTTTTAAGAGTCACAACTCTTCATATTACTAAGTAAATGTTTCTATTTAATAAGAAAAAGCAAAAGTCTAGATACAATAAATAAAGACAACCAGATCCAATGAATCTAAGTCAGAATTCATTCTGAAATTTAAGAGCCAAAATTATCCATATGATAAAATCCTAATTTTAACAGGGTTTCTTCATAAAAGTTGTAAGCACAAATGTGTAGATAAGCTTAGGTTTTTGAATCACCTAATTTGGACATAAAAAGCCTAAGTTATGACCAATCAAAGCAAACTGGTTCAATTTCATCTTAAGCTAGTGTAACTTCCACTTGAGTTAATATGACCAAGCTTTGATTTATGTTATTCAGCCCAAGCCCGATACATGCTTCCTTGTTTCATTCTTGAATTTTATCAATGTCATTCCACAAGCCTTGAACCATCCCATTTAATGAATCCTTAATTTCTTCATCCTCGCTCTTGTAATCAGACCATTAGGTAGCTGAATTGGATCCATGTTCTTGTATCCTGCCTTATTTGCATCACTTAGGACTTAATGGGGCCTAGGGCTTAGTGCTTAATGTGGCCTAGGACTTATAGCTTATTACGGCTTACGGTTTAGGGCTTACGACTTAGAGTTTGGGGCTTATTAAGGCTTAGGGCGTAGCACATAGGGCTTATTAGGGTTTAGAGCTTAAGAAAAAAGAAAAAAGAGGTGTTATAATATTTACTTTTTTCTCTTCATCCAATCTTCTCATGTAATCATCTAGTTATTTTGCTCTATAGCTATTCCATGCAAGCAGATTGGAAGCTAATTTAATGGGTAATTTCTCTTTTTTTAATATGGATATGAGGTATTCTTTTTTGCATTTGTTTACTTAAAAAAACAGGACCACACTTTAGTAGCTGTAGGTGAAGGACTTTCCTTAATTTGTTTTTTTGTTTGTTAGGCACCTTATATGTCTTGCTAATGATTTTTATTTGGTTAATTAGATTTACTAAACTATTAATATTTAAATATTTCAAAATATTCTTTTGTTATTCATATTATCCCCTCTTTTTTTTTTAGATTTTTGTGATTTATTCTTTTTGTAAGTATATGTTCTTAAATTATATGCTTAGTGATAAAAAATGAAATATATACTTCTTTTTGGCATGATTTTTGTTGTCATTGACAATTCAACTAAATATTTTTTATATAATGAAACTAAAATATTTGTTGTATAATTAATTAAGTTGCATGTTGAAGAATTAATTTGGGCCACCGTTTTCGGGTTGTTAACATTAAATTGGTTTTAGCTGGCAATGTGAGTAGTGAGTTGTGAGTGGGGGCAGATTTTTGTGAAAAGAAAGGGCATTTATTCCTTATCCTACTTTCTATTTTTTTGGTTATGTGGAAGGAAAGAAATGTGAGAGTTTTTGAAAGTATAGAGACTAATTGTACAAACATTAAAAATTAATCTATTTTGTTTGGTCATGACTTCAAAAATTGTAAAGATTTTAGACTAGTCATGGACGATTTGATTGACTTGTAACTATTTTTATATATAGGCGGTACCCTTTGGTAACTTTGTGCATAATAATACATTTATTTTTTTTTAAAAGGTTGCATGTTGAAGAATTATTACATTTTTAGTTAATATTCTTGCAGATGTCGTGTTACATACTGTCACTTACTTGAAGGTTCTATGATTCAAGCCTTGCACCCTTTCTGAACAGGTTAGTGAAGCCCAAAATATTTTTAGAGATCTTTAAATCCATACTATTTTATTACTTTTTTATGTTATTTTGTATTGTATGTGATTATTATGAGTTTTCTGAAAGATGTCTCTACTTGGTGATTATTATGAGTTTTCCAAAATTAAGCTTTGCAATCAATTCACCTATCCTAATATTATGTTAAGGTGTTTCAGAGTTCAAATTTCATCAACTAGAACGTCGAATCGTCGAGTAACCCGTTTACCTGGTAACTCGGGTTCATGATCGAAACCTCCTATTTTCTTGCATTTTTCTTAAGCTTTCTTTGCTAATTTGAACTCATGATTTAAGCTATGTGTAGTCTGAATATCATAAATTAACGAAGAATAAATTATTTACCAAATTGCAACCGATTTAATTGGTTAAATGCTACCCAAAGTCTCGGCTTCATCACTGACCCGAAACGTCTGTGTTATTGACAAGTCGCGAAGCTACTTTTGGCACCAATTTGGAGTCGCAAATTGATCCGTTCAGCAAAGAAACTTGTAGGTAAGACAGTAGAAATTCTTAACTTTCATATGCATCTTTTAGAATAAAAAACTAACGCTGTCTTCGTTGGTTTTTAACGAGTTAATGTAGGCTCGTGACCATGCAAAAATATTTTCAAAGTGTCCTAAGTGAGTAAGTTGCATGAGAAGGCTTATGGAAAATTCTGAATTGGTATTCGGGTTATTTTCCATCACATTTGTAGGTTGTTTAATTAGAAAATATGTAATTATACTTTCGTTAAATGTGATGCACTCTCTATTTTTCGTAGGGTGTTCGGCTATGCAGTCCGCTCGTATGCATGAGTGAAGGAGAGTTGTTTGTGTGACATGTGTTCACCCAATACGTCGAATGGGTTTCGTTGAAGACCCGAACCACAGTTTGCGAGGTGTTTGTTCTTTGGGGTTGCAATTGGAACTAAATCCTTGGAATCAGTTCGTTACCATGCCTCAATTGAGGTAAGAATTGCAGTACTCCTTTAATCACTTTTAAAGAGTTTTTTATATGCATCTAGAAAGTGTATTTTGAATAAAAATAGAAAGCAATATGGTTTTAAATGAACTTAGGTGTGTGTGTGTGGGGCTTCATGATGTTTTGGTTAAATCAGAGGATATCTTCTTGATTGATTTTGTTGTTGATGTTATTTTATGTTTTAAGGTTAGGATTATGTCAATAAAGGAAAGGAAAATTTGAATTAAATAGAAAACGAAAATTGGAAAATAAATGAAAATAGGAAATTATAAATACTGCAAATAAGGGAATTATAAATAATGAATTTGAGGCAATTAGTTAGACAATTTTGTAAATTCATTGAAATAGAAATTAAATAGAAACTTACTAAAATTAGGAAATAAATCAAAACAAAGAATGGAATTAGGAGATGGATAGATAGGATTATTAAACTTAAATAGAAAACTTAATGTAAAATAGAATTAAGCTAGAAGACTTAAGTGTTAGTAAAATAAATGAATAAAAAATTAATTAGGAAACATTAGGATTAAATTAAATTAATATGCTTGTTGTTTCTTCTTACTTGATTTATGTTATATATATAAATTGTATGATTTGTATTATTATATTGAAATGGTTAAATTACTAAAGAATTGAAATGGAAGTGGAATGAATGAATTAAAAAGGGAAAATAGTATATGGATGGTTGGGGTGTGTAGAGGGACAAATAAGGTTTTGGAAAGAATGTGAGAGGGAGAAATGGGAAAAATAGTAGAGTTAGGCTGAATTAGGTCTAGGATAGCTTAGGGGTTATGTATAAAAAAAAATGAGTTAAATGTATAATAAAACTTAACTCACTAAGTTGTCTAGTCTAAATTCGGTCTATCTGATTTTCTTGGAGGGGTATTGGTATTATTATTGGTTGGAGCCACTAGGCTATGAGTGCTAGTTATTAGGTTTTGTATTGGAACTGTGGTATAGTTTTCCTTGGGAATCTATATGATTGCTATTCATGCTCATGGGCCTATGGGAATGAATGATGGCGACCGGAGAAAAAGTGTGATTGCATTATTGCGGAATCAATAATAATATTAATCTCGTCCCTAATTCATTTTTTCTCAAAATTTTACTTAAATAACAATAAAATAAATTAATCAATTATTTTAAATTAATAATTAAAGGAAAACAAATTATCTCAAGTTGTTTTTCAGGTCTGGGTATTATAAATGTAGACCTTTTTGATTAAACTTGCTTCCTGCATGCTACTTTTTATGTTGAATTTACATTGACTTTGAATAGGAATCTGCATATGAATCAGTTTGGAAAAAGAAGATGAAGTGACTCCAACTTGGACTCAAAAAAGAGGTTATCCCCAGCTGTCCTACGACTGTAAGCTTGCTACTGCGAGCGTGTGGCGTGTGATAGAGGCCTCCTTGTGGGTGTGACTTGCGTGTGCGAGCGGCATTAGTTGTCCGCAAATGAGCCCCTTTGTGCATTCTACTAGGCATAGGATCTATTCCCCCACACGCCTGCATGCTATATATATGTGTTGGTCTTCCCAAGGCATGGTATGGCCTGACTTTCTTCCTTTGGGCACGATCTTTTTGGGCTATGGCCCACTTTGGCAACATGGCCTTGAAGCCATTTAGGGTTGGGCCAAAGTTAGGCCTTTCCTTTTGCCTTGTAATTTCTCCAAGCCCATTAAGCATGTCGCGGCTGGCACCATTTCTTACAAGACGTGTCTAGAGCATACTTACACTTCATACAAAATTAAATAACAAGAATTAACTTTAATTAACATACAGAGTGCCCAGAAGTGTTACATCTCTTGAAATATGTATATAAGATACATATATATGAGGCTCTAAAGTTTTTTTTTATCTAATAATATAAAAGTACAAACCGATAACCCGATCTCAGAGTCTAACTTCTCAACTTCTCTTCCGTATCACTTACTATTTTGCAGCAGAATCCTCACTATATGAAAAATGATGGGGGAGTGAGATAACTATCTCAGTAAGTAGATATTATGACACACAACTAATACATGTAATGTAGATAATTTTCACACACATTAAGATATATATATCTTATATACTTTCTAAAAAACATATTCACTTTCACTGAAAAATAAATATCACGATCCAAAAAACACATTGTTACGTTATACAATGAGTTATACTCTCCAATGTACCAGATCACTCAACTGGTACAGTGCGCCACATTGGATAACAAGCTACGTGTCTTAGAATCAGAGAACGAATGCACTTCACTACATTGTATAATGAGCTCTATCACTGTTATGGGGGGCTGTTCACATCTTCCTACTACCATACTTGTATAGGTGCACACTTAATACTTAACACTTCTCCAAACCCCCAAAAACATAATAGTTATGTATGCATTCACACTTATCATTTTGCCACTACACCTGAAAACGGAACGGTTATATAAGCGTACATTGAAGCCTAATATCATGCAAGTGCTTTTGGAACAGTTTGCCTCGATAATGAGTGATGCACACTTAACACTTAACACTTCCCCAAACACCCAAAAATCAGAACAGTTATGTATGAAGTCAAACTTATCAATTTCTTACTACACTCGAAAATGGAAGGATTATGTAGAGGCACACTGAAGCCTACCATCATGCAAGTGCTTTTGGAACAGTTCGCCTTGATAATGAGTGATGCACACTTAACACTTAACACTTAACACTTCCCCATACACCCAAAAACAGAACTGTTATGTATGAAGTCACACTTATCACTTTCTTACTACACCCGAAAACAGAACGATTATGTAGGGGCACACTGAAGCCTAGCATCATGCAGGTGTTTTTAGAACAACTCACTTCAATAACGAGTGATGCACACTTACTAAAATCACTTCCGAAAATATATAGGCAAAATAACGCTTAAAACACAATAATACTTTCACAAACACTTGCACTGTATATATGAAAATACGTAGAAAAAATTGATGAAAACACTTGAAAACTACATTGGTCATGAAATCATAATATCCACTTACTATACTAAAAATACTTTGAAAACACTTTGAAAAATACATAGGTCATGCAATCACAATACCCACACACTCAGGTCCAGTGCAATCAACTTAAGCTCTCTCTCTATTTTAGAAGAGTCTCCCCTTACATTTTTCTTCAAATTTCTCTAGTGACTTTGGCAAAGTCTCCCTTTATAAATACTTCAATTTTCTCTTTTCAATTGAGCAGAATTTCCCCTTATATTTTCATCAATTTTCTACCGATATTTTTGCAGCATCTTTCCTTAGAATTATCATTATTTTACACTTAAAAATATCATGATGATAGATAAATTAGTTTTCATGAAAAAAAACTTGAAACTGCATACCTTGTCGGACATGCTGCTTTAACTCTGACAGAATCTCGACTCAATTTATAAACTTTTTCTCTTGAAAATTTGGCAGAGTTCCGGAATGTTTTTGAGCAATATCTAATATAAAAATACTAATATCAATTAAAAATCATCCTTAAAATTTCAAGAGAAACGAAATTAAAATGAAAGAGAAAACTCACCTTAAGGTCGCGGGTTCTCCCTTCGTTGGCTGTGAGATTTCGCTCTCCTTTTCTCTTATTTCTTTGTTTTTCTCCTTTCTTTCTTCCTTCCTCTCTCTTCCTCTCACAATTTAGATAAGAGTGTCCTCAAGGAAAAACTCCCAAATTCCATCAATTTCCCTCACTTTTATTGGATTTCTTCCCTTTTCCTCTTCTCTTTCTCTCTCTTCTTTCTCTTTTTAACCTTTTTCAACCCTAGAATGGGTTTCCCTTCTTCCCACATCCCTATTTATATGGGAGTTGATAAGCATGGGAGAGGTGGCAAAACGTGATTGGCTATTTAAACCTCCTCAAGCTTCATCCTTATCCATATCTCTTCCTTTCTTAGCCTTTAAGTAATTTTAGAGTATTCTAATCTTATCTAGATCCTTTCACGTCTTATCCCCCTTCCAGGAGCTTCCATACCAAATTTGGGCTCCATTCGATATGGTTGGGCCACCTTAGGTCCACATAATCCCATAAGGCCCAAAATTGCACTTTACGCACATGCCTTCATTTCAAACAGCCATAACTCCTCGATTCTTATGAATTTCTAGCTCATTTTACCTTCACATTTTCTTCATGTTTTCGGGTACATACCGACCAAATTTGGGCTCAAAAAGACCATATTTGGGCCACTTAAGGCCCAAAAGGTCCAAACCGCACACAAAGCTAGGCCCATGCCTATACCGTTACTTCAAAACTCCATAACTTGTTCAATTTTTAATATTTTTGGGAAAAATTGTGCTTCACATGTTCTTCAAGAGTGCAGCTATCAAATATTTTTTGGTTTGGGCTTCATCCTTGTCCATTTGGCCCAGTTATTACCTAAATGATTCCAAAAGGTCAAAATTGTCCTCCATGTGCTTGCCTCACGGGTTTGACTTCATTTATTGCACATTTTCTTCTATAGACATTTTTATTTTTCCATAAACTTTTTCCTTAATATATTGGCTAGTTCTCAGCCGAATTTGAGTCTCAAATTCCAAGTAGTTTGGTCTCGGGACACAAATCAAGCCCCAATGGTCAATTAGGGGTTCTGATTTTCTCCCTCACATGGCAGATTTCTCTCCTGATTATTAATTCAATTACTTTCTCATAGTCTCGAAGCGTCTTCTTACCTTCTACAATGTTGTTCTAGTCTTGAGAAGCATTCTCATATGTAGATAATGTGGTTTTCCCTATTGAGGCAAAAGCTCTTCTTAAGGGATTCTGGCTACTCCAATCTTATAATTTTCCCTCCATTTGACTCGAAACTTAGTTCTTAATCTTATCACATCTCCCTTTATACATATGCACACTTAATCAATCATACCAAACTCAAGAGTTCAAATTGGGAAAAATCCAAGCTATTACAAAGCATCACTTGGGTCTCAAGTTTCCTTTGGACAAACTTGGTCTAGTCTTTGGAATAATACCATTTAGGAAGGTAGTCAAGGTTGAAGTTACTTTTCTGTTCAAGATGTTCTCGTGTGAGAAATTGGAATTTACTTTCTTGTTCAGGGTGTTTCCATTTAAGAAATTAGAATTTACTTTCCCGTTTGAGTCGATCCCATTTAGAAAACAAATGGATTCTAAACTCACTTGCCTATTTAGGACGAGATCTGCGGGATTCCTCCTTGATGCAAGATTGTATCATTGGAACTAAATTGGAGTCATTTAGGATCACGTCATCACCCCTTCTTCAGAATGATTAGTGATAAGAAAAGAAAGCTCATTTTGCTTACCTAGCTCATTGACTCCATCATTGATGTGGTTCTTAACTGGAATCACACTTCCTCTGAGATCATGCAAGATATCATCACTGGAAACAAAATAATTAACAGCTAAACACGACTAATTTTGGTGGCCAAATTTTTTTTCCTTCTTTTGTATCTTACGTGATAGGGTGCTCGACCTCTGGAAGAGCATGAATCTATTCTTGACTAAAAAGGCCCTCTGTCACATCATTATGTCACAAGCGCTTATTTTGATAGGTTTGAATCAACCCAACACTTAGCATAATGATTGTACACACCCTTTAAAAGAGCACTCACACAATTAGCAAGAGTTAAAAGCAAACTAGAAAATTTATTAAATATTGAAATTACAACTATGATACCAACTGATGTGGGAGGGTATGGGAAAGATCGTTTTGACTTTTAGAACCTCAACCCTACATGTGTAATTTCATAAACTTAACCATGTAATTAACTCCTCCCTCTGTTTGATTCTACAACCAAGAATATGACATGCAAAAACAAAAACTAGGAAAATGAAAAACGAAGAAAAGAAAAACGTCACGAACTTATCCGATAACTCGATCCCAACTCCTCAGCTTGGCAAAACTTTGGAAAGTTCCTTAGTTTCAAAGAACTTGAAGAAGAAAAATTAGCACAAAACTAATTCTCAAAGTTGTGTTTACAAAGCTTGAACTTAAACTTTTATATAAGCTTTTATTTTCTATTACTACTTGAAATAGAATTTAAGATTCCTATCCAAACTCTGGGATCTAATTTAATTCGAAATAAATACATAAATATTAAAATAATCAAATTTTATCCTAACTTAATTTTAAATAATTTAATCTTTATCCTAATCCTAAAATAATAATTAAATAATCCTATGGATAAATTTGACATTAAGATATTAATAAAATAATATTAGATAAATCTTCTCTTTATCTCCTTATCTTCATGTAAACTTTAAGTTGATGAAGAATTCATCTTGAAAAATTTGCCATAAAATTTACATGTAGAAATAGGATCAAATAAGCTTTCTGCATGCCTCTTTTTATTCTGAATTTTCATTGACTTTGAATAAGAATATGTATATGATCAATCAAGAAAAAGGAGGCTAAATAAGAGTCCAAGTCGAACTCAAAAACATATTGTCCTCGATTGTCTGCCCGCGTAGGCTTGCTGCTGTGAGCATGAAGCGTGCGTTGGAAGTCTCCTCGTGCCCATACATGTGACTTTAGCTGTCCACACAAACGCGCCCGCGCACATTCTATTGTGCACATAATCTATTCTCCCGCACCCTTTGCGCGCTATATGTCCTTGCATGTGTGGGTCTTCCCAAGGCACACCATGGGCCGACCTTTTTTTGGGTACGATCTTCTTGGGTCGTGGCCCACTTTGGCCACATGGCCTTGAAGCCATTTTGGGTTGGGCCAACATTAGGTCTTTCTTCTTGCCTTGTAATTGGGCCTCAAGTTTCCTTTGGACAAACTTGACCCAGTCCATAAAATAATCCTATTTAGAAAAATAGTCAGGGTTGAAGTTACTTTATTGTTCAAGATGTTCCTGTTTAGGAAACTAGAATTTACTTTTCTTTTTAGAGTGTTTTCCATTTAGGAAAGTGGAGTTTACTTTTTCTTTTGAGTCGATCCCGTTTAGGAAATAAAGGGATTCTAGACTCGCTTGTCTATTTGGGATGGGACTGTGGGATTCCTCCTTGATGCAGGATTGCATCACTAGAACTAAATTTGAGTCGTCTACGATCACATCATCCCCTCTTTCATAAAAAAAATTCACCCTCGAATCTGGACCTTCATCAAAAGGAGAATGATTAGTGATAACAAAAGAAAGCTCACTATGCTTGCCTGGCTCGTCAACTCCATCATTGATGTGGTTCATAATTGGAATTACACTCCCTCCTGGATCATGCAAGGTATCATCACTGGAAACAAAAGAATTAGTAGCTAAACACGACTCATCTTGGTTGTCGGCTTCCTTTCCTTCTTTTGTATCTTTCGTGATAGGGTGCTTGACTGTTGTAGGAGCATGAATCTATTCTTGACTAGAAAGACCCTCCGTCACATCATTACACTACACAAACTTATCTTGATAAATTTGAATTAACCCGACACTCGACAAAATGGTTGCAAACACCCTCTAAAAAAGCATTCACACAATTAGTAAGAGCTAAAAACAAACTAGAAAATTTATTAAATATTGAAATTACAGCTCTAATACCACATGACACGGGAGGGTATTGGAATGATCATTTTGACTCCTAGAATCTCAACCCAACACGTGCAATTTCAGAAACTTAATTGTCTAATTAACCCCTCCCTCTATTAATTTTCCTGTTTGCACTGATCCCATTTAGAAAACAAAGGACTTCTGGACTCACTTACTTATTTGGGATGGGACCTGCGGGATTACTCCTTGATGCAGGATTACATCATTTTAACTAAATTTGAGTCGTCTAGGATCACATCACAACTATTTTTTAGTACCCGCACGTCAGAGGGGATCCTTCTGAGTTCTCAATAATACTGATCAATGGTATCGCGTGTGACGTCCCGACCTTGGTACCAAGGGGTAAGGTGCCAACCATTCGTTCCATAACAAAGCAATTGGGAAAAATTATCAAATGCAGCTAACTAAATCCCTTGAAATGAAGTCATGAGTGAAATCATATTACATGAGACAATTTAAATTGCAAAAATTCAAAACAAAAACTTACATTAATATCTACCATCTCAATTCTACCCCAAAGCTAAAGAACTCTCATCGCATCTCATCTGACTGCTGACCCTATGTAGGTTCCCTAACCTGAAAAGAAAGTTTGGATTGATGTGATTCTAGTCAACTCAGTAAGAAGAGCAATACTAACGTGCCATAATTAATGTTTGAAAGTCCTGTTTAATGCATACAGTAAAAAAAACATTTATAGTGCATACAATGCAATTCTTTTGAAAACTTATTCAATAATATTGCCAATACAATACAATTCCCAAATTATCAATTCCATACTCATTTCTATTCATTCATTTACAAATAATCATTTTCACGCTTCAATAATGCATATCAAACCAAACAATTAATTCACATCACATGCAATCCTCTAACACACACACCTGAGACTGATTGTGATTCATGTTCTGACACAATTTTAATATAATTTATCATTTTAGTTTAGTATACAAACCTATGTGCGCAGTCGCTACTATTTATTTCAAAGGAGGGCAATACGAACACCAACTAGTTATGGATAGGTGCGCAATCTACAATAGCAATATATTACCCATAAAATCATGCAATCACACTCTCTCCTGTTGCCATCCCGTAAGGTCACTTCGGTTGTCATCATTCATGCCTATAGGCCCATTAGCATGAATAGCAATCAGTATAGATTCCCAAAGAAAACAATACCATAGTTCTAACGTGGAACCCAATAACCAATACCCATAGCCTAATGACTCCAACCAATAATAATACAAATATCCCTCCAAGGAAATTAGATGGACTTGATTTAGACTAGACAACTTGGTGAGCTAAGTTTTATTATGCATTTGATTCATTTTCTTTTTAA
Organism: Carica papaya; assembly: GCF_054855325.1. NCBI lineage: Eukaryota > Viridiplantae > Streptophyta > Magnoliopsida > Brassicales > Caricaceae > Carica > Carica papaya. Next base: position 15,146,974 of record NC_142317.1, read on the forward strand.
ACACAACTCTTAAGCTATCTTAGACCTAATTCAACCTAACTCTACTATTTTTTCCCATTTCTCCCTCTACGTTCTTTCCAAAACCTTTCATGTCCCTCTAAGCACCCCTAACCATCCATCTACTATTTTTCCTTTCTAATTCATGCATTCCATTTCCATTTCAATTCTTTAGTAATTTAACCATTTCAATATAATAATAAAAACCATACAATTTATATTTATATATAACATATATCAGGTAAGAAGAAATAACAGGGATATTAAGTTAATTTAATCCTAATGTTGCCTAATTGATCTTTTATCCATTTATTTTATTAATCCTTAAGTCTTCTAACTTAATTATATTTTATTTTAAGTTTTCTATTTAAGTTTACTAATCCTATCTATCTATCTCATAATTTAATTCTTACTTTTTTCTTCAATCTGATTTATTTCCTAATTTTATTCAAATATTTAATTTTTATTTAAAGTGAATTTACAAAATTCTCTAACTAATTACCTCAAATTTATTATTTATAATTCCCCTATTTGTATTATTTATAATTTTCTATTTCCATTCTTATTTCCATTTATTTTTCAATTTTTCTCTTTCTCTTTAATTTAAAATTTCCTTTCTTTTTATTGATTTAATCCTAAACTTAAAACATGAAATAACATCAACAACAAAATCAATCAAGAAAATATCCTTTGATTTAACCAAAACATCATGAACCCACACACACACCTAAGTTCATTTAAAACCATATCGTTTTCTATTTTATTCAAAATACACTTTTTAGATGCATATAGAAAACTTATTAAAAGTGATCAAGGGAGTATTGCAATTCATACCTCCTAAGGCACAGTAACGAACTAATTCCAAGGATTCAGTTCCAATCGCAACCTCAAAGTACAAACACCTAGCAAACCATGGTTTGAGTCTTCAACGGAACCCATTTGGCATATTGGGTGAACGCACATCACACAAACAACTCTCCTCCGCTCGTGCATATGAGTGGACTGCACACCAAAACACCCTACGGAAACCGGAGAGTGCATCACATTTAATGGAAGTATAATTGCATGTTTTTTAATTAAATGGCTTATAAATGTGATAGAAAATAACCAGTACAAATAAATGAAGTCAATTTGATGCTCAATCCCTCATTAAGGTGGTAAACCTTGAGGTAGATCATCGGGAAAGACATTGCTAAATTCCTGCAAAACTTCAACCACAACACTTGTCAAAGAAGGGTCAAGTTCGTTAGTTGAGAAACAAGCTTCCTTGTAAATGAGTACAATCATTGGCTTGTTGGAAAATAAAGCTTTTCTCACTTATCTTATTTTAGCATAAAAGCTCATTTTCTGTCCCTCATTCTTTTCTATAGTCGAATGCACCTCTCTTTCTTTTTCCTTTTGATCTTCATTTTTCCACTCTAATTTTCTCTCACTCTCTTTTCTTTCCTCTTTTTCTTTTTCTTTTCTTTTTCTCTCGGTCTCTCTTTGTGAGAATTCATCATGAGACTTTTCAAGTTGCATTTGGTATACAAAAACTTGTTTAGGGGTTAAAGGAAGAAGAGTATACTTTTTGCTCTCTTTCTCTACCATGTACCTATTGAAATACCCATCATGCATCACTCTCCTATCCCATTGCCATGGTTTACCCAACAAAATATGACTAGCTTGCATAGGAACTACATCACATGTCACCTCATCACAATACTTCCCAATAGTAAAAGGCACCCTCACTTGCTTATTAACTCTCACCTCTCCACTATTGTTAAGCCATTGCAGTTTATAGGGTTTAGGATGTTATGTAGCTTCCAAACCCAGTTTATCAACAAACAAGGTACTAGCCACATTTACACAACTACCCCCCATCAATAATCATGCTACACAATTTTTCGTTCACTAGACATCTAGAGTGAAAAATGTTGACTCTTTGCAACTTAACTGCCTCATCATCATTCATTACTTGCGTATTCAAAGCACGCCTATAAACCAACAATCTACCTTCCATAGGCGTTTCCCCATCACTACAATCCTCCAAGGAAGTATTTCATCCTCTACATCACTCTCATCATCCGTTTCAACATCATCACCATGCATCACCATTACCCTTTTATTTGGGTATTGATATGCAATATGACCAAAATCCAAGGATTTAAAACACTTGATATCTCTATTCCTAGGAGTTTAGGAGTTAGAAATACCTTTGTTTTTATTATCATTAGCATCTTTTGGCTTGATTTTGTCATCTCTTTTGAATTGGACAGCTTTGTTATCTCCCCTACAATTCGACCTCCAATTGGAATTTTGGGCCGAATAAGTGTTGGCTTGTCTTGTGTTCCCCATTCGCTTTAATTGTCTTTCAATCTTTATAGCCATGTGCATTATATCATCAATCTCCACATAATGTTGAAGCTCTACAATATTGGCTCTGTCTTTGTTAAGGCCATTTAATAACCTTGCCATTTAAGAACCTTGCCCTTATCTTCTACACTCTTGTTCTCTTGTATAAGGCCTTGCAATCTTTGATATAAGTCCCTATAGTAGTGAGTAAGAAAAAAACACCTTATCATGATAGCCTTCATTTCGGCCCAAGTGGAAATAGGTCTCTCTTCATTTCTCCTTTTACTTGTGATGAGTTTATCCCACCACACAATGGCATACTCTCCAAACTCCACAGCCGCAAGCTTTATCTTTTTCTCCTTTGAATAATTGTGGCACTCAAAAATAAGCTCCACCTTGCGCTTCCATTCAAGATAAGCATTCAGATCATTCTTTCCTAGAAATGATGGGATTTTCATTTTGATGCTACCAATTTTTCTATCAGGATCGTTTCGACCCCTACCATATTCTCGATCTTCATTGACCAAAGTAGCCTGGTCATCAAATTCGTCCTCCACTTTCTCATCAAAAGGTGGTGTTGGAAGTCTTCTTACCCCTGGATTGGTTTGGGAAGCTTCCCCTCTCATGGAATTTAACTCACGTTATTGTTTCTCTAGTTTCTCATTCATGTTGCCAATAGCTAGTTGAATCCTCTCAAATTGTTGTTGCATTGTTTTGAGGATGAATTCTTGATAATTTGATGTTCTTTCACTCCCTTGTGGCTCCATCTTCAAATCTGAAATTTTAATGACAAACAAAATAGATTACAACCTCACAAATCACTCCCTCACGTGTACACTCTCGTAGTATGGGCACTCGTGTTTCACTCAATTTTGGCTTTTACCCTCTTTTAAGCTCACACTCTCTTATCTTTTATAACTCTATACAAAAGATACAATTCAAATAAAAATTAATTAACACTATGTATTTAATTTTAATTAGAGATAACAAAGTATTCCTGAAGAAATAAGATACACGAATTCAACTCTAGAAGCAAACTAGAACATTCTAAACAATGAAAAGCATACACTTGATATAGAAATAAGTGTATGATGATTTTTATGTTAATTAGGCAACAACAAATCAATATTATCACCTCAAGATGTAATAAGAAGCAAATGGGCAGAAATATTAAATGAAAACTAAAGATGCAAGAAAAAAAATGGTGAATATGGAATTTAATGCACGAAACTTGTAATTCTCTAATAGAACCACAAATTATCACCCAAAACACTCAAATTAAGTGAAACAAACAGTTTTGGATGAAAACAAACTCAATGGAGGTGAGTTGTTTCCAAACAGCCTCAAAAATTACACAAACAATCTCAACCAAACAAACAGCCTTGAAACGAGTTTCTCTTTTAAATTTTAAATGTACTTGAATGTTATATGAGATAAATAAAAGAGAAATAACAGCAGGTGTGATGCAAACAAGGCCAAAAACACTCAAATACATCTAAGCCACAGTAGCTTCCCTATCCTCTTCAATATTAGCCCTTATCATGACTATCTCCATCACTTTGTAGTAGTCTTCTACACTCTTGTTCCCTTGTATAAGGCTTTGCAATTTTTGATGTAAGTCCCTATAGTAGTGAGTAGAAACAAAGCGTCTTCTCATGATAGCCTTCATTTCGGCCCAAGTGAAAATAGATCTCTCTCCATTTCTCCTTTTACTTGTGATGAGTTAATCCCACCACATAATGGCATACTCTCCAAACTCCACAGCCGCAAGCTTTATCTTTTTCTCCTCCGAATAATTATGGCACTAAAAAATATGACCAAAACCCAAGCATCTGAAACACTTGATATCTTTATTCCTAAGAGTTTGGGAGTTAAAAATACCTTTGTTTTTATTATCATTAGCATCTTTTGGCTTGATTTTGTCATCTCTTTTGAATTGGACAGCCTTGTTATCTCCCCTACAATTCGACCTCCAATTGGAATTTTGGGCCGAATAAGTGTTGGTTTGCCTTGTGAACATTCCCCTTTCGCTTTAATTTTCATTCAATCTTTATAGCCATGTGCACCATATCATCAATCTCCACATAATGTTGAAGCTATACAATGTTGGCTATGTCTTTATTAAGGCCATTTAAGAACCTTGCCGTAGTAGCTTCCCTATCCTCCTCAATATTGGCCCTTATCATGGCTACCTCCATCTCTTTGTAGTAGTTTTCTACACTCTTGTTCCCTTGTATAAGGTCTTGCAATTTTTGATGTAAGTCCCTATAGTAGTGAGTAGGAACAAAGCGCCTTCTCATGATAGTCTTCATTTCTGCCCAAGTGGAAATAGGTCTCTCTGCATTTCTCCTTTTACTTGTGATGAGATGATCCCACCACACAATGGCATATTCTCCAAACTCCACGGCCGCAACCTTTATCTTTTTCTCCTTCAAATAATTGTGGCACTCAAAAATAAGCTCCACCTTGTGCTCCCATTCAAGATAAGCATTCGGATCATTATTGCCTAGAAACGATGGGATTTTTATTTTGATGCTCCCAATGTTTTTATCAAGATCGTTTCAACCCTTACCATAATTTCGACCTTTATTGACCAAAGCAGCTCGGTCATTAAAATTCTTCCTCCACTTCCTCATCACAAGGTGGTGTTGGAAGTCTTCTTGCCCTTGGATTGGTTTGGGAAGCTTCCCCTCTCAAGGAATTTAACTCACTTTGTTGTTTCTCTAGTTTCTCATTCATGTTGCCAATAGCTAGTTGAATCCTCTCAAATTGTTGTTGCATTGCTTTGACGATGAATTCTTGATCTTTTGATTTTCTTTCACTCCCTTGTGGCTCCATGTTCAAATATGAAATTTTAATGACAAACAAAATAGATTGCAATCCCTCAAATCACTTCCTCACGTGTTTACTCTCGTAGTATGGGCACTCGTGTTTCACTCAATTTTGCTTTTTACCCTCTTTTAAACTCACACTCTCTTGCTTTTTTACCACTCAAGCAATCTTTTTTAACTTTATAGAAAAAGGCCATAGAAAAGAATGAGGGAAAGAAAATGAGCTTTTATGCTGAAATAAGAGATGTGAGAAAAGCTTTATTTTCTAACAAGCCAATGATTGTACTCATCTACAAGGAAGCTCGTTTCTCAACTAACGAACTTGACCCTTCTTTGCCAAGTGTTGTGGTTGAAGTTTTGTAGGAATTTAGCAATGTCTTTCCCGATGATCTACCTCAAGGTTTATCACATTTGAGAGGGATTGAGCATCAAATTGACTTCATTTATTTGTACCGGTTATTTTCTATCACATTTATAGGCTATTTAATTAAAAAACATGCAATTATACTTCCGTTAAATGTGATGCATCTCCAGTTTCGTAGGGTGTTTGGGTGTGCAGTCCATTCATATGCACAAGCGGAGGAGAGTTGTTTGTGTGATGTGTGTTCACCCAATATGCCAAATGGGTTCCGTTGAAGACTCAAACCATGGTTTGCTAGGTGTTTGTACTTTGAGGTTGCGATTGGAACTGAATCCTTGGAATTAGTTCGTTACTGCGCCTTAGGTGGTAAGAATTGCAATACTCCCTTGATCACTTTTAATGAGTTTTCTATATGCATCTAAAAGGTGTATTTTGAATAAAATAGAAAACGATATGGTTTTAAATGAACTTAGGTGTGTGTGTGGGTTCATGATGTTTTGGTTAAATCAAAGGATATTTTCTTGATTGATTTTGTTGTTAATGCTATTTCATGTTTTATGTTTAGGATTAAATCAATAAAAAGAAAGGAAAATTTAAATTAAAGAGAAAAAGAAAAATTGAAAAATAAATGGAAATAGGAAATTATAAATAATACAAATAGGGGAATTATAAATAATAAATTTGAGGTAATTAGTTAGAGAATTTCGTAAATTCACTTAAAATAAAAATTAAATATTTGACTAAAATTAGGAAATAAATCAAATTGAAGAAAAAAGTAAGAATTAAATTATGAGATAGATAGATAGGATTAGTAAACTTATATAGAAAACTTAAAATAAAATAGAATTAAGTTAGAAGACTTAAGGATTATTAAAATAAATGGATAAAAGATCAATTAGGAAACATTAGGATTAAATTAAATTAATATCCTTGTTATTTCTTCTTACGTGATGTATGTTATATATAAATATAAATTGTATGGTTTTTATTATTATATTGAAATGGTTAAATTACTAAAGAATTGAAATGGAAATGGAATGCATGAATTAGAAAGGAAAAATAGTAGATGGATGGTTAGGGGTGCTTAGAGGGACATGTAAGGTTTTGGAAAGAATGTAGAGGGAAATGGGAAAAGACAGTAGAGTTAGGTTGAATTAGGTCTAAGATAGCTTAAGAGTTGTGTTTAAAAACAAAATGAATCAAATGCATAATAAAACTTAGCTCACCAAGTTCTCTAGTCTAAATCAAGTCCATCTAATTTCCTTGGAGGGATATTTGTATTGTTATTGGTTGGGTCATTAGAGAATTAAGTTTTTGAAATTGCACGTGTTGGGTTGAGATTCTAGGAGTCAAAATGATCATTCCCATACCCTCCCGTGTCATGTGGTATTAGAGCTGTAATTTCAATATTTAATAAATTTTCTAGTTTGTGTTTAACTCTTACTAATTGTGTGAATGCTTTTTAAGGGGATGTTTATAACCATTTTGTCGAGTGTCGGGGTAATTCAAATTTATCAAGATAAGTTTGTGTAGTGTAATGATGTGACGGAGGGTCTTTCTAGTCAAGAATAGATTCATGCTCCTACAACAGTCAAGCACCCTATCACGAAAGATACAAAAGAAGGAAAGGAAGCTGACAACCAAGATGAGTCATGTTTAGCTACTAATTCTTTTGTTTCCAATGATGATACCTTACATGATCCAGGAGGAAGTGTAATTCCAATTATGAACCACATCAATGATGGAGTTGACGAGCCAGACAAGCATAATGAGCTTTCTTTTGTTATCACTAATCATTCTCCTTTTGATGAAGGACCAGTTTCGAGGGTGAATTTTTTTTATGAAAAGGGGGATGATATGATCGTAGACGACTCAAATTTAGTTCTAGTGATGCAATCCTGCATCAAGGAGGAATCCCACAGTCCCGTCCCAAATAGGCAAGCGAGTCTAGAATCCCTTTGTTTCCTAAACAGGATCGACTCAAAAGAAAAAGTAAACTCTACTTTCCTAAATGGGAAACGCTCTGAAAAGAAAAGTAAATTCTAGTTTCCTAAACAGGAACATCTTGAACAATAAAGTAACTTCAACCTTGACTATTTTCCTAAATAGGATTATTTTATGGATTGGGTCAAGTTTGTCCAAAGGAAACTTGAGGCCCAATTACAAGGCAAGAAGAAAAACCTAACTTTGGCCCAATCCAAAATGGCTTCAAGGCCATGTGGCCAAAGTGAGCCACGACCCAAGAAGATCGCACCCAAAAAAAGGTTGGCCCATGGTGTGCCTTGGGAAGACCCACACATGCAAGGACATATAGCACGCAAAGGGTGCAGGGGAATAGATTATGTGCACAATAGAATGTGCGCAGGGGCGCGTTTGTGTGGACAGCTAAAGTCGCATGTACGAGCACGAAGAGACTTCTAGCGCACGCTGCATGCTCACAGCAGCAAGCCTACGCGGGCAGGACAACTGAGGACAATATGTTTTTGAGTTCGACTTGGACTCTTATTTAGCCTCCTTTTTCTAGATTGATCATATCCATATTCCTATTCAAAGTTAATGAAAATTCAGAATAAAAAGAGGTATGCAGAAAGCTTATTTGATCCTATTTCTACACGTAAATTTTATGGAAAATTTTTCAAGATGAATTCTTCATCAACTTAAAGTTTACATGAAGATATGGAGATAAAGAGAAGATTTATCTAATATTATTTTATTAATATTTTAATGTCAAATTTATTCATAGGATTAATTAATTATTATTTTAGGATTAGGATAAAGATTAAATTATTTAAAATTAAGTTAGGATAAAATTTGATTATTTTAATAGTTATGTATTTTTATCGAATTAAATTACATCCTAGAGTTTGGATAGGAATCTTAAATTCTATTTCAAGCAGTAATAGAAAATAAAAGCTTATAGAAAAGTTTAAGTTCAAGCTTTGTAAACACAACTTTGAGAATTAATAAATTTGAAGTTTTGAGTTTTTATTTAGAATTAGTTTTGTGCTAATTTTTCTTCTTCAAGTTCTTCAAAACTAAGGAACTTTCCAAAGTCTTGCCAAGCTGAGGAGTTGGAATAGAGTTATCGGATAAGTTCGTGACGTTTTTCTTTTCTTCGTTTTTCATTTTCCTAGTTTTTGTTTTTACATGTCATATTCTTGGTTGTAGAATCAAACAGAGGGAGGAGTTAATTAGATGGTTAAGTTTCTGAAATTACACATGTAGGGTTGACGTTCTGAGAGTCAAAACTATCTTTCCCATACCCTCCCACGTCAGTTGGTATCATAGCTGTAATTTTAATATTTAATAAATGTTCTAGTTTGCTTTTAACTCTTGCTAATTGTGTGAGTGCTCTTTTAGAGGGTGTGTACAATCATTCTGCCAAGTGTCGGGTTGATTCAAACTTATCAAAATAAGCGCTTGTGACATAATGATGTGACAAAGGGCCTTTCTTGTCAAGAATAGATTCATGCTCTTCCAGAGGTCGAGCACCCTATCACGTAAGATACAAAAGAAGGAAAAAAAGTCGGCCACCAAAATTAGTCGTGTTTAGCTGTTAATTCTTTTGTTTCAAGTGATGATATCTTGCATGATCTAGGAGGAAGTGTGATTCCAGTTAAGAACCACATCAATGATGGAGTTAATGAGCTAGGTAAGCAAAATGAGCTTTCTTTTCTTATCACTAATCATTCTCCTTTTAATGGACCAGATTCGAGGGTGAATCTTTCTAAAGAAGGGGGGATGACATGATCCTAAATGACTCCAATTTAGTTCCAATGATACAATCCTGCATCAAGGAGGAATCTCGCAGATCCCGTCCTAAATAGGCAAGTGAGTTTAGAATCCATTTGTTTCCTAAATGGGATCAACTCAAACAGGAAAGTAAATTCTAATTTCTTAAATGGAAACGCCCTGAACAAGAAAGTAAATTCCAATTTCCCACACGAGAACATCTTGAATAGAGAAGTAACTTCAACCTTGACTACCTTCCTAAATGTTATTATTCCAAAGAGTAGACCAAGTTTGTCCAAAGGAAACTTGAGACCCAAGGGATGCTTTGTAATAGCTTGGATTTTTTCTAATTTGAACTCTTGTGTTTGGTATGATTGATTAAGTATGCATATGTATAAAGGGAGATGTGATAGGATTAAGAACTAAGTTTCGAGTCAAATGGAGGGAAAATTATGAGATTGGAGCAGCTAGAATCCCTTAAGAAGAGCTTTTGCCTCAGTAGGGGAAACCGAGTTATCGACATCTAAGAACGCTTCTCAAGACTAGAACAACATTGTAGAACATAAGAAGACGCTTCGAGACTATGAGAAAGTAATTGAATTAACAATCAGGAGAGAAATCTCCCATGTGAGGGAGAAAATCAGAAGCCCAAATTGACCATTGGGGCTTGATTTGTGTCCCGAGACCAAACTACTTGGAATTTGAGACTCAACTTTGGCTGAGAACTAGCCAATATATTAAGGAAAAAGTTTATGGAAAAATAAAATTTTCAATAGAAGAAAATGTGCGATAAATGAAGTCAAACCCGTGAGGTAAGCACATGGAGGACAATTTTGACCTTTTGGGTTTATTTGGGGTCATAACTAGGCCAAATGGGCCAGGATGAAGCCCAAACAAAAACTATGTGATATCTGCCTTCTTGAAGAACATGTGAAGCACAAGTTTTCCCAAAAAGATTAAAAATTGAACAAGTTATGGAGTTTTGAACTAACGGTATAGGCATGGGCCTAGCTTTATGTGCGGTTTGGACCTTTTGGGCCTTAAGGGGCCCAAATATGGTCGTTTTGAGCCCAAATTTGGTTGATAAGTAGCTTAAATCATGAAGAGAAAGTGAAAATAAAATGAGCTGGAAATTCATAAGAATCGAGGAGTTATGGATGTTTGAAATGAAGGCATGTGCGTAAAGTGCAATTTTGGGCCTTATGGGATTATGTGGACCTAAGGCAACCCAAACCATATCGAATGGATCCCAAATTTGGTATGGAAGCTCCTGAAAGGAGGATAAGACGTGAAAGGATCTAGATAAGATTAGAATACTCTAAAATTACTTAAAGGCTAAGCAAGTAAGAGATATGGATAAGGATGAAGTTTGAGGAGGTTTAAATGGCCAATCACGTTTTGCCACCTCTCCCATGCTTGTCAACTTGCATGGACATCACTCCCTTATAAATAGGGATGTGGGAAGATGGGAAACCCATTCTGGGGTTGAAAAAGGTTAAAAAGAGAAAGAAGAGAGAGAAAGAGAAGAGGAAAATGGAAGAAATCCAATAAAAGTCAGGGAAATTGATGGAATTTGGGAGTTTTTCCTTGAGGACACTCTTATCTAAATTGTGAGATGAAGAGAGAGGAAGGAAGAAGGAAAGGAGAAAAACAAAGAAATAAGAGAAAAGGAGAGCGAAATCTCACAGCCAACGAAGGGAGAACCCGCGAGCTTAAGGTGAGTTTTCTCTTTCATTTTAATTTCGTTTCTTTTGAAATTTTGAGGATGATTTTTAAGTGAAACTAGTATTTTTTATATTAGATATTGCTCAAAAACATTTCGGACCTTTGCTAGATTTTCAAGAGAAAAAGTTTATAAATTAAGTCGAGATTCTGTCAGAGTTAATGCAGCATGTCCGACAAGGTATGTAGTTTCAAGTTTCTTTTCATAAAAACTAATTTATCTATCATCAGGATATTTTTGAGTGTAAAATAATGATAATTCTAAGGAAAGATGCTGCCAAAATATTGGTAGGAAATTGATGAAAATATAAGGGGAGATTCTGCTCGATTGAAAAGAGAAAATTGAAGTATTTATAAAGGGAGACTCTGTCAAAGTGACTAGAGAAATTTGAAGAAAAATGTAAGGGGAGACTCTTACAAAATAAAGAGAGAGCTTAAGTTGATTGCACCAGACCTGAGTAAATGGGTATTATGATTGCATGGCCTATGTACTTTTCAAAGTGTTTTCAAAGTATTTTTAGTATAGTAAGTGGATATTGTGATTTCATGACCTATGTAGTTTTCAAGTGTTTTCATCAGTGTTTTTACGTATTTTCATATATAAAGTGCAAGTGTTTGTGAAAGTATTATTGTGTTTTAAGCGTTATTTTACCTATATATTTTGGGAAGTGATTTTAATAAGTGTGCATCACTCGTTATTGAAGTGAGTTGTTCTAAAAACACCTGCATGATGCTAGGCTTCAGTGTGCCCCTATATAATCGTTCCGTTTTCGGGGGTAGTAAGAAAGTGATAAGTGTGACTTCATACATAAATGTTCTGTTTTTTGGGTGCATGGGGAATTGTTAAGTGTTAAGTGTTAAGTGTTAAGTGTGCATCACTCATTATCGAGGTGAACTGTTCCAAAAGCACCTGTATGATGCTAGGCTTCAGTGTGCCCCTATATAATCGTTCCGTTTTCAGGTGTAGTAAGAAAGTGATAACTGAGACTTCATACATAACTGTTCTGTTTTTGGGTGTATGGGGAAGTGTTAAGTGTTAAGTGTGCATCACTCATTATCGAGGCGAACTGTTCCAAAAGCACCTGCATGATGTTAGGCTTCAGTGTACGCCTATATAATCGTTCCGTTTTCAGGTGTAGTGGCAAAATGATAAGTGTGAATGCATACATAACTATTCTATTTTTGGGTGTATGGAGAAGTGTTAAGTATTAAGTGTGCACCTATACAAGTATGGTAGTAGGAAGATGTGAACGGCCCCCCATAGTAGTGATAGAGCTCATTATACAATGTAGTGAAGTGCATTTGTTCTCTGATTCTAAGACACGTAGCTTGTTGTCCAATGTGGCGCACTGTACCAGTTGAGTGATCTGGTACATGGGAGAGTATAGCTCATTGTATAATGTAGCAATGTGTTTTCTGAATCGTGATTCTAATTTTAATTTTATATATTTGTTTTTCAGTTAAAGTGAATATGTTTTTGAGAAAATATATAAGATATATATATTTTGATGTGTGTGAAAATTATCTATATTGCATGTATTAGTTGTGTGTCATAATATCTGCTTACTGAGATAGTTATCTCATTCCCCCATCATTTTTCATATAGTGAGGATTCTGCTGCAAAATAGTAAGTGATACAGAAGAGAAGTTGAGAAGTTAGACTCTGAGATCGGGTTATCGGTTTGTACTTTTATATTACAAGATAAAAAAAACTTTAGAGCCTCATATATATGTATCTTATGTACATATTTCAAGAGATGTAACACTTTTGGGCACTCTGTATGTTAATTAAAGTTAATTCTTGTTATTTAATTTTGTATGAAGTGTAAGTATGCTCCAGACACGTCCTGTAAGACATGGTGCCAGCCGCGACATGCTTAATGGGCTTGGAGAAATTACAAGGCAAAAGGAAAGGCCTAACTTTGGCCCAACCCTAAATGGCTTTAAGGCCATGTTGCCAAAGTGGGCCATAGCCCAAAAAGATCATGCCCAAAGGAAGAAAGTCAGCCCATACCATGCCTTGGGAAGACCAACACATGTGGGGATATATAGCATGCAGGCGTGCGGGGGAATAGATCCTATGCCTAGTAGAACGCACAAAGGGGCTCATTTGTGCGGACAACTAATGCCGCTTGCACATGCAAGTCGCACCCACAAGGAGGCCTCTAGCACACGCCACACGCTCGTAGCAGCAAGATTGCGCGTGTAGGACAGCCGGGGATAACTTCTTTTTTGAGTCCAAGTTGGAGTCACTTCATCTCCTTTTTCCAAATTGATTCATATGCAGATTCCTATTCAAAGTCAATGCAAATTCAACATAAAAAGTAGCATGCAGAAAGCAAGTTTAATCCAAAAGGTCTACACTTATAATACCCGGACCTGAAAACAACCTGAGATAATTTTTTTTCCTTTAATTAGTAATTTAAAATAATTGATTAATTTATTTTATTGTTATTTAAGTAAAATTTTGAGAAAAAATGAATTAGGGACGAGATTGAAAATAATTTTGGGAAAAAATGGTAAAAATTTAGATTCTAAGAGTGTTTTTGAACGAAAAATTGGAAACAGAAAGTCAAAGTGCAAATAGAGAAAGTTCGGCCACGTAAGACCGCAATCATCAACCTCGATGAATTGGAGCGCGCTGCTTGGCAAGGCGCGCTGACCTCGGTGCCACGCAGGAGGCCATGTTGGCAATCCATGTGCCCCGCAATCGAACAGCCCATGATCAAACTCGCATGCGTGGACGATCTGGATCTGTTTTCCTCTTAGGTGCAATCGGACGGTTGAGATTAATTACAATAGATTGCCCAAATTTGTTTTCTCATTAGGTGCAATCGGACGGACGACATTGATCACGATGGACGGTCCAGATCAATGAGGGATGATTATAAATACTTCGCATCACGTGGGAACCCAAACCCTAGCTGTCAGCTCCTGTCGGAGAAGAAGAGCTAGATGCCATAGAATGAGGCCAACCGCCGACTATCGCCGCACCGAAGCCACTACCAACTGTCGAAAAAGGTAAAAATCCCCCCTACCCACTCGAAAATCGATTTTAAGTATCCTTGTGGCCAAATCGGAGCAAGAGGGATGGCGGGTGAGCTGGAAATCGTGGGTAAAGCTCAGCGAAGCTGCCACGGTTCAAACCTCAAAATCTCTCCGATGAGCCCCTACCCGATTTCCCTTTCATGTGATTTTTTGGTCATTGTGTTCACCGTCTTTTTCTGTGCAAGGTAGCCAAAGAAATAATCTCAACCGCGAAGGAGGACCGGGATAGCCGCTATATCCAGAGGTCCCCCGCTGGTAGGTTTGGTTTTTTTATGATTTCTCGGCCAACCGAGGCCCCTAACGTGTTTTTCTGAAGGAATATAGCCAAAATCGGCCGGGCTGAAATGAACCACTACCGTGGCCAGCAGAGTTGGCGCCGGAGCACGGCCACGCCGCCGTGCCAGAACCCCAAAATTGGCCGAAAAGAGTTTTGGACACTGATTTTAAATTTTTGGGATATTTTTAAGTATGTGACGGGTGTTTTAAATTTCTACGAAAAAAATTCAGGAAACTCAGTACCCGTTAGGAGGCGTAGTAGACAACGCAATGTCTCAAAACACCAATTCAGGTAAGGATCTTTCACCCTATTCTCCGTTACGGTAAATTGAGGCTTAACGTTGTATAATTTTGTATTTTTATCAAAAATTAGAGAACCCTAAAAATGACTACAAGTCACTAGTAGAACCAAAACTGGTTAATTCACGATTGTTCTTATTTCCTATTTATTTTCTTATATTGCTCTATTTACTTGTTATTATATGATGAATGTTCTTAATTTATATTTTCTATAGCCTTATCGATTCATCTGCCTTATTTGGTTATATACCATCAGCATTAATATAGTTTAATTGATATGTGAATATAATATGATATATTGATATACGTGGTTGGTTGTTTGTTAATGAGAATATTTATGTGAAAAACTTATTAGGTACCCAGGGAAAGGGCGGACGGACCCGATACATAGGAAACCCTACCGTGAACGTTATCTCAATCGAACGGAACTGGAAAGTCTCTTACCGAAAAGGTTTGGGAGATATGATTCATCCTCATACTGGACAGGATATCAAAGCGATGGAATGTTTGGCGCATATTACCGGATGGGGTATGGAGATGGCTGGTTAATTGTTAAAGTTGGATATTGGGTTCACGAGTAGGAGGATATCCTTATGGACCCCCAGGAGTACCAGTAAGCAGGTAAGAAATAAAAGTTATTATTTCTCGTTCTCTTAAGCATGATAATAAAAAGTTGTATGAACATAGATTTTCATAGGTTGTTTTTGAAAAACTCATTTATAGTAAGTACGAAATAAACGGTCTTCTTTATATTAAATGAATTTTACTCAAATTAAGTGCTCCATTAGTTATTTTATGATTTTTTATCAATTTTTAATTTTTCGTATCTGTGATTAGTATGATATTCTTACTGGGCTAGTAAAACTCACCCTTTCATTAACTATTTCAGATCAAGAAGATCAAGATCCAGTCCCAATCAGCAAGAAGGTTGTGAGTAGTTCACTATCCGGACTCCCTTCAAGTGCTAATGAAGATTGTTTTTGGATGTTTAGTTGTTCATTTTTCATTTTATTTCTTTAATTTATGTTTGTCTTTTAAAAGAAACATTCTCGTAACCCTATAGGCATTCAAAATTATTATTAAAGAATATAAACTCTAATTCTATTAATCGCTTCTGCATTAAATTTATGAATTTATTTCCTTTTTAGTTCCGAGCCTTCATAGTTGATATCAGAGCCATGTTCCTCGTAACCATTCCTCACACAAAGAGTTAAAAACACCAAATACAAACTATCACTCAATTTTTTTTTTGTAAAATGCAGGTACAAGAAAATGAGGAGAGGAAGACCCCAATAAATCGAGCAGCCCAGAATGGCTCACTTTGAGAGGATGTTGACCGACTCTTTGAGATGCTGAGAGACTCATCTCTGCCCAGCAGGCCCAGGAGGAAAGGTGAGAGCTGTCTGACCCTCCCCCGCTGCCATAATTTGAGTCACCCTTGCAGCGAGAAGATCTAAAGTCACCCCAGTACAACCTTGCTCCTCCACTGTACCATCCGACGCCACCACAGTACAATATGGTGCCTCCACCGCATCATTCGGTACTGCCACAGTACAACCTAGTGCCTCCACCATATCATTCAGCACCACCACAGGGTCAGCCGGTCCCTCCCCAGCACAATCCAGTTCCTCTTTCATGGGATCTAGTTCCACCCATGATGGACCCATACTACATTGAAAGGTACAAAAGACTAAACTCATCTACATTTGTAGGTACATCATCTTTTTAAGAGGTTGAGTATTGGTTGGCTGAGACAAAGAAGGCCTTCACGACTCTTGGGATGATTCTCAAACAAAAGATTGTACTTACCACTTACATGCTTGTAAGAGAGGCAGGCCGCTGGTGACAGCTCAAACAGGCCGCCCTGCCCGGTCCAATCACTTGGGAATAATTCCTAATGGCCTTCAATGTAAAGTACCTCCGAGAGCACCTCCGACATTTGAAGAATATGGAATTTGCGCAACTAGTAAGGTGAGATGACTGTCTCAGAGTATGTTTGAAAGTTCCTAGAGTTGGACCGATATTCTCCTAAGAGCATGATAGATGAGGGCAGGAAGGCAAGAAATTTCGAGCTGGGCCTCCACCCTAAGATCAGACAACAGCTGTACGTATTTGAGTTTAGTACCTACTCAGCCGTTCTGGCCAAGGCATAGCTAGTTGAGAGGAACATTCGCATCTTTCCTCAAGCAGTGGGGAATCCCAGAGCCGGTTTCATACCGTAAACTAGCACCTACTACATCGATTCAGTAGAACAAAAAGCTTAGACCAGTGACTCAGGCTTCTCCTCAATCTCCAGTAATAAGACGGGATAGGACTTGCGAGCACTGTGGCAAGGATCATGGGAACCAGTCACTGTTATCATCTTAATAATACTTGTCGCATATGTGGGAGTACCCAACATTACGCGAGAGAGCGCCCATGGAATCAGAACCAGACAAGACCTCCTATGCAGGGCATAGCTTACAACCTAACTCAATAGGATGATGAAGTCAGTCCGGACGTGATACAAGGTACGTACACTATCTGTAATCACCTTGCACATGTTTTGATTGATATTAGTGCTTCACATTTGTTTGTCTCACACACTTTTACAGAAAACTTAAATGTATCACTGGAAATACTTGATTTTATGTTTTTGTATCTACTCCTAGAAATAAGACACTATTAGGTTAGGTTATATACAAAACTTGTATTATAGACATAGTAGGTAGAAAATTGAATATGGACCTGATAGAGATTGACACAGGGTACTTTGATGTAATCCTAGGAATAAACTGGTTAGCGGCCTACCACACCACCGTAGATTATTTTCACAAAAAACTTGTATTCAACCCTCCTAACAAAGAGCCATTTACAAGTTAATAAAAATTTTAAATGATAATTTCCTCATTATGTAGTGCTTTAACTTTGTTGTCTTCTCTACATTAGGCAAAACTAAGAAAGAAGTTTACATTCAAGAGATCTTGATAGTTTGAGACTTCCCGAATGTATTTCCTAATGAACTGTCCGGACTGCCAATAGACAGAAAAGTTGAGTTCACCATAGATCTTTAGTCTGACACCCAATATATCTCTGTTGCCCCTTACCACATGAGCCATGTTGAGATGGAAGAATTGAAGAAACAGATCAATGAATTGTAAGACAGTAGGTTCATCCGACATAGCGTATCTCTTTGAGGTGCTAGAGTCACATTTGCAAGGAAAAGGGATGGGATGTTACGATTGTGTATTGACTACAGGGGATTGAATCGAGTTACAATCAAGAACAAGTACACCATCCCCAGAATTGATGACCTATTTGACCAGTTGCAGGGTGCCTACATCTTCTCCAAAATTGATTTGCATTCAGTTTACCATCAGGTAAAGATCAAGGCAGAGGACATTCCCAAGACAGCTTTCAAAACTAGGTACGAACATTATGAGTTCCTAGTCATGCCCTTTGGACTAACTAATGCACCAGCCATTTTTATGGACTTAGTAAACAGGGTTTTCAGATAATTCTTGAATCAGTTCATCATTATATTTATCGATAATATCCTTATCTATTCAAATAGCAGAGAGGAACACGTTCACCACCTGACTCAGGTTTTGCAGGTTCTCAGGGAGAAAAAACTATATGTAAAATTGAGTAAGTGTGGGTTCTGACTCAAGCAGACTATCTTTCTAGGACACATTATATCAATAGATGGAGTATCAGTGAATCCCGAAAAAGTTGATACAATGTTGGGATGGGAGAAATTGACCTCAATTAAGGAGATTCGTAACTTTCTAGGAATAACAGATTATTACTGCAGGTTTGTAAAAACAGTTTTCAGCCTAGCCTCTCCTTTTACCCAGCTTACAAAGAAAAATGTTAAGTTTGAATGGACATTAAACTGCGAAATGAGCTTTACATAACTCAAGAAGCAGTTGACTACTACACCTATGTTGGCCTTACCAAGTGGGACAGGTGGATATACAGTGTACAGTTATGCTCATTATTTGAGGTTAGGTTGTGTTCTGATGCAGCATGGCAAAGTCATACCCTATAGGTCCACACAGTTGAAGTATCATGAAAAAAATTACCCCATCCACGACTTGGAACTTACCGCCATTATCCACGCCTTAAAGACCTAGCGCCACTACCTGTATGGGGAGACTTTTGAAATTTTTACTGACCATAAGAGCTTGAAGCACATATTCACTTATAAGGATCTGAACATGCGTCAGAGGCGTTGGATACAGCTCTTAAAGGATTATGATTGTAATATATTGTATCGCACGGGCAAGGGCAATATAGTGGCTGATGCACTCAGTAGAAAAAGTGCAGGTATGTTAACTCACACAATGGTTTCTAAATGCATGGGTAATAAGGACTGTACAATGACACGACTTCAAGAATCAAAGAGAGTTGCATGTTTGGCTCACCTGGCTGTCCAACCTGAATTGATGTAGAGAATAAGAGAGGCCCATTTAACCGATTCCACCATAGCCCTACTCAAGAAAGATGCAGAACAAGTAGTCCATCAAAATTTTGAGTCTCTACCGATGGATTACTCAGGTTTCATGACAGAGTGTGTATTCTAGATGACAATGAACTAAAAAGGGACATCATAATAGAGGCTCATAGCTCCAAGTTCACCATATATCCCGAAAGTATTAAAATGTATCAAAGTATGCGACCCCAGTTTTGGTGGAGCGAAATAAAAAGAGAGGTAGCCGACTTTGATTTCAAGTGTCTGCTATGCCAACAGGTTAACACAGAGCATCAACGCCCAGGCTGGTAACTTCAGTGATTACCAATCTCGAAGTGAAAGTGAGAACATATCACAATGAATTTCGCAGCAGGGTTGCCTAAGGCACGCTTAGGACATGATGTCATTTGGGTAATTATCGACCGCTCACCAAATCTTCTCACTTCTCGGTTATCAAGACGACTGACCCCTTATACAAGCTAGCAAAAATTATATCCGAGAGATAGTCAGGTTACATGGAGTTCCAGTGTCAATGGTATCTGACAGATACCTCAAGTTCACTTCTCGATTTTGGTCTAGTTTTCAGTAAGCTATAGGAACGAAACTGTCCCTCAGCACTGCATTCCGCCCTTAAACCAATGGACAATTAGAGATGATGATTCGCACACTAGAAGAAATGTTCCGAACTTGTGTTAGACATTGGGATGATCACCTACCTCTGATTGAGTTCGCCTACAATAATAGCTACTGGGCAAATATTGGCATGGTTCCGTACAAGGCATTGTCGGCTGCCCATGCAGATTGCCGATGGCCACCCATGCAAATCGCCGATCTGTTGGGAAGAGGTGGGTGATAGAAAATTATTCGGCCCAGATCTTATGGAGAAGATTACAGCCAAAATAGTTAAAATAAGAAAAAACATCAAAACAACTCATAGTAGGTAGAAAAATTATACGGACTCTCGGATGAGGGATTTGGAATTTGAGAAAGGTGACTGAGTATTTCTTAAGATCTCCTTTCAAAGGGATTAGTATGTTTAGTAAGAGCAGAAAACTAAATCGCCGATTCATCGGACCATTTGACATCTTAAACCAGATTTATATGACTGCCAATAGACTGGCACTACCTCCAAAACTATGTAGGGTTCATAATTTGTTATACGTATCTATGCTAGCAAATACAACTCGAACCCCTCACACATCCTGTCCCACGAGCCTCTATTACTCTAGGAAAATCTATTCTATAAGGAGGTACAGGTAGACATTATAGACCGGAAGAGTAGAGTACTTCGCAATCGAGAAATTCTATTTATCAAGGTCCTATGGCAGAACTATACGCAGGAAAAGGTCACTTGAGAACTAGAATCAAACTTCAGGGCCCAATAGCCCCAGCTGTTCGACTGAGTGAGAGAGTGATCAATTTGAGGGACTAAATTTTCTTAAAGGGAGAGAGTTGTAATACTCAGTCTCAAAAAACAATCGAACATAAATATTTTATTCTATAATTATTAATTTAAAATAACTGATTATTTTATTTTATTTTTATTTAAGTAAAATTTTGAGAAAAAATAAATTAGGGATGAGATTGAAAATAATTTTAGAAAAAATGGGTGAAAATTTAGGTTATGTGAGTGTTTTTCAACGAAAATTTGGAAATAGAAAGTCAAAGTGCAAATAAAGAAAATTCGGCCATGTAAAACTGCCCAATCAACTGTCTCGAAGAACTGGAGCGCACTGCATGGCAAGGCAGGCTGATGTCGGTGCCACGCGGGAGGCCACGCTGACGATCTGCATGCCCTATGATCGGACGACCCATGACTGATCCCGCACGCGTAGAGGATCCAGATCTGTTTCTCCCTTAGGTGCGATCGGACGGTTGAGATTAATCGCAATAAATAGCCCAAATTCGTTTCCTCCTTAAATGCAATCAGACGGACGAGATTGATCGCGATGGACGGTCCAGATCAACGCGGGATAGTTATAAATACTTCGCATCACACAGGAACCCAAATCCTAACCACCAGCCCCCACCGGAGAAGAAAAATCAGACGCCAGAGAAGGAGGTCGACCACTGACCGCCGTTGCACCGGAGCCACAGCCAACCACTAAAAAAGGTAAAAATTCTCCCTACCCGCTGGAAATTCGATTCTGAGTATCACTATGGCCAAATCAGAGCAAGAGAGATAGCAGATAAGTCAGAAACCACGGACAAAGCCCGGCGGAGCCGCCATGGTTAAAACCCCAAAACCCCTTAGATGAGTCCCTTCTCGTTCCCGTTTCACGTGATTTTTTGATCATTCTGTTCATTGTCCTTTTCTGTGCAAGGTAGCTAAAGAAAAAACTTCAGCAGCAAAGGAGGACTGGCAGAGCCGCCACACCTGGAGATCCCTCTACCGGTAAGTTCGGTTTTGTTTGTGATTTCTCGACAACCGAGGCCCCTAACGTGTTTTTCTGTAGGGATACAGCCAAAACTAGCCAAAACCGACCAAAATCGACCAAAACTGGCCAGGCTGAGGCGAACCCTGCCGTGGCCGGCAGAATCAGTTTCGGAACATGGCGGTGCTACCGTGCCGGAACTCTAAAATTTGCCTGAAAGAGTTTTGGACACCGATTTTGAATTTTTGGAGTATTTTTAGATATGTGACGAGTGTTTTGGATTTCCACAAAAAAATTTAGGAAACCCAGTACCCATTAAGAGGTGTAGTAGATAGCACAACGTCTTGGGTAAGGATCCCTTATCCTATTCTCCGTTATGGTAAATTGAAACTTAACGTTTTATAATTTTGTATTTTTATAAAAAATTAGAGAACTCTAAAAATAATTACAGATCACTAGTGGAGGCGAAACTGGTTAATTCACAATTATTCTGATTTTCTGTTTATTTTCTTGTATTGCTCTATTTGCTCGTTATTATATGATCCATGTTCTTAAGTTATATTTTCTATAGCTTTATTGATTCATCTGGCTTATTCGGTTATATACCGTCAGAATTAATATAGTTTAATTGATATGTGAATATAAAGTGAGATATTAGTGTACGTAATTGGTTGTTTGTTAATGAGAATATTTATGTGAAAGACTTACTAGGTACCCAAGGAAAGGGTGGACGGGCTCGGTACATAAGGAATCCTACCGTGAACGTTACCTCAGTCAAATGGGGATGGGAAGTCCCCTACCGGAAAGATTTGGGAGATATGATTCACTCTCATACCGGACAGGGTATCAAGGCGATGGAATGTTTGACGCTTATTACTGGACGGGGTATAGGGACGGCCGGTTAATTATTAAAATTAGATATTGGGTTCACGAGTAGGGAGATATCCCTATAGACCCTCAGGGGTACCAGTAAACAGGTAAGAAAAGAAAGTTATTATTTCTCGTTTTCTTACGCGTGAAAATAAAAAGTGGTATAAATATGGATTGTCATAGGTTATTTTTGGAAAACTCGTTTATGGTAAGTGCAGAATAAACAGTCTTCTCTATACTAAATGAATTTACTCAAATTAAATGCTCCATTAGTTGTTTATGATTTTTTCACCAATTTTTAATTTTTTATATATGTGATTAGTCTGATATTCTTACTGGGGTAGTGTAACTCATTCTTTCATTAGCTATTTCAGATCAAGAGGATCAAGATCTAGTCCCGATCAACAAGAGGGTTGTGAGTAGTTCACTATCCGGACTCCCTTTAAGTGCTAGTGAAGGTCGTCTTAGGATATTTAGTTGTTCAGTTCTCATTTTATTTCTTTAATTTTTGTTTATCTTTTAGAATTAACATTTTCGTAGCCCTATTGGGCATTCAAAATTATTGTGTAAGAAATGTAAACTCTAACTCTATTAATCGCTTCCGCATTAAATTTATGAATTTATTTCCCTTTTAGTTCCGGGCCTTTATATCTTTGATCCTATTTCCATATGTGAATTTTATGGTAAATTTTTTCAAGATGAATTTTTTATCAATTTAAAGTCTACATGAAGATTAAGCCACATGGAAGATATTCCAATAAGGAGAAGGCTTATCGAGAATAATTTTATTAATATTTTTATTAATATTTTAGTGTCAAATTTATCCATATGATTAATTAATTATTATTTTAGGATTAAGACAAGGATTTAATTATTTAAAATTATGTTAGAATAAGATTTGATTATTTTAATATTTATGTGTTTGTTTTCTAATGAATTAGATCCTAGAGTTTGGATAAGAATTCTAAATCTCATTCCAAGTAAAAATAAAAATTAAAAACCTCTATAAAAGCTTAAGTTCAAGATTTGTAAACACAATTTTGAGAATTAATAAATTTTTTAGCTTTTATTTAGATTAGCTTTGTCATAATTTTTCTTCTTTAAGCTCTTTGAAGCTAAGTAACTTTCCAATATCTTTGAATCAAGGAGTAGGGATTGACTTATTGGATAAGTCTGTGGTGTCTTTCTTTCCCCTTTTTTGTTTCCCTAGTACTTGTTTTTTGATGCCATATTTTTAGTTGTAAATTCAAGTAGAGGGATTGGTTAACTAGGTGGTTAAGTTTATCAAATTGCATGCGTTAAGTTGAGATTTTAGGAGTCAAAATGATTTTTTTCCATACCCTCCCGTGTCAAGTTGGCCTCCTCGTACTCCAACCCGCATGAGCGTCATAGAAATCAACTATACACATGCCCCAACCACATAGGTGCCACTATCATCGACTGTCCTCATACCCTAACCTATATGATCGTTGTAAAAATCGGTCATCCCTTACCCCAATCTATATGGGCGTCACAGTTTCTAATCATCCTCATACCCCAACCCATATGAAGCACTAATAACCAAAACCATGATTAGTTAAGATCGTATCCATAATAGGGTTCACCTACTTGTCTTGCTAAATTGATTTCCTCGTCCTTCAAAGGACTCATTTGACTTTTCTCTCAATTCTTTGTTTCCTTACCCAATCAAATTGCTTATTTACTTATTCTTAATTCTCCTTTTCCCATTGTAGTTCTATCCTAGATTTTCATTCACCTCATTTTTCATTTATCATACACATGTATACTATTACACACACGCGCATTGTCATATGCCCACCAATCACAAACTACCAAGTTTACCCCATAAGTACATAGTTGCAACACACGCATATAGTTGCAACATACTTGCATGCTCACATAGGCACTCTCACAACATACACATATTCATGACAAACTATACATAATGAATATACACTCAAAATAAAAATAAATAAAATAGCAGTTCATAATGAACATATAGAAATAAAAAATTGTTAATACTTATTAACCTAAATTCTACATTTTATTCTTCTATTTACATTTATTCATCAGTCTATTGTTTTCTCTTATATCTACACACTATACATACACATTCACAACACCTACCCATCCCTTATCTTTATATTTATACACATCTACCTGTACATATCACATTCTCTTAATTTTATAAGTTTATAGTATAAAATACAATTTCATAACTATTCCCCATGCAATACTGTTTATATTTGCAACCTATGTATAGATTATGTTAAACATTTTTACTTTCTATTAAAAACACATTTTATATACATATATAGACTTCACACACATATATTCTAACATTGACCACATACTGGCAAGTGCACTATGAAGATTTGATCCAGATCCCAGAGGAATTGTGAATCAAGTCATGACATGCATCAACAAAGTAAACATATCGGGGAAGTATGGTGTGGTTTCTATTGTTATCACTAACCATTCTTCTTTTGATGAAGGTCAAGCTTCGATGACGAATATTTTTGAAGGAGGGGATGATGTGAACTTGGATAACCCAAATTTAGTGTTAAGGATGTCAATCTGCATCAAAGAAGAATCCAACAGGTCTCGACTCAAGCAAGAAAGTAAGTTTCAATTTGTTAAATGGGAACATTCAGAACAGAAAATTAATTTCATCCCTAACTACTTTCCTAATTGGGATTATTTCAAGAGATAGGTCAAGTTTGTCCAAACTAAAAGGCTTAATGCCCAAGTAAGATTAATAAGCTTGAAGAATCAAAAGAAGCCCAAGCTTTAAGCCCAACTCGAGAAGGCCTCAAGGCCTTATGGTCAAGATGGGCCACGGCTCAAGGATGCTGCACAAATGGGTAGTCCACGCCCGAGGAAAATAGGCCACATACGTGCATATACACTGCAAGGCCCGCACGCATGCGGGTTCAAGCCGTGCAGCAGCCCTGCCCACACAGCACAAGAGGCATGCAGGCCTCGCACGCAGAATCTGTAGTGCACACATAGGCCCAAGGGGCCGAACACGCTCACCCCGCGCAAATGGACCCGAAGCCATCCCAACCGGCCCAGTGGACGACTCGTGACCCAACCCGTGAGCCCACCTTGCACGATCAGTGTAGACCGGCCGACCTAACTTATCTGAGTTGTCTAAAACCAGCCCCCCACCTTTTAAACTAATTAATTTTTTTATTTTTTTATTTTAAGGCTTTTGGAACCCACTTTTTAATTTCTCATGTTTTTAAATTAATTTCTATATGTCTAAATTAATTTTTCCATGTGTTTTACATGAAAATCACATGGGATAAGTCTTATCATATTTTAATTATTATTTTTAATATATATTATATCCCTATAATTAATTTTTTTATATTTAGATGGGATAGAATAAATATTTTATTATGTAATTATTCTATAATTAAATAAAATTTTATCCAATATATTATTTTATTTATTTATACAAGAGTTTGAATTCATCTAAATTGTCCCGAAAAAAAACTGTAAATAAGTCTTTACTCATAAGTTGTAAACACACCAATTACAATCAATTTGAGAGAATTCTTGAAAGTTTAACACTTTTTTCTATTAGTAGTTTTACTAATTTAGCTCCTTCAACTTCTTCGAGGAGCAGGAGTCTTCAAAAGTCTTGTTGAGCCAAGGAGCGAGGATCAACTATTCGGTAAGTTCGTGACATTTTTTCTTTTCTTATTTATTTTCCCTAATATTTTTTTTGCATTTTTTTTAAGATTGTAGATTCAATTAGAGAAAGAGGTTTATTTAGTCGGTTGAAGGTTCAATATTGCATAACATTGAGTGAGTTATAGGAGTTGATTCGATCCTTCCCATACCCTCACGCATCACCTTAAACCCTAATAAACCCCAAGCCTTAAGCCCTAAAAATCCTTAAACCCTAATAAACCCTAAGTACTAAACATTTATAAACCCTAACCCCCTAAACTCTAAGTCCTAAGTCTTAAGCCTTAAGTTCTGAACCCTACGCCATAAAGTGCTAATAAGCCGTAAGCTCTAATAAGCCTTAAATCCTAGTAAACCTTACGCCTTAAGATCTAATAAGTCTTAAGCCTAATAAGCCCTAAGCCCTAATAAGCTCAAAGTCTTAATAAATCCTAACAAGTCGTAAGTGCTAATGCCCTAAGTCCTAAGCCTTAATAAGCCCTAAACCCTAAGTTAAGCCTTAATAAGCAATAAATCCTAAGTCTTATGAAGTACTGGGCCCTAAACTTTACCAAAATCCTAAAAAGACCTAAGCTCTAAGCCATAAACCCTAATCCCTATGTTAATCCTTAGACCCTAAATCTTAAACCCTAAGCCCTAATAAACTCTAAAACCTAAAACCCAATAAGCCAGAAACCCTAAGCCATAAGCTCTAAGTCTTAAGTCCTAAAAAACCTTAAGACCTAAAAAACCTAATAAGCTCAAAACTCTAAGCCCTAATAAGCCCTAAGCCCTAAAAAGTCCTAAGCCCTCATAAATCCTAAGCCCTAAGCCCTAAGACCTAAGCCCTAATAAGCCTGAAGCACTAAGTTCTAATAAGCCCTAAGTCTTAAGCTCTAAGCACTAAACATTAAACCCTATGCCCTAGGCCTTAATAAGCCTTAAACCCTAAGCCTTAATAAGCTCTAAGCCTTACTAAGCTCTAAGCGCTAATAACTCTAAATTCTAAACCCTTAGGCTCTAAGTCCTAAGCTCTAACCCTTAGGCTCTAAGCCCTAATAAGTCCTAAGCACTAAGCCCTAATAAGCACTAAGTCTAAAGCACTAAGCCCTAAGAAGAGCCAAGTTCTAAACCCTAAACTCGAAGTCCTAAGCCCTAAGCCTTAAGTCCAAATAATCCTTAAATCTTAATTTCAAAGCCCTAAACTCTAAGCCCAAAGCCTTAAACCCTAAACCGTAATAACTCTTAAGCCTTAATAAACCTAAATCCTAAACCCTGATCCTCAAAGAGTTATACCTAAAGAGTTGTTTTCATGATCTACCATAGCCAAGTTAAGACATCTTTTAGAAAACTCATACTCATTATATACAACACAAATTAACGAAAAAGAAGTAATAAAATATTATGGATTTAAAAGATCTTTAGAAACTTTTTGGACATCATTAACACTTTCAGAAAGGGTGCATGACTTGATTCATAGAAGCTTCAGCTAGTGACTGCATGTAACACGACCTCTGCAAAAATATTAAATAAAAACGTAATAATCCTTGAACATGGATAAAATAAAAATGTAATAAGCCCCAAACCATAATAACTCCTAAACCCTAAGTCGTAAGCCCTAATGAGCTCTAAGCCTTAAGCCCCATTAAGCTCTAAACTCTAAGTCGTAAGCTGTAAGCCCTAACCCTTAAGCCCTAAGTCCAAGTCTTAATAAGCCTTAAGTTCTAACAAGCACCAAGCCCGAATAAGCCCTAAGCCTTAATAAACCCGAAGCCCTTAGCATTAAGCCTTACACCCTAATCCCTCATCATAAAATAAATATCTAACTAAATCGCCAATGACAACATAAACCATGAAAAAAATAGTATATATTTCATTTTTTATCACTGAGCATATAATTTAAGCAAATCTATTTACAAAAAGAATAAATTACAAAACTCTAAAGATGGGAGTGGATAATATGAATAACAAAAGAATAGGTTAAAATATTTAAACACGGATTATTTTAAAGATAGAGACAACAATATAAAAATCATTATAACAAAACATACAAAGTGCCCTACAACCAAGAGAAGCAAATAAAGAAAGTCCTTCACCTTCAACTACTAAAACAAGGTCCATTTTTTAGTAAATAAATACATAAAAGAATATCTGGCATCAGGATTTACAGATAAAAATTATTTATAAAATCGATAGATTTCATCTACTTACATGGAATAACTGTATAATAAAATAACTGGATGATTAATTGAAAAGATTGGATGAAGAGAAAAAAACAAACATTATGGTACCTCTTTTTGTTTTCTTTTCTCAAACTGTTGATATGTTTCCCTAAGCCTTAGGCCCTAAATCCTAAATCTAAACCCTAATAAAACTTAGGTCCTAAGCCCTAAGACCTAAACCCTAAGGCCCAAGCTGTAATTAAGTCCTAAGCCCTAATGAGCCCTAAGCACTACTTAACCATAAATATGCCCTAAGCCCTCATAAGCCATATACCCTAATCCCTAAGTCCTAAGCCCTAACATTTAAATCCTAAACCCTAATAAGCCTTAAACCCCAAGCCCTAATATCCCCTAAACCCTAAACCCTAAGTTCTAGGCCCTAAGCTCTAAGCCTTAATAAGCTCTAAGACTTAATCAGCCCTAAGTCCTAAGCCTTAAGCTTTAAACCTTAAAAATTGCTAAGCCCTTATAAGCCTTACATCCTAATAAGCTCCATGTCCTAATAAGCTCTAAGCTCAGAGCCCAAATAAGCCTTAAGCCTTAAACTCTAATAAGACCTAAGCCCCAATGCTTAATAAGCCCTAAGCCTTAGCAAGCTCAAAGCTGTAAGCCCTAAAAACCCTAAGCTCTAATAAGCCCCAAGCCTTAATCCCTAAAAAACTTTAAAACCTAATAAGCCCTAACCACTAAGCCCTTATAAGCCTTAAGCCATAAGCCCTACTAAACCTTAGATCTTAAGTCCTAACCCCTAAGCCTTAGCAAGCCCAGAGCTGTAAGCCCTAAAAACCCTAAGCTCTAATAAGCCCCAAGCCTTAATCCCTAAAAAACTTTAAAACCTAATAAGCCCTAACCACTAAGCCCTTATAAGCCTTAAGCCATAAGCCCTACTAAACCCTAGATCTTAAGTCCTAACCCCTAAGCCTTAAGCCCTATAAGTCATAATCCCTAATAAGCCATAAGTCCTAATAATCTCTAATCCCTAAAAAGCCCTAAGCCTTAATGTACCCTATTAAGCCCAAAGCACAAATAAGCCCTAAATCCTAAAAACCCTAGGCCCTAAACCCTCATAAGCACTAAGCCCTAATTTCTAAATCCTAAGCCCTAAGCCCTAAGTTCTAAACTCTAAACCCTAAGCCTTAAGTCATAAGCCATTAGTGCTAAGCCCTAAAACATTATATCTAAAGAGTTGTTTCAATGATCTACCAAAGCCAAGTTGACACAATTTTCAAAAAACCAATAATCATCACATATAATACAAAGTAATGAAAGAAAAAGTAAAAAAATATTATTGATTTGAATATCTCTACAAATTTCTTGGCATCACAAATCTATTCAAAAAGGATGCAAGCCTTGAGTCTTAAAACCTTTAAGGAGTGATGGCATGTAACACGAACTCTGCAGAAACATCAAATAGAAATATAATAATTCTTAAACATGCAACCTAATCAACAGTATTAAAAAAATACTCATATTTAATTTCATCATATAACAAATATTTAACTGAATCGGCAATGACAAAACAGAAATCATGAGAAAAAGAAGATATATTCTGTTTTTTATTACTAAGCAAATAATTTAAGCAAATGTACTCACAAAATAAATAAATTACAAAACTCTAAAAATGGGAGTGGATAATATGACTAGCAAAATAATAGGTCAAAATATTTAAAGACTAATAATGTTCAAGATAGAGTTAATAAAATAAAAATCATTATAGTATGACATACAAGGTGTCATACAACCAAGAGAATCAAATAAGGAAAGTCTTTCACCTATAACTACTAAAGCAAGATCCTTTTTTTTAATAAATAAATGCATAACACAGTACCTGACATCAGAATTCATAGATAGAAATTATCCACGAAAGCTACAGCTTCCAATTTACTTACATGTAATAACTCCAGAACAAAAAATTGGATAATTAACTGAAAAGATTGGATGAAGAGAAAAAATAAAAAATTATAATACATGTTTTTTTCTTTTCTCAAACAATAGGTATGTTACCCTAAGCCTTAAACCCTAGTCCTAAACCCTAAACCCTAATAGGACCGAAGCCCTAAGCCCTAATACCTGAACCCTAAGCCCCAATCCCTAATAAACCCTAAGCTTTAATAAGCCCTAAGCCCTAATACCTAAACCCTAAGCCCCAATCCCTAATAAACCCTAAGCTTTAATAAGCCCTAAGCCCTAATAAGTCTTGAACACTAAAAAGTCTTTAGCACTAATAAGCCCTAAACCTTAAAACCTAAGTCTTAAATCATAACCTTTAATTCCTAAAAAGCCCTAATGTGACATCCCAATCCTGGTACCAAAGGGTAAGGCCCTAAGCATTTGTACCACAACAAAGTGATCAAAAACAATTATTAAATGCAGCAGACTACATCCCTTAAAATGAATTCATGAGTGAAATCATATTACATGAGACAATTTAAACTACAAAATTTTTTTTAAAAAAAACTTACATTAATATCTACCATCTTAATTCTACCCTAAAGCTAAAGAACTCTCCTCGCACCTCATCTGGCTGCTGACCCTATTCAGGTTCCCTAACCTGAAAGAAAGTATGGATTGGGGTGAGTTTAAGTCGATTCAGTAAGAAGAGCAGTACTAGCGCGTCACAATTAACATTTAAAAGTCCTACTTAATGCATATAGTAAAAAAAAACATTTATAGTGCATACAATACAATTCTTTTGAAAACCTTTTCAATAATATTACCAATACAATACAGTTCCCAAATTATCAATTTCGTACTAATTTCTATTCATTCCTATACCAATAATCATTTCCATGCTAAAATAATACATAACAAACCAAATTCACATCACATGCAATCAATCCTCTAACACACTGACACGGAAACAAAGGATATTTTTCTCAACTTTTTGGTCACCAAGGTACTGCCAATTCCTGCCGAACTCAAGTAATCAAAAGGGTTTGTCAAGACACCCTTGAAACATTTTTTCAATTGAACTTAGAACAGAAACCCAAATGCAATTGACAAAACTTTCAAAGACGTTTTGAATATGAAGAAATCAATTATGTTTATTAAGTTTAAAGCTTAATTAAACAGGTTAAAACACCTTGGCACATGATTAAGAAAGACAAAGCTCACTTAAATCAAAGATAATTTTTTTTAAAAAAATTTTCTACCATGAATAATCCAAATACCCATATATATAGGGGTAAGATTTAGTCAAGCTATGGAAATTCCTAAATAACAAATTCCTAATTAAAAAAAAAAGAAATTTTAACCTAAATAGAATTAATATCCGGTCAAAGACAATGTTTCCCTTTGAAATCGAACTCCTTATTAAAATAGAAAATACAAAATACAAAATAAAAAAAAGGAAACAAATAATTTAAAATAGGTATAAATTCATCCAAAATTCTAGGGTCACTTCTTGGTCAGCAAGCAACTTGAATGTAGGAAACAAATCCCTTAAAAATAGGCATAAATTTGTCCAAGACTCTAGGGAAGCTTCTTGGTCAGCAAGCAACTTGAATGCAGGCTAAAAAAAGAAGCTACTTAAGGCCCAAGCAATATACATGGGCTTGTCATAATGAAAATAAGCTTTTTGGAGCCCAAGTAATCACAACAACTATACAAGTAGTTCAACGTCATCATTGTGATTACTTGGGCTCCAATGAGACTGAACTACTTGTATAGTTGTTGTTAATGTATTGTGCAAGCCCATTATCTTCTTGAAGTTCAAAACACATAGAATGAGCTTGTAATCCAATTCGACTTAAGCAAGGTCATGGCCCAAAGGCCCAATTAAATGCACCAAATTGGATTCTTGGATATTGTCTCCATAACTCGGTCCAGGATAATTAAAAAGCATCTTTTGCACATAGCTCTGAATGTTGGTCTTCAATTGTTTGGAAATACTTCTAGTAATTGGACCAGGCCTCAATGTTGGACAATCCTCTTGATTTGCCTTGATATCTGCATCACACACACACCCAAAACTGACTTTGACTCATTTTCTGACACAATTTTAATGCAATTATTATCTTAGTTTAGGTTTCACTATTTACAAACCTATGCACGCAGCTGCTACTATCTATTTCTAAGGAGGCAATACAGATACCAACTAGCTATGTATGGGTGCGAAATCAATAATAATAATAATATATTACTCAAAAAATCATGCAATCACACTTTTTCTCCGGTCGCCGTCATTCATTCCCATAGGCCCATGAGCATGAATAGAGCAACATATAGATTCCCAAGGAAAACTATACCACAGTTCTAATACGGAACCTAATAACCAGCACTCATAGCCTAGTGGCTCTAACCAATAACAAAACCAATACCCCTCCAAGAAAATTAGATAGACCGAATTTAGACTAAACAACTTAGTGAGTTAAGTTTTATTATACACTTAACTCGTTTTTTTTTATACATAACCCCTAAGCTATCCTAGACCTAATTCAGCCTAACTCTATTAATTTTTCCCATTTCTCCCTCTCACATTCTTTCCAAAACCTTACTTGTCCCTCTACGCACCCCAACCATCCATCTACTATTTTCCCTTTTTAATTCATTCATTCCACTTCCATTTCAATTCTTTAGTAATTTAACCATTTCAATATAATAATACAAATCATACAATTTATATATATAACATACATCAAGTAAGAAAAACAACAAGCATACTAATTTAATTTAATCCTAATGTTGCCTAATTAATTTTTTATCCATTTATTTTACTAACACTTAAGTCTTCTAGCATAATTCTATTTTACTTTAAGTTTTCTATTTAAGTTTACTAATCCTATCTATCTATCTCCTAATTCCATTCTTTGTTTTGATTTATTTCCTAATTTTAGTAAGTTTCTATTTAATTTCTATTTCAATGAATTTACAAAATTGTCTAACTAATTACCTCAAATTTATTATTTATAATTCCCTTATTTGCAGTATTTATAATTTCCTATTTTCATTTATTTTCCAACTTTCTTTTTCTATTTAATTCAAATCTTCCTTTCCTTTATTGACATAATCCTAACCTTAAAACATAAAATAGCATCAACAACAAAATCAATCAAGAAGATATCCTTTGATTTAACCAAAACGTCATGAACTCCCACAAACACACACCTAAGTTCATTTAAAACCATATTGCTTTATATTTTTATTCAAAATACACCTTCTAGATGCATATAAAAAACTCGTTAAAAATGATTAAAGGAGTACTGCAATTCTTACCTCAATTGAGGCATGGTAACGAACTGATTCCAAGGATTTAGTTCCAATTGCAACCCCAAAGAACAAACACCTCGCAAACTGTGGTTCGGGTCTTCAACGAAACCCATTCGACGTATTAGGTGAACACACGTCACACAAACAACTCTCCTTCGCTCATGCATATGAGCGGATTGCATAACCGAACACCCTACGAAAAATGGAGAGTGCATCACATTTAAGGAAAGTATAATTGCATATTTTCTAATTAAACAACCTACAAATGTGATGGAAAATAATCCGAATACAAATTCAGAATTTTTCATAAGCCTTCTCATGCAACTTACTCACTTAGGACACTTTGAAAATATTTTTGCATGGTCACGAGCCTACATTAGCTCGTTAAAAACCAACGAAGACAATGTTAGTTTTTTATTCTAAAAGATGCGTATGAAAGTTAAGAATTTATACTGTCTTACCTACAAGTTTCTTTGCTGAATGGATCAATTTGTGACTCCAAATTGGTGCCAAAAGTAGCTTCGCGACTTGTCAATAACACAGACGTTTCGGGTCAATGATGAAGCTGAGACTTTGGGTAGCATTTAACCAATTGCAATTTGGTAAATAATTTATTCTTCGTTAATTTATGATATTCAGACTACACGTAGCTTAAATCATGAGTTTAAATTAGCGAAGAAAGCTTAAGAAAAATGCAAGAAAATAGGAGGGTTCAACCACGAACTAGAGTTACCGGGTAAACGGGTTACTCGACGATTCGACATTCTGGTTAATGTAACTTGAACTCTGAAAACACCTTAATATAATAATAGGATAGGTGAATCGATTGCAAAGCTTAATTTTGGATTTAGGATAGAAAAATCTTACCACATCGAAGATTCGTGTCATGCGCGACTCGACTTGAATTTTACTAGAATTTGGAGTCGATTTTGGCCTCCCTAAGTAGCTCAAAGTGCGGTAGGGCAGCCCGCACCACCTCCTGAGAGAGTTCGGTGAAAACCCAAACGTTTTCACCCTTTCTCTCCCCTCGAATCACTCTCTCTCTCTCTCTTTGGCAAGTCTGAAGAAGAAGGAACCCGATTACCAAAAAGGGCAACCGGGCCCGATGCATCTGGGCCATCGATACGCATGCAAGCCTTCTGGGTCGTGTGATGCATTTAGGCGGGAGTGGTAAAAGGGTAATTGCACATGGGATTTGATCATGGTCGTTGGATCCAGCCCCGTGCGATCCTAACCATCGGTCATGCGCAGACACAGGTGTGAACAGATTTGGGTCGTTGAAGATGAACCTGCGACATGTGGTCCCATCCTTACCGTTCGATCACGCCTGACTCATCCTGCTGCCTACCCACTTGGCGTTCGCATGGCGCGCAGCGACTGGCTTATGTGCACTGTCAGAACGATGCGTTTTTGGCTTTCAGATGCCCGCGTAGTGTTCGGGTGGCACGTAGTGGTTGGTCACTGCGTACACATCAGAACGACGTGTTTTGATTTCTAGAAATTGCATTTGGACCCCAAACGCGTGGATTTATTTCATTTATGCCCTTGGGTCCCATTTTAACCCAAAAAGGCCCCTAAAATATCAGTTTTTGCTCGTTTTGGTCTCTAAACATTTTGTTTTACATTTTTAAGTGTTTTAAATTATTTTTAAATCTTATCAGAAAATAAATATCAAATTAATTAACTAATTAATTTTTAGTTTTTATTAAATTAATTTAAATTAGCGAAAATGTCTATTTTTTGTTTTTTTATTTATTCTTATTTTTCCTAAATTTTATTTTAAATTATACAAAATTAAGCATGGTTTAATATTTCAAGCCATTACACCCAAAGCCTAATAAACTATAAACTCAAAACCTTAGGCTTAAGGCATAAATTCTAAACCCTCAACTTTAAGCCTTAATAAGTCCTAAGACCTAATAAATTTTAAGTCCTGAGCTTTAAGCCCTAAAAAGCTCTAAATCTCTAATAAGTGCAAATAAGTCCTTAATTCTTAATAATCCCTAAGCTCTAATAAGTCATGAGCCCTAATAAACTCTAAGTCCTAAGCTCTAATAAACCGTAAACCCTAAATTTTAAATCATAAGCCTAAACCCTAGTTAGTTCTAATACTCAATATATCATAAGTCCCAATAAGTTATAAGTCCTACTCCCTAATACCTAAGTTATAAGCCTTAAACCTCAATATTCCTTAAACCCTAATTTCTAAGCGCTATACCCTATATGCCCTAAGCCCTATATTGTAAGTCATAATAACTTTTAAACGCTAATAAGTCCTAAGTCCTAAGTCTTAATAAGGCTTAAGTCTCAATAAGCCATAAGACCTAAACTCTTATCCTTAAAAAGTTATACCTAAAGAGTTGTTTCAATAATCTAATCATAGTAATCACATGCATTTAAAGTAACAAAAAAGAAGTAAAAAAGATCATCGATTTGAATATCTCTAAAAAAATTTTAGTCATCACTAACCTGTTCAAAAAGGGTGCAAGGCTCAAATCTTAGGGAATTTAAAGAGTGATAGCATGTAACACGACCTCTGCAGAAATATTAAATAAAAATGTAATAATTCTTGAACATGCAACTTAATCAATAGTGTTTAAAAAAAAAAGAAAAACTTCATACCTATCTTTCTCATATAACAAATATTTGGTTGAATCGCCAATGATAAAACAATAATCATGAGAAAAAGAAGTATAATTTAAATTCATGTATTTAGAAAAAGAATAAATTACAAAAATCTAAAGATAGGAGTTGATAATATGAATTATACAAAAATATGTTGAAATACTTAAGTCTGATAATTTTGTAGATTGAGTTAACAAAATAAAAACTATTATAACAAGGCAATAAGGTGCTCTATGACAAGAGAACTAAATCAATAAAATCCTTTATTAACAACCTCGAAACAAAAGTTTTTTTTTAGTAAGCAAATGCTAAAAAGAATATCTGGCATTAGGATTCATATATAGAAATTATATATGAAATCTATAGGTTTTAATCTACTTATACGGAATAACTGCATACCAAAATAACTAAATGACTAACTGAGAAGATTGAATGAAAAGAAAAGAAAAACATACATTATAACACCTTTTTTTTTCTTTTCTCAAACTGTACGTATGTTATCCTAATGCCTAAACCCTAAAAAGACCTATGCCCCAAGCCTTAGTATTCCAAGCCTAATAAGCCTTAAACCCTAAGCCTTATGTTAATCCTTAAACCCTAATTTCTAAGTCCTAAGCCCTAATAAACCCTAAACTCTAAGTCTTAAGCCGTAAGCTCTAGCCCCTAAACCCTAACAAGTCATAAACTCTAAATCCTAAGCCTTAAGCCCTAAAAAGTCTTAGAATGTAAAAAGCTTTAAGCAATAATAAGTCCAAAACCCTAAGCCATAAGCCCTAAGTCCTAAATTCTAAGCCCTAATAAACCCTAAGCCTTAAGCCTTAAGCCCTAAGCCCTGAATCTTAATAAGCCTTAAGCCCTAATATGACCTAAACCTTGATAAGTCCTAAGCCCTACCATAAGCCCTAAGCCTTAGGCTCTAAGCCATAATAAGTCATGAGCCCTAAGCTCCAATAAGTACTAAGCCTTAAGTACTAAGCCCTAAGAAGAGTTAAGTTTTAAACCCTAAACACTAAACCCTAAACCCTAAACCCCAAGCCCTAAGGCTTAAGTCTAAAGTTCTAATAATCTTTAAAACCTAATTTCTAATAATCCTAAACTCTAAACTCTTAACACTAAACTCTAATAGGTCTTAAACCCTAATAAACCCTAAATCTTAAACTCTAAACCTTAAACCTCGAGCCTTAAAGAGTTATACCTAAAGAGTTGTTTTAATATCTACCTTGATCCTTAAAGAACCTAAAGAGTTATTTCGGTGATCTATAGCCAAGTTGAGATGTCTTTCAAAAACTCATAATAATCACATCCAATACAAAGTAACAAAAAAAAAGTAATAAAATAGTATGGATTTGAATATCTCAAAATTTTTTTTGGGTTTCACTATCCCATTCAGAAAGAATGCAAGGCTTGAGTAATAAAACCTTCAAGTAGTGACGACGTGTAACACGGCATCTGCAAAAATATTAAATAAAAATGTAATAATTCTTCAACATGCAACTTTCTTTTTGAAATAAAAGAAAAGTATTATTATGCACAAATGTACAATGAGAGTACCGTCTGTAAACAAAAATAGTTACAAGTCAATCAAATGGTCCATGACTAGTCCAAAGTCTTTCCAATTTTTGATATCATGACCCAACAAAAAAGAGACAAAAGTGTGAATCCATTTATCCCTAATGTTTGTAAAATTAGCCTCTATATCCTCAAAAGCTCTGGTATTTGTTTTCTTCCACATAATCCAAAAAATAATAAGTTGGATAAGGAATAAATGCCTTTTCATTTCACAAAAACCCGCCCACGCCCACAAATCATTACTCAAATTGCCAGCCATAACCCAATTTAACCCTAACAACCCAAAAACAGTGGCTCAAATGAATTCTTCAACTTACAACTTAATCAATTGTGTTTTAAAAAATGAAATAAACAGAAAAACCTCATATGTTAGTTTCATTATACAACAAATATTTAGTTGAATTGCGACTAACAACAAAAATCATGCCAAAAAGAAGTATGTATTTCGTTTTTCATCACTATGCATATAATTTAAGCACATGTACTTACAAAAAGAATAAATCACAAAAATCTAGAAATGGGAATGGATAATATGAATAACAAAAGAATATGTTGAAATATTTAAACAGATAATTTTGTAGACAGAGTTAACAGAATAAAAACTATTATAGCAAGCAATACAAGGTTCCCTGCGATCAAGAGAACCAAATTAAAAAGTTCTTACTAACAGCCATGAAACCAAAGTCCTTTTAGTAAGCAAATGAAAAAAAAGAATACCTGACATAGGATTAATAGATAGAAATTATCCACGAAATCAACAGCTTTCAATCTACTTATATGAAATAATTGAATAATAAAATAATTAGCTGATTAACTAAGAAGATTGAATGAAAAAAAAAACAAACAAACAAACATTATAACACATCTTTTTTTTTCTTATCTCAAACTGTACATATTTTATCCTAATCCCTAAAATCTAATAAAATATGTTCCAAACCTAATAAGCCCTAAACCAAAATAAGCCCTAAGCCCTAAGCCCTATTCCCTAAACCAAGATATTAAGGAAGAAGTGTGTGATAAAATAAAAATGTCCGTAGGAGAAACATTGTAAGAAATGAGGCCAAACTCGAGAGATATGCACATGAAGGACAATTTTGACCTTTCGGGATTATTTGGGCCATAAGTGGGACAAATGGGCCCGGATGAAGCCCAAACTAAACCGATGTGATAGCTTCCTGCTTGAGGAACACTTGAAGCACATGTTTCCCCAAAAAGATTAATAATTGAGCAAGTTAAAGAGTTTTGAAGTAAGGGCCAAACATTGGCCTAACTTTGAGTGTGGTTTGGACCTTTTGGGACATAGGCCAAATGTTGTCGTTTTGAGCCCAAATTTGGTTGGTAAGTAGCTGATACGAAGGTAAAATGGGTCCAAAATAATAAGAATCGAAGGAGTTATGGCTGTTTGAAGTAAAGGCATGTGCATGGAGTGCAGTTTTGGGCCTTATGGGTTTAGGTGGGCCTAAGGCGGCCCAAAACATATCGAATGGAGCCCAAATTTGGTATGGAAGCTCCTAGAAGGTAGATAAGACATGGGAGGAATTTGGATAATATTAGAATACTCTAGAATTACTTAAAGGCTAAGGAAAGTAAGAGATAAGGATAAGGATGAAGCTTGAGGAGGTTTAAGTAGCCAATCACATTTTGCCACCTCTCTCATGCTTATCAACTTGCATGGACGTCCCTCCCCTATAAATAGGGGTGTGGGAAGAAGGAAAAAGCATTCTGGAGTTGAGAGAAAGTAAGGTAGAGAGAGAAAGAAGAGAGAGAAAGAGAAGACGAAAAAAAGAGAGGAAAAGAGAAGAAACCCAATAAAAGTGAGGGAAATTGATGGAATTTGTGAGTTTTTCCTTGAGGAAACTGTACCTAATTGTGAGAGGAAGAAAGAGGAGGGAAGGAGAGGAGAAAAACAAAGAGAAAAGAAAGGAGAGCGAAAGCTCATAACCAACGAAGGGAGAATCCACGAGCTTAAGATATTGCTTAAAACGGAATATTGTCGGATTTTTGAGAGAAAAAGCTTAGAAATTAAGCCGAGACTCTACCGAAGTTAAATAGCATGTCCTACAAGGTATAGAGTTTCAAGTTTCTTTCCAAGGAGATAAATTTAATTATCATGAGAATATTTTTTAGTGTGAAATAATGATAACTCTAAGGAAAGATGCTACCGAAATTTCGGTAGAAAATTGATGCAAATATAAGGGGAGACTCTGCTCGAGTGAAAAGAGAAAATTGAAGTATTTTTATGGAAAGACTTTGATGGAGTGACCAGAGAAAACTGATGAAAATATAAAGGGAGACTCTCTCATAATAGAGAAACCTTAAATTGATTGCATTAGACTTGAGATAAGTGGGTGTTGTGATGTCATGGCATATGTAGTTTTTGAAATGTTTTGAAAGTATTTTCAATATATTAAGTGGATATTGTGATTGCATAGCGTATGTAGTTTTCAAAATATTTTCAAAGTATTTTCAGTATAGTAAATGGATATTGTGATTGCATAGCATCCAAAGTTTCAAGTGTTTTCATTAGGGTTTTATATGTACTTTCATATATAAAATGAAAATTTTTGGTGAAAGCACTATTGTGTTTTAAGTGTTATTTTCGTCCATGTGTTTTGGAAAGTGATTTTGATAAGTGTGCATCACTTGTTATTGAGACGAGCCATTCCAAAAGCACCTGCATGATGCTAAGCTTCAGTGTACCCCTACATAACCATTTCGTTTTTGGGTGTAGTGGGTAAGTGTGAACCCAAACATAACCGTTCCTCTTTCAGATGTATGGAGAAATGTAGACTGTTAAGTGGGTGCCTATGCATGCATGGCAGTAGGAAGATGTGAATGACCCTCCATAACGATGATGAACTAGAGCTTATTATACAATGTAGTGAAGTGCATCTGTATTCTGATTCTGGGATATATGCCTTGTTGTACACTTGGCACACTATAGTTACTGAGTAATCTAGTACATATGAGAATGTAGTGCATTGTACAATGCAACAATGTGTTTTCTGAGTCGTGTGTCTGATTTTAGTTTTGATTGTGCATCTGTTTTCAGTAAAAGTGAACATGTTTTTGAGAAAAGTATATCGAGTATATATGTTTTGGTGTGTGTGAAAGCGATATATATTGCATGTATTAGTTGTGTTGTCATAATATTTGCTTACTGGGATAATATATGTCACTCCCTTATCATTTTAAGATGATGAGGATTCCGTTGCAGAGTAGAATGTGATAAGAAGAGAAATTGAGAAACTAGAGATTAGGTTACTATTTTTTAGTTTGTAAGAAAAGAAAAAAATTTAGAGCCTCGTATTGTATTGTAGCTGATGTACATTAATGAAAGTTAATTTTTGTTATTTAATTAAGTGTAAAGTGTAAGTGTGCTCCGTACACGCCCCAGAAGAAGTAGGGGTGGGCTGTGACACCTAAACCTTGATATGCCATAAGTACTACCCTAAGCTCTAAAAGCCGTAGGCCCTAAGCCATAATGAGTCCTAAGCCCTATGCCCCAATAAGCACTAAGTCTTAAGTACTAAGCCCCAAGAAGAGCTAAGCATTATGCTCTAAACCCTAAGGCTTTAGCTTTAAGTCCTAATAATCCTTAAACACTAATTTCTAAACCCTAAACCCTAAACCCTAAACTTTGAACCCTAACTCTAATAGGTATTAAAACCTAATAAACTCTAAACCCTAAATCTTAATCCTTAAAGAGTTGTTTTTAAAGAATTGTTTCAATGATCTACGATAGCTAAGTAGAGACATCTTTCAGAAAACTCATAATCATCACATACAATACAAAATAACATAAAAAAGTAATAAAATAGTATGGATTTGAAGATCTCTAAAAATATTTTGGGCTTCACTAACCTATTCAGAAAGGGTGCAAGGCTTGAATCATAGAACCTTCAAGTAAGTGACAGTGTGTAACACGACATCTGCAAGAATATTAACTAAAAATGTAATAATTCTTCAACATGCAACCTTTTTTTTTTCAAAAATAAATGTATTGTTATGCACAAAGTTACCAAAGGGTACCGCCTATATATAAAAATAGTTACAAGTCAATCAAATCGTCCATGACTATTCTAAAATCTTTACAATTTTCGATGTCATGACCAAATAAAATAGAGTTAAAAGTGTGAATATATTAATCCTTAATGTTTGTACAATTAGTCTCTA